>NC_057752.1:2959952-3019587 GCF_004010195.1 Chiloscyllium plagiosum
GAGAAAAGAGAGAAAGAGAAAAACAGAGAATAAAAGAGACAGAATAAAAGAGAGAAAAAATAAGCAAGACAGAGAGAGAGAGAGACAGAGAGAGAAAAAGAGAGAAAGAGAGAAAAAAGGAAAGGAAGAAAGAAAGAGAGGGAGGGAGAGACAGAGATGACTGGCGGTGAGTTTAACCTTAGTTTCACCACCCCTCAAAACAAGGAGAGAGATTGAGAAGGACAGGCCTTCATGACAACCTCAGCCAGTGTGGGAATTGAAACCACACTGTTAGCATCACTGTGTTTCAAACCAGCCATTCAACCAACTGGGCTAAACATGACCACCCTTCCCACTGTTTCTCTAAGGTTTTCACCAATTTGCTGTGGTTGATTGAGTCGCTTCCAATTAGAGCCCTGATCATCTAAAAGCGATGCCACATGGGAGGAACATTTGCAAGTGAGCACAAGGCTGCGCCATGTCAGAATGGCTGGAGACAAAAAAAAGCTTCTTGCAGTGGGCTCTTGCAGTTTATAACATCGATTAAGTCCTGGAGTATATTACAACTTGTACTGTGCTGCCAGACGCCACTTGCTCTTCACATAATTGGTTTTGTTTATTGAAGGAACAAGGGACTTGAGAAACTTGACATGACTCAATATATGCTTCTTACTTAGCCAAAAATGAATGAGACTGAGTTGATTCATCACGAGTCGTCATACAGTTGGGAATGACTTGGGACAAAGCCAATGAACAGCTTCAAGTTCCTGACTGCAATTCAATTACAGCCAACTCAAGTTTTAGAAAAAAAATATAATTATTTCAGTAGCATCTTTTTTGCAATAACTTTTTTTTTCCTGGCTGTGCTGTTTGTGGCAGTTCTGAGGAATGGAACACAGTCTTTATATTTCCAGGTCAGGTACAGCTAATGTGCATGGTGGAGCTCCCTTCTCTCTAGTTGAATGATATGGGTACATATGAACATATGGAATAGGCCATTCGGCCCCTCAAACTTGCTCCACCATTTGATAAGATCGTGGTTGATCAGATTTTGGCCTTAACTCCATTTCCTGCCTGATCATTAATCAAGGAATAATTTATTGCAGCCTGAAAAATATTCAACCCAGCCTCCACCATTCTCTGGAGGAGAATTCCACAGACTCATTATCCCTGTTGTGAAGAGAATTTTTTTTTTCCCCAAGTCCATCTTAAATGAGAAACCCCTTATTTTTAAACTGTGTCCCCTAGTTTCAGTATCTCCCATAAGGGGAAACATCCCCTCACATTCACTCTGTCAAGGCACTTTGAGGTCTCATATGTTTCAATAATATCACCCCTCATTCTTTCAAACTCTTGTGGATACAGACCCAATGTGTCTGACCTTTCCCCATAAGAAAGCTCCTTTATCCCAGGAATTAGGCAAGTGAACCTTCGCCCTTCCCAAATAAACAGACCAATACTGTGCACAGTCCTGCAAAAATGGCCTCACCGATTGACCTAAACAACAGGAGAAACACTCCCCTACTTTTATAATTAATTCTTGCAATAAAGACCAACAGTCTATTTGCTTTCCCAACCTTTGCTGTGCCTGCATATTAACATTTTGCGCTTCACATACCAGGACACCCAGATCCCTCAGTTAGTTAGCCACGGATGATATGTCCCTCCCATCAAGCATTTTTTCTTCCTGGAATGTATCTTTGCTTTGTGTTTAAAACATCTCCTTAAATGCCTGCCACTGCATTTCCCAGGTAAATTTAAGCAATTTTGTCTTCATATCCTTATATTTGTTCTTATTTAAGTTTAGAACACTAGTCTTGGACTCATTCTTCTCTCCCCCAAACTGAATGAGCATTTCAATCATGTTATGATCACTGCCATCTTGGAGAATCATTACTATGATGTTCATATTTATAAACCCTCTATATAACTTATCTTCCGGGGCTACCTTTATCAAAGTGATTCATCCGATATACATGTAGATTAAAATCACCCATTATTATTGTACCTTCCTCACAAGCTCTCATTATTTCTTCTGAATAGTTACTGTTAGGGGGCCAACAAACAATTCCCACAAGCGACTTTTAACCTTTGCTATGTCTTATCTCTACCCAAACTGATTCCACAACTTGATTTCTGAAGCCAAGATAATTTTTCTAATAAAACAGCAACGCAGCCCTACAGTTTGGTAAGACTATGGCGACTTTGCCTTTATGAAAGTATAAATACACCAAGTGCTCACACACAAAAGAAAACAGATTTTCTGCAAGTTCCCCTCGAAGTCACTCACCATCCTGACTTGGAAGTATATCGCTGTTCCATCAATGTCACTGGGTCAAAATCCTGGAATTCCCTTCCTCAGGGCATTATGGGTCAACCACAGCACATGGACTGCAGCGGCTCAAGAAGGCAGCTCACCCCCACCTTCTCAAGGGGCAACTGGGGACGCGCAATAAATACTGGCCAAACCTGTGATGCTCACATCCCACGATTTCTCAATTTAGAAAGAAATAAAATTAATAGACTGTATCCCAACTGTTGAATTTTTGGAGAGGGGATTCTAGACAATCAAACAACACTCTACAATATTCACCTATTGTCACATTTCCAGTATTCAACACTGACCCATTGTCATTTCCTCTCCTGCAGTTTCATAACTGAGATTATTCGGAGTTTATTGCAGGCCATGGTGAATTCTCATTTATCTGATGAAACATTTAGTGTTTTCAAGGGTTTAGATAGAGTTCTTATGGCTAAAGGGATCAGAGGGTAAGGGGACAAAGGGGAAACAGAGGACTTACTGAGTTGAACGATCAACCATGATCATCTTAAACGGCGGAGTAGGCTCAAAGGGCCGAATGGCCCACTCCTGCTCCTATTTTCTCTGTTTCTCTGATGATTAGGTGGGAAAGATGCATCAAGTTGTATATTTTTACAGTTTGCTACAGTTTATGTACTTTCATGAGTAAGAACTTGTACCTCATCTGGTACTGTTACATCAAAATGCTTTTCACTTTCAATGGAGGTGTCTTTACGTTGTATTGTGATTGCTGCAACTCTTAACCCTGTGAAAAATTGCTTGAAAGAGCGATAGAGTCAGGAGTTAAAGAACAGCAGAAGACCATTCACTCCATTGCACTGATACTAGCTTTTGGACTGAGCTGTCTACTCAATTTCAGTTCTCCATCCTTTCCCCATATTTATTATGAGTTGCCTTTTCAAATAGTTGTTGTTGAAATGTTAACCACCTCAACAGTCACTTGCAGAAAGGCAGTGGAATAATCACTTCGAACCTCCTCTTCAGCTTTCTCGTGATCATCCTGACTGTGCAACAATTTGTTACTGACTCAAATCCAGTGGAAACTTCCCTTCATTGTTTCGTTCTGCAAACGTTTTAGAATTAGCAACATCTGTGTTCAATCCCGAGTCTCAGAGAATGTTCTTCTGTGAGAAAAGCTCCCAACTTTTTATGTCTTTTTGCAAAATCACCAGGTCTTACTTATAGTGTCATTTGCAAAAATCATTGCGGTTCCCTTAACTAGCAATCATAACGTGGTGCCCAGAACTGGGAAGTATTCTATAACTGCAGTCTTCCATGTTGAATGCTGAAAATATCACCATTCAAAATCCAAACCAAAACCAGACTAATTCACCTTCACACTGCCTGCAGCTCAATGGAAATGAGTCTGCAAATTGTTCCAGCTCATCATTAAACACATTCTTTTACCTTTCTATCTAATTAATATCATTTGATGCTTTAATTAACTTATGACATACTGTTTAAGACAGAATACATTATGAAACCCGAAAGATACCATTTATATCCCACTTGTGGCACCAGTTATAACTCAGGCGCTGCTCTATTACTCGCATGTTGGCACACCAGATATAAATCATACCATATTGGTCTTCATTATCTGCTCTGCTTGCCAAGCTAGAGAAGCCTTCTGTTTCAGAGTTGCAGTGCTTGCTTCTGTTAAACAGAACAGTTCCGTACTGGCTGCCTTTAGGCTGCAAGTATTAATTAGCAACAATTTTCATCTGTCAATAATTAGCGACCCTGTTTTAGTTTTCAGCTGGTGTGTTACACTGCCACATCTCCCAGGTGCACAACCATTAAAATTCTTCTGCTCAAAACTCTCCAAGACCTTTCCCCCATCTTCTTTCTTTGTAATTCGCCACAACCTTCTGAGATATCGCCGTTACTCTCATTCTGGCCTCTTGCGCATTCCTGATTTTATGTTCAGTTGCTTGGGTCCTGAGCTCTGAAATTCCCTCTCTAAACCGGTCCACCTCACTACTTCTCCCTCCTCCTTTAAGATGCTCCTCCTTTAAATAAACAAGGCAGGCAAGAGCATGGCAGAGGGCGAGGGAAGACTGATGAATTTAAATGCACCTATTTCAGTGCAAGAGGCCTGACAGGTAAGGCAGATGAACGTAGGGCATGGATAGGTATGTGGGACTGGGATATCATAGCTTTTACAGAAATATGGCCAAGGGAGGGACAGGACTGGAAGCTCAACGTTCTGGGGAAGGATTGAAAGGGTGCCATGAGAGAAGGGAAAGTGGCGTTTTTGATTCGGAAAAAGATCACAGCAGTACTTAGAGAGGATATTCCTGGGGGATCGCCCAGTGATGCTATATGGGTGGACCTGAGAAATAAGAAGGGGGTGATCACTTTGATGGGACAGTGAGAGATTGAGGAGCAGATATGAAGGGAGATCACGAATAGCTGTGAGAATAATAGGATTGTAAAGGTCGGGGATTTCAACTTTCCAAACAGACTGGCACTGTTAAATGTGTTCAAGAAAGCTTTCTCAATCAGTATGTAGATAGGGGCAAAACTGAACCTCATCTTAGGAAATAAGGCAGGACAAGTGACTGAGGGGTTAATATGGGACCAGCAACCATAATTATATTTGTTTTAAAATAGTTAAGGAAAAGGATAGGCCTGGTCCACAAGTTCTAAGTTGTGGCAAGGCCAATTTTGATGGTATTAGACAGGAGCTTTCAAAAATTGATTGAGGGAGGCTGTGTGCAGGTAAAGGGATGTCTGGCAAGTGGGAAGCTTTCAAACCTGAGATAAAATAAGAGTTCAGAGCCAACATGTTCCTGTTAGTGTGAAGGGTTTATAAAATCATGAAGGGCATAGATTGGGTAAATAGACAAGGTCATTCCTCCAGGGTAGGAGAATCTAAAACTCGAGGGCATAGGTTTAAGGTGAGAGGGGGAAGATTTTTAAAAGGACCAGAGAGGCAACTTTTTCACGCAAAGGATAGTGTGTGTATGGAATGAACTGCCAGAGGAAATGGTGGAGGCTGGTACAATTACAACAGTTAAAAGACATCTGGATAGGTACATGGATAGGAAAGGTTGAGAGGGATATGGGCCAAATGCAGGCAAATGGGACTAGATTAATTTAGGATATCTGATTGGCACAGACAAGTCAGGCCAAAGTGTCAGTTTTTGTGGTGGATGACTCTATGTGTCTGGTCACCCATTCGAGTATCTCTTTATAGTAAGTCTGTCTCATTATTGATCTTCCAAATCACCTTAGGATGTCTTAAGACACCAAAGGTGGTCTACAAGTGCAAGTTGTTGTTGTTCAAACACTTGGCACAGTGTAACAGGGCAACAGGGAATAAAATGTGAAAGATTTCAATTTCTCAACAGCTCAACTTTACTATTGTGTTACAAAAGCAGAAATTGCTGGAGAAACTCAGCAGGTAGGCGGTATTTGCAGAGAGAAAGCAGAGCTAACTTTGGAGTCCCATCCTCAGAACTGAAAATAACCAGGAAAAGGTGGTATACGTGTTGAAGATGGGTGGAGGGGAGGGGGAGCAAAGAAGGGGCGAGCAGGTAGATGAGATGAAGCACAGAGAAAGAGAACTGCAATTAGACAGACACAAGGATAGATAATAAGCCAGGAAGAAAGAAAAGCTGATAATGGGGACCATAAGTAGGTGAGAATGGACTGGCTGGACTGAAAGCAGCCCAACTGACGACAGGATCTAAGGTGTGGCAGTGGGTATAGGACAAGGAAGGTGGTATTCAGGCCCTAAAATCTTTGAATCCAATGTTGAGCCCTGAAAGCTGCAGGGTCCCCAAGTGGAAAACAAAATGCTGATCTTCCAACTATTATGTTGATGTTTATAACATTTCTAAGGATTTGGGATAAATATCCACAAAAATACGACGCACGTGAAGGCTTCCTGAGTGATAGCCTTCATCCCTACTCATAATCAATGAAACATTAATGAGGACGCATAAGCAGCATAATTAATCTAAATGCAATGTTGTGAGTGCATCATAAATTTAACAACACTTTCATAGCCAATCTCTTCAGTGATGCAGGTTAACCGACTTTATGTTGTTCAGCATTGAAAATTTACAGAATACAATTTCAGTCGATGGCATATCGGGCAGTGGAGGTTGCTATGGCAGCGGTTGTTGAGGCTATTATTGTCTTGGTAAGAGTTTTCATAAAGCGATGTTAAGTTTATTACTGGCATGGTGCCTTGTTTCAAAACTCAGTGCAATTATAATTGCAAATGAATTTTAATGAATACAGCTGAAGCCCTATAAATTCAATCCATAAACAAATCTGAAGCCAATAATAGCTGTTGGTGGTACTGATCCAGGCATCATGTTCATTTAGACAAACATGAACATCACAAACTGAGCACTGAGTCTACTTAGGACTCCTCGCTCTCTTTCAGCTGCACCCTCAGCTGTTTCAACATCATTCATGGAATATTCTTTCCTATTCCCAGGGTATCAATCCAACAGCTTTCAGTTTAATTCACAGCCTTTTCTGGGAAACTTGTATTGAAAAGCCTTTTGGAAGGTACACTTGGGTGGTTAGTTCCTTAAAGAGATCAAGAAATGGAATCAGAATGGTTCCGCACCCTGAATTCATGGTAAATGCTGCTAACTATGTCATTGTATAGATGATCTGCAATTTCCTAATCGCGTTCACTGACACCACCGTCAATTGTCGGCTGGATATCAAACAACAACACGTCAGAATACAGGAAGGAGACAGAACGCATGGTGCAAAGGTAACAATCTCTCCCTCAAGGTCAACAAAACAAAATAATTAATCATTGACTTCAGGAGGAAAGGAGGGGGATATGCCCCTCTCAACATCAGTGGAGCTGAGGTGAAGAGAGTTGACAGCGTCAAGTTCCTGGGAGTGACGATAGTCTTTAAAGGAAATAGGAGGCCATTCAGCCCCTCAAGCCTGCTCTGCCATTCAATAGGATCATGGTTGATTTGGTTAATCTGATTAGGACTCAACTCAATTCAGTGAACTGTGAACGGTCTAAGATGCAGGAATTTGAGCTGGCGACTCCCTGCCCTTTTTCCTTGTCCTGGGGGCTGTGAGATCTCTTTATTAATGGCCCAAAGGTCAAGGCTGGAACTGTTCTAGTACATATGGATTAGCATCACAACACAAACTGGATATGGCCGAGAGGAAGGGAGTTGAGGACATGTGCGAGCCAGGCCTCTAGGAGTAGCGCTCTTGCCTCGGGCTCAGAAAAATGTGGTTTCAATTCCCATTGCAGAAGCCTGAGTGCAGGCCCAAGAGGCTGCCTTCTTTCAGAGGAGTCATTAGCCGCAGGCCCAAACTGCCCTCACTGCTTGGTCTGAGAGATCAGACACAATTTGAAAGAGCACCAAGTGAGCACTCCACTGCAGAGCCCTAGCCAACCTTTAAGCCTCCATCAACATCACGAAAACAGGTGGTTTGGTCCTTACCACATTAGTGTTTGTGGGAGCTTGCTCTGCACAACTCGGTTGTTGTGTGTTTCCAACATTACAACAGTTACCATGCTTCGAACACACTTCATTGGCTGTATCATGCTTTTGGGGGTGGCTAAAAAGCACTATATGAATGCAAGTCCCTTTTTTTACTTTTGCTGAGGTAGTTGAACCTGATCCAGCAGTGAAGGGGAATATGGGGTGGGGAGTGGGAGACAGCACCAATTCTTCATCCCGATCTGAGAGAGAATCTCCATTCAGCTGGGTGACTGACAGCTGACAAAGGGACAATCATATTGCTCAGCTGCCCCGAAGGTGACTGCAACGGTTAATAAATGATTAATAAATAGCCAATAATGTCACCATCCTGCTTTCAAATTCTACCACAAAATGCACTAAGAGCTACAGCTAAGCGCTGAAATTGTCACTTAAAGCCAACTCTCCTCCAAACTATTTCTTTGCACCCAGTGGCGAGATTGAACTTTAAAGGAGAGTTAGACTGATTAATCCAAAAAGCTGCTTAATGCCTTTGTGCAGAGGCAGAATTGACTCAAATTAAGATCTGAAAGTCTGCCAGAGATTTGAAGTCCCATGGCTCACTGGAAAAATCAATTAGAATTGGCTGGGAAGTCATTGGAAGACTCAACAGACAAACATCAAATGGTGAATAATCACACTGATAGCATTGCTGGACTAGTTTAACAATAACTGTCTCCACAGGGTGCAATCGCGCATACCAATAAATCCCAACATGGAGTCACTTCGGGGACAATTGTTGTTGTTCTGATTACTCTAAACAACAGACTTCACGCTGAAGCGTTTCGAAAATCGCTGCCGTGGGGACCATTTGAAGGTAACTTCTTGAGACAAACGTTGATCTAGAGTTTGCCACACTGCATTGGGAATGGCTGAGCATAAGCCCATCCAACAGCCTGGCGTATTTTTCCAACGCTCGGACGGGTTTGATGCTATTCCAAAGCAAGTCTTGCAGCAATCTTTGGAACAGTGGGAGTTGGATCTCTTGGCTGCTATGCACAGAGGACCACCCTCGGTCAAATGCTGAAGCCTCCAACTCAACCTGACTGTAGGATTCCATTTTCTACTTAGGTTATGCTTGTAGGTGAGATCAGCAGTCAGTGCCCGTTTCAGTAATCTTAAACTCCCTGACCTCACTTCCTGCAGGCTTCTTACAGCCAGCAGAATCAAGTGAGACTCAACTTGACCAAATCTAGTTTGGATTTGATTCCATGCCTCAGATGTAAAAGGACATTGTACGAGCTACTGTGCTACCTAGTCCTGGTCTTGTCTTTTAGCGATCTTGCTGCATTGTGCCTCAAACTGTCTTCCTTCACTCCTTGGTTCAGCCTATGGTATGCCTTAACCAGCACTCGCAGTCTTGTTTGACCACAGTCCTCCAACAATGCTTCAGGTTCAGTGCTTTTCAAACAGGAGAGGGGGTGGGAAATGCAGGCAGAATTACAATCTTAGCCTGACACTGCTCCCACCTTGGTGCACATTTCCCCCAGGGAACATGATTAGATTAGATTCCCTACAGCATGGAAACAGGCCCTTCAGCCCAACCAGTCCACTCCGACCCTCCAAAGAGTAACCCACCCAGACCCATTTCCCTCTGATTAACACACCTAACACTATGGGCAATTTACCATGGCCAATTCACTTGGCCTGCACATCTCTGGACTGTGGGAGGAAACTGGAGCACCCGGAGGAAACCCGCACAGACACGGGGAGAATGTGCAAACTCCACACAGTCACCCAAGGTTGGAATCAAACCTGGGACCCTGGTGCTGTGAGGCAGCAGTGCTAACCACTGAGCCACCGTGCCATGTGCAAAGAGAGAGCACAGGAAGAAAACTGATGACTTGATAATGCATATTCATTATCAAATTGGCTGATGCCCACAAACCTGGCATAGACCACTGACCAAATGTTGGCCATTTCTCGTGTTTGGCACAATACCACACTGGGTGGTGCATTTGTGAACTGAACTGATCCGTTCTTATAGAGTCCCCATTCTACAAAGCAGTACACACTCCCTTCATCTGAGGCCAACCTCATAACATCAGTGCAAAATGACTTAAGAAAGCTTACCTCGTACATGTAGTCAAAAAGTTCCAGTATAGTCAGAAGACTTGCACCGATGAACAAACCCATCTGACCTCCAATGTCACCTTTGAACAGAAAATAACAGGAGCTCATGACTTGAGGAGCAGGTTACTGGTAGCAGAATCATTTTTGCTTACTGAACACAAATAATCTATACGAAGGTTGTCACCTCTTGGCACTACGGCTGCACTCATTTATGTTTATCATATTTAGGGGATTGTGTATTACACTGATGACATTCTGCAAAGGTGCTGTAATTCATTTTCCACACCATTTACTTTGTCAAATCTAGACACGACTTCTGAACAAAATGCCTTTGGGATGGTGTTCGTCCAGGTTAGGAATGAATTGATTTCCTTTCACCGACCACTGTAGCTCTCAGGAACCATGAATCAATTGGCTGTATGAATTCAAGATAATGCAATAGATAACTTGGTAAAGCTTGGTGATGAATGTAGTCAGCTGAGCTGTACATTCAGTGAATGATTTGATATACTTGCCTCATGCGTGATGTCGGTGGAGTAAAATTGGGCAGGAAGTGGAAGCTGAAGAGGATCTGAGAGCTCAAATGGCCAAAAAAAAGAGGTTTTACACCAGCATCGTAACACTGGCCTTGACCAGTCAGACTTAAATGATGGGAGCAGAGGTGGGAGCCTATTCCTGAAGGGCAAAATAGAGCTAACAGACCCTTTGAGGACTGTTAAATCGAGCCTGATGCCAACTGATGTATCAACTATTTCAGGGTATCTCATACTGTTGCACCTTGGAACCCAGTTGGTTGCTGAATTTGGACTTATACTGTCACATTGGTGTGAAGCACCAAACACAGTGGCAGCGTCACAGAATCCCTTGTGGCATCACAGAATGACACAGCCCAGAAGGCTATTCGGCCTGTATTGCCCGTGCTCTGAAAGTGCTCTTTCCCAGAGCCCTGTAGGTTTCTCCCCTTCAAGCGTTCATCCAACTCTCATGTTTGCAACTCATTTGTGAATCAGCTTCCAACATCCTTTCAGGCAGTGTGTACCAAATCAGAACACACTGCCTAAAAATAAATTGTTGCCACATATTGCCTCAGGTTCCTGTGATTTGCTGTATTAACATGCTTATGACATTTGTGGTAAATACTGCACCTACCGTTCCATTCATTGCATTGACATGCAGTCCCATTAAGACAGCATTTGGCGCTTTTTATGGCATCTGACCAGAAAGTCAACTTCACACACCCAAAATAAGGATTATGAACAATTGAGCAGGGGACTTGGGAGCGTTTCTGATGACGCAAAGTGTTTGTGCTCAACATGCCTCGATAAAAGGTTGGCATGGGGCTTTCAGAAAGCATGCAAGAAACAGGATGCTGTGCGATTAATTCACTGATCAAATCTTTCTCGTTGATCTCCTTTCCACAGAAAGCCGTGGGGCAGAGTATTCATATATATTTAAGGCTGAGATAGAGAGATTCTTGATCAGTCGAGGAAATCAAGAGTATCGGGGAAAAGTCAGGAAAGTGGAAGTGGGGAGTGTCCAATCAGCCATGATTCTACTGAATGGCGGTGCAGGCTCGAGGGGTCAAATGGCCTACTCCCATTCCTAGTTCTTATGGTCTTACTTCCTGAATCATTGGGGCACGCGTATGCTCCAGCACGGCTACACCCAGCTTACATTCCCTGGATCCTACACCCGTGGAATTGCTGTAGTCTCCAAAGAGCATGAGGAGGTTCGACAGGAGTCCGACTGAGGACTCTCAGTTAGCATGCATGCAAAGCCAAACTCACTTTCTACTAAGTAAACCCACCTCGAAATCTATATAAACAGATCATTTGAATGGCTGTATCAGGGAGCTTCAATATTCACTGCTAAATATACAAATGGTGGCCTTCACCATAGCTCTCTGCAAGCTTTCTTTCTGTAAAATACCTGACACAAGCTAAACACTAATTCCTTCAGTCGACAAGATAGTGTGTGGTACAATTCTCATCGGAGCTGCAGTACGCTGACAAGGAATGAGTAAATGAGCTAAAAATGACTGGCAGCTATATTTCATGCTACAGTTTAGCGTAGCTGTGGAAAATTGTGATTTCCTTGTCACAGCACACCAGCTCCTCTCTATTGACATCTCGAGTCTCTCAGTAGTTGAGACTGCAGTAGAGTAGCCTTGCAGAATGAAGGGAGATAAGAATCCCGTGGCAGAACAATGCAAGGTTTATCGCAGGTCATGAGTTGTGAGCACAATGATTTTTGACAGCAGAGGCCAGAACCAGAATTCTGTATCTCATCCAATTTCCACAGTTAGAAATCATTACATTTGCAGTAGCAAGCTTTCACAGAGGCACACAATGGGATTTGAAAGACTGACAGAGAGATGTTTGCTCTCTGCATACGTCAGGGACTGGTCTCCAACATATCTCTGGGTTTGACTCCTACGGAGTGAAAACTGGTGATGTTCTCTGTGCAGTCCCTCAGCACAGACTTCCAGAGGAACCCTGTTTAGAAACAGAAAAGGGGTTATTTGGAGTTTTTCCCCACTACTGATGGTGCTGAAGGATGACAACCAGTGCTCAAAGGCACGACAGGAATGGAGGGCTGACAGTTTGGGCAAATTATTGCGTAGGTAGAGCTGTACAGCATAGAAACAGGCCCTTCAGCCCAAATCATCCATGCCGACCTGGTTTCCTGAACTGAACTAGTGCCATTTGCCTGCATTTGGCCGTCATCCCTCTAAAACGTTTCTTTTCATATACCTGTCCAAATGTCTTTTAAATGCTGTAATTGCACCCACATCCACCACTTCCTCTGGCAGCTCATTCCATACATGAACCACCCTCTGCCCGAAAAAAGGTGCCCCTCACGCCCCATTCCCCTCTCATCTTAAACCTATGCCCTCCAGTTTTGAACTCCCTTACCCTGGGGAAAAGACCTTGGCTACTCACCTTATCTGTGCCCCTTGTGATTTTACAAGCATCTACAAAGATCACCCCTAAATCTCCTACGCAACAGGAAAAAAAAGTCCCAGCCTATCCTTATAGCTCAAACTGCTCCATTCCTCCTGGACAGGGACCCAAGTTCAATTGAATCACTGTGCAAGTTGGATTAAGATTGCAGAGTGGCTCATCATTTGGCCTTAATTGCTACAGCATTGACTTTTGTTGAGAGCTTCTGAAGATGATAGGGAAAACACATAAATGCAGATAAGGTATCATTAGACTTGACCTCTGTTGAACCATTGCAAGCTCCAGATTCAACTGCAATGGGAGGCCAGCCAATCTGATTCATCGTTCATGCTTTGTTAGGATTGCCTGCTACGAGTTCTGATAAGCTGAGAGGAGGTCAGGTACTGGGTGAAATTCATTAGGATCTCAACTCACACTAAATTTCATGCATTGGTACATTACCTAGTTTGGAAACAAGAGCCAGACTTCGACCACAGACTGTGAAAGCCCTGCCATTCTTTTTCCAGTCTCCTTGAATAAGCTTGGTAACAAGCTTAAGGTGGATGCCTAGTTGAAGTGCAAGTAGTACACTTCAACTCTTATCAGAACAGGCTGCTTCATATTGCAAAAAAATATAGTTAAACTATTTGGAAGTGCCTCAACCATTAACCTCAAGCTCATCCAATGAAGCATATCCTCAATTCCTGTAGTATGACTGTACATTGTCCTCCATCCTCTCAAATTAATAATAATCCATGGTTATATTCATTAATGGCTCTTAATGAAGTCTTAAGAATTTGTGACTAGCCTCCCTTTGACCAACTTAAGAACTTGAGCTCATCTAAAGTTCTGTTGCTTGTCTCCTAATTCACATCAAGTCATATTTATCCATCAACCCTTGTGCTCGTTGGTGCACACTGGCTCCTAGTTTGGCAATTTAAAAATTCTCTCTCTTTTCAAACCCATAGCCTTGCATCCCTTTAACCCCGTAATCTTCTCCAGCCCCCACAGCCCTCTGAGATCACAGTGATCCTCCAATTCTGGCCTCTTCAGCATCCTAGATTTCCACTGCTCATTGCTCCACCATTTATGGCCATCTCTGCAGCTCTAGTATTTCTCCCAGAAACCACTCCCCCTCTCGTCTTTTAAGGGAGTTCCTGAATACCAGGCTGTTTTACCACAGTTTTCCTAAGATGTCTGA
The DNA here is from genome assembly GCF_004010195.1 of Chiloscyllium plagiosum. NCBI lineage: Eukaryota > Metazoa > Chordata > Chondrichthyes > Orectolobiformes > Hemiscylliidae > Chiloscyllium > Chiloscyllium plagiosum. The sequence continues at coordinate 2,973,948 of NC_057752.1, forward strand.
ATCTTTCTTTATGTGACGTGATGTAAAATGCTGACCAACCAATACTCTTATGAGGAGCCTTGGGATGTTTTATAACTCTTGAGGTGTTAATGAATAGCTTTGTACAGTTGAATTATGCTCATCAGAATCTAAGTTGAGACTATATAACCTTATTTTACTTCTGGCACTATTTGTTATTATAGAAGACTGTTATCAGTCTCAACAGAATTCGAACCACGTTCTTAGAAATGGGAGTGTTTGAATTATTTACATTATCTCTTCTCAAACTCTATAATTACAACACAAAATGTTGTGATTAAGGCTTGTAATGTATGAGCACCATTTGGACTAGGGCTCGTGTGGTGTGGTGGTAGTGTTCCCACCTCTGGGCTAGAGGACCTGGGGCTCAAATCCAACTGTCTCCCTTAGGTGTGCCAGGTTAATTAAAAAATATCTATTATTATTTCGGAACTTGGGTTTGAAAGTGGAGGGATGATTTGTACTTCTATATTGAGAGAGTTCACAAGGGAAGGATGTACTGATGGGTTATCTCAAGTTTTGTTGACATCCATCTAAATGAGGTCTTGAAAACTGTGGACGTGAATAGTTCAGTGTGTTAAAAACAACAATAGAAGAGAAAAGAAAGCTGCTGTTGCTGTGGTAAGAGTCAGCTATTAGAGAAACACAAAAGCATCTGGAAGGTCAGGCAATGTGTGTCATTTTTGCCACTGTGATAAGACACTGCTAGTTTAGCAGTCTTCAAAAAAAGTCAGGGCTGAGGAACTAGTCCTGAGTGGTTCAAAAGAAAGCTCCGGAAGTAGGAAATTGCTGGAAGCTGAGGGCATGGAAAATCCATGTGGTTGCTCTGAAAGTGTTTCAAAGTCAGTCAGAAGAAAGATCGAGTAATTAATTACAGACATGACAACTTAACAAGGGGCTTTAAAGTAGAGATTGGTGACATTTCTGAGGTTTGAGTATCTGTAGGGATGTTGTTGAGGTGTTATTTTTCAAATATTAGTAATAAGACCATTTCAAATAGGCCTTTCACAATTAGATTACCTACACTATGGAAACAGGCCCTTTGGCCCAACAAGTCCACACCGACCCTCTGAAGAACAATCCACCCAGACCCATTCCCCTCCATTTTACCCCTGGCTAATATACCTAACACTACAGGCAATTTAGCATGGCCAATTCACCTAACCTGCACAACTTTGGGAGGAAACCCACACAGACACAGGGAGAATGTGCAAACTCCACACAGACAGTCACCCAAAGCTGGGATTGAACGTGGGACCCTAGTGCTGTGAGACAGTAGTACTAACCACTGAGCCACCATGCCACACCAAGATAGAACTGGTCTTTTATGTTCTTTAGTTAAAGGCACATGGCCAGTCTCTTGTGATTGTGTTCAATGCCTGACCACCAGGGGAAGCAATCACAAATATAAAACTTTATCAAGCCAAGATTCACTCTGGGATCTGACTTTGTCCAGTATTACCATTATCTAGCATCATAAAACAGAGACAATCTACTGGACTAATGGTTTGAGCTCTATCCAGTGTCATTGTTGTGCACTCTCAATATCCCATTCTGGAAGGCAAAAACAGCTCTTGTGAACTTTTTTATTACTTATGCAGGGGACGTGGGTGCCACAAGCTGGGCTTAAACAATTATTGCTCATCCTCAATGCCCTTGAGAAGGTGGGGTTGAGCTGCCTTCTTGATCTGCTGCAGTGCATTTGATGTTGATACACCCACAGTGCTGTTAGGGATGGGGGTTCCAGTCATACTCTAATGAAATAATCCTTTTACACAAATAGAAATGAAAAAAAAAAGCTCAGCCCAAAATTGTGACTGTGGATCAAAGCTGCACTTGTATAAATGATGGGTTGCAGACAAGGCCGCAAGCAAAATATCAGAGCTCAAGTGATTTCTGTGTCAGCTTGTAATTACTTCGATAGAACTGTCATGTTGCACAATATCTTTGTTATGTAGTGAGAATACCATAATGTAAGGCGAAGGACTGGCTGTTGAATGTGACAGCAGTCACTCTGTGCTCCTGTTGCAAAATATCGAACAGGTTGGGTGGATTTCACCCTATCGTCTGCTGTTTGAAACCAAACTCAGAAAATAGTCCTGTTGACTCATCACATCAGTCCTCACTGACCATTCTTGCCCAGAAACACTTCCAACTTCAAATTCTCACCCTGAGTGCTCAGATCCCTCCATAGCCTCAACCATCCTTCCCCGTGTTACCTCCTTCCCACTCCACAAATCTGCACTCCTCAGAACTTTCCATTCACTGGACTCTGGCCTTTAGTACATCACCCCTTTTCACTTCACTCTACCATTGACCATTAAGTCACCACTTCCCACAGGGACACCCAACTGGGAAATTAAAGTCCATCATACAGTTCCCCAGTTAACTTGCTGCTTTTAATCAATAGAAAGCAACCCACTGGCCCACCATAGAGACCCCCATGTAGAGCCGTGGAATGAGAGACAACTTCGTAAGACCCTTCTCACCACTCGGAGAGAGTCAGGACTGCAGATGCTGGAGAGTCAGAGTCGACAAGTGTGGCGTTGGAAAAGCACAGCAGCTCAGCCGGCATCCGAGGAACAGGAGATTTTTCTGCTCCTCGGATGCTGCCTGACTTGCTGTGCTTTCCCAGCGCCACACTTGTCGACTCTGACTCTCCACTCGCCACATTTAAAACAGAACAGTGGGAGCAAACAGCGGGAACTGATTCCCCCCCCCGCAATCAGACAACCTCTGACCAAACCCGCCAGGCTGTAGCAGCGAAAGCTACACTCTCCTCCTTCAGTCAGACAGGCGGAAAAGATGTCCACTGTTTTCTGTGGCAAAACTCACCCAGCAAGCCAGCCACCTCGTAAGCTTTCTTCTGCTCAATTGTCTCGTAGTTTAGGGCCTCAAAAAATATGTCCAGCACAAGAATATTCTCCCTTGGAAAAGAAGAAAAATTGCATCACATCACTTTTGTATGCACCTGAGAAGAAAATTATTGCTGTTCACAAAACAAAAGGAATTAATCTTTGCCCAGCCATTTCATCGCCTCCTACAGCTAAAATGGAATATTAAACAGCAATTGTTGACGAGGATAGTTTCACCTTGTTAGACCAAGAGCAGTTCAGCAAGGTCGTGTGTACTTCTGAAATAAGTGTTCTTACACAACTGTTAATGATTCTGCCAGGTGTGGACTCAGAGATGATGTTACATTAGTCTTATACCACAGGTCAAAGATTGTGCAAACAATTATATATATTTCAAATAAAATCAAGGCACACATTAGGGAAAACAACATTACTCTTGGTTGGCAATTTTAAGAAAAAGCAATTATAATCCCAAGTATCATTTCGACTGCAGTCTATTCTTTCTTTCACAAAAGCCACAGTTGTGCTGATAATATTTGTAGATTTTAGTTTTATTGTAATAGACTCAGATTCTATGAAAGAAACACGACAGAATCCCCACAGGGTGAAAGCAGGCCCATTCCACCCATCAAGCCCATACCAACCCTCCGAAGAGAATTCCACCCAGACCCACACTCCTACCCTATCGCTGTAACTCTGCATTTCCTACGGGTAGCCTGCATATCCCTGAACACTATGGGCACTTTAACATGGCCAATCCACCTAACCTGCCATCTTCGGATTGTGGGAGGAAACCCCCGCAGACACGGGGAGATTGTGCAAACCCCACACAGACAGTTGCCCGAGGGTGAAATCAAACCTGGGTCCCTGGTGCTGTGAGGCAGCAGTGCCAACCACTGAGTCACTATGCTTGGTTCAACTTGGACCTGGGTTCCTTTACTCTTTCCATTGTCCCCATGATCACAATACATCTGTGACATTTCCAATGCAGCATCTATCTGTATTATCATATCTATTCCATCTATCTCATTGGAACAAAGGCACAGGAAGAGGCTATTAAGCTTGTTCCTCCATTTAGTTAGATCATGACTGATTTCCACTTTACCTGTCTTGGCTTTACATCCTGCAAATCACTTAGTGAAAAAAACATTCTTCAATCTGAGTTTTGACATTTCCAATTGAACTCAGGCCTCAACAGCCAACTCTGGATTTCCATTGCCCTTGATGTGAAGAAGTGATTCCTGATATAGCCCCTGAACTGTCTCGTTCTGAAGTTAAGGTTAACCCCAACCCCTTACACCCTGTAGTGAACTCTTCCACCAGAGGAATTTGCTTCTCTCAGTCTTATACAGACTCCTTCGATCATCTTGACGAGATTGTTCTTTTATATTCCCCAAACAATTGTGGGATTCTCAGCCTAGCCTTTGCATCCTGTCTACATAATCTAATTGTTTAACCTCAGGTATTATTCTGATGAATCTGGGCTGTGCCCTCTCCGAGGCCAATATATTCTTTGTGAGGTGTGAGGGCAGAACTAAACACAGTGCTCTACATGGGATCTGAGGCTTGGTGCTACCGAAGCATTCCACACTCCAGCACTCTTGATTTAGAGGCCAAGATTCCATTAGGCTTTTTAATTATTCCTGCATCTGTCCTCTAGCTTGTCATACACTGCACCACTAAATCTCCTTCTGTTCCTCCATAGTTTTGAGTATTTCACTATGCACTTCTAATCTATGCTGCTAAGGTCTAAAGAGAGCGGTGTCATACTTGCCCACACTGAACTCCACAGTTTCATTCACTCACTGTCAACCATGTCCCTTTCCAACAATTTAGCACCTCACTAAATGTCACCTTAGCATTGTCAGCAAAGTCGGATATTAACCAAAGCCACTGATGAACGTAATGGGAAGCTGAGAGACATAGTCTCGGAAAGTTGTGGGGATGGAGGAGGTTACAGAGATAGGGAGAGCTGAGATCTTGAAAGGATTTTAACGTAAGAATGAGCATTTCAGAACAGAGGCACTACTGGACTGGGAGCTAGCATAGTCAGCGTGGGCATAGACTTGGTGCACATTAGAATAAGGGCAGCAGATGTTAGGATGTTCAGTAAGAATTGCTACAGAATCCCTACAGTATGGAAACAGGTTCTTTGGCCCAAGTCCACACTGACCCTGCAAAGAATAACCCACCAAGACACATTCCCCTATATTTACCCCTGACTAATGCACCTAAACTACACATCCCTGAACGCTATGGACAATTTAGCACAGCTAATTCACCTAACCTGCACATCTTCAGACTGTGGGAGGAAACCCACACAGACACAGGGAGAATGTACAAACTCCACACAGACAGTTGCCTGAGGCTGGAATCGAACCTGGGTCCCTAGGGCTCTGAGGTAGCAGTGCTAACCACTGAGCCACCATGTGCAAGAAGCACAGACACTTAGAGATAAGCCAAGGGAACCCTGGAATAGTCAGGTCCAGTGATAAGAAAAGCACGGATGAAGGTTTCACAGCAGTAGAAAAGAATTGAGACAGCAGCAGAACCAGGTGAGGGCAAGGAGGTCACAAGGGGCAGCTTCTGATCAAATTGGACGCAGATATTACCGATTGGTCCGGCCTCAGAGTGGCCAGAGAAGAGAAGCTAGGGAATGGGGGTTTGTGGTTGAAACCCAAAGCACTGACTGCAATATTTCCAAATATTAATTTGAAGAAATGTTGGTTCATCCAGGACTGTTGGGCGAGAAATCTTGCAACTTTAGAACCAGTGGAAGGGTTGAGAGAAGTGTTTGTTTGGAACTTGCCTTCAAATAATGTTGCAGAGAGGCAGCATGTATATAAGAAGTGGGAGCAGGAAGAGAAACCATTGCAGGTGACTCGGTGGTGATTACTGAAGAGTGAAACCATTTGAGAGCAGTCTTACTCAACTGGACATGGAGAGAAGACACGAGAGGAGAATGGTGTGCTCAGAATTGTTAAAGACTTGCCGAAAAAGAAGAGCAGGTTTACTTATTGCAGCCACATAGGATACCTTTTGTGAATTTGAGACGGACTGTTCCAGTGTGGCTGCGAAGGAAGTGGAGAGGTTTAAGAATGGACTTATGAGAAAGATGGGCACAAATTTGACAGGTGACTGAGCTGAGAGAGGCTGCCAATGGGGCAACAGTTTGAAAGGAAAAGGATCAAGTGTGGGTTGTTGGGAAGAAGGTGCGATGATGGGAGACTTGAAAGTGAGAGAGTCAATACCTGACAAATACTTCAATGTCCTCAAATTTAATTTTGATTGATACAACTTCAAAAAACTCTTTTCTTAACTATTTCGAGGTGCCAGGAATTTGATCTCTGTCTGGATTTTCATGAAGTGCTACTGATATGAGGGGAACCTAAATTGCTGGCAAGTTCTCCTAGTGGATAAGACTCCTTGACCAGGAGTGCAAAATTGGATAATCGCCCCTTCTACATTTTATAGAGGTTAGACAATAACTCCCTTCGGTCTACCTTGGGGAGGTGGTGTGTAGTGGTAATGTCACTGGATTAATAATCCACAGCCCTGCGCTAATGCTATAATCCCACCAATTGAGTGAAATTTAAAGGCAATAAAATTCTGAAATGGAAAGAATCTGGCCTCATGGTGATCGTTGTAAAAACCCATCTGGGTCATTAAAGCCCTTCAGAGAAGGGAATCTGACATCTTTCCCAGGTCTGACCTACATGTGACTCCAAGAGCCACAGCAAAATTGATGACTCTTACCTGACCTCTGGGCAATTAGGGGTAGGCACAAAATACCCAGTGATGCCCTCGTCCCATGAATGAATGAAAAGAAAACGAGTGTATGTGGTGACCCAGTGTTGTGGAAGGGTCTGAAAGTGTTAATACCAAAGAGTGCCTTAAGCACCAACTACGAAGATAATGTCTGATGGACTTTAGCAGAACAGCTTTGGATCTTGAAAGAGAGAGGGTTAAGGTCTGGCCTTCCTCAAAGTCTTCATTACAATGCCTGCCATGTCAACGTAACATGTAACTACGGTAATTGCAAACATCCAATAAACTTTTTGTTCAGTAGAGGAGCCTCCTTTAGTTAGACCACGAAGTGAATTTCCTCTACCAGGCAAGACCACCGGATCATGTGGATCTCTGCATTTAAAGACAGACCTATCCCATGGTGAGGTGCAGATCTGCTTTTACTGCACATAAAACCCACAGCAACTATCAAATTTAGCCCACAGGCTGAAGCAACACTTGCCTCTACAACTGCACAGGTCTGCAGTACAGTTTTGCAAGACGAGGTTTTGTAATTTGCACCTCATCCTAAGTGGAATATCACAGTGCCATTATGTTAGCTGCAATGAGACAGCTAAAATCTCCCTGAAGTTGACCCAAAGTGGCTGATCAGATGCCACAGTAATGTTGCCTGTGTGATCCAATGTCTTGAAGTGCAGCGACTTTGCTTCGTTGCCAATCCTGGCGGCCATTTTGTGTGCAGCTGGATCACAGACACCAACAAGAAAGAATCCAAAATGAGCCAGTGGCACCTGTACTTCAGCAAGTCAACACGTTGCTGGGAAAAGGGAAAGAACATGGAAGGGAATCAAAACTTTAGGATCAGGAGGGAATCTCACCCACAAATTGCACTGGCAGAGGCATAAATTGCATTTATCCATTGCTTCTCACAAAGTCAGGCCCCACCAAAGTGGTTTGGAGTCAGTGAAGTGCAGGGAGTTTGTCTATGCTGTAATGGAAGGAACACAGCTTTTAAGAAATTAATAGCAATCTCTTTTTTTGGTGAGGTTGGGTGGTGATTGGATTTGGGACAGAACATTGGAAGTAGACCCTGATTTTCTTTGAATGACTGAACGGTCTTGAACATTCACTGGAAGAGGCAGACAGGGTCTCAGGTTAACATCATGTCCAGAAGATGGCATCACTGATACTTCTCCCTGAAGTGCCAGCTGAGATTTTGTACTCTAACCCTTGAGTGGACCTTGAATCCATAGCCTCCTAATTCCGGAGATGAGACAAGCCAAGATTAAAGCGAGGAAGACTGGTGTAACAGAAGTCCTGCTAGAGATTTAGCCAATGTATTTTTGTCCCGTTGAAATAAACATTAGAAACAAATGAACTTTTATGTGGGTAGAATTTGTCTAACCAGCACATGAGAATAGAATCACAGAATGAAAGATATCCATTCTGCCCATTGTACCAATGGAGGACTGTCCAATTAACTATCTTCTCTTTCCCAAAGTTGTCCTTGTAATCCAATTGCAATCCAATTCTCTTGTGAGCACACAATAGAATCCTCTTCCACTGCCCTTTCACAACAAGTGAATCTGTATATTATTTTTCCCCCTCATGTCCACCTCTGGTACTTTCAGCAATGTGTCCCCTGGTTGTCTACTTTTCTGCCAGTGCAGTTTCTCCATATTAACTCGATGAAATTCCTGATTTTGACTGCATCTATTGAATGCTCTCTGAGCCTTCTCTGCTCAAAGGAGAACAATCCCAGTTTCTCTTCTGCATTTGTCCAAGACCTTGACATCCTTTCTAAAGTACAGTGACCATAACTGAGCTCTTTAGTGAAGGCCTAACCAATGTCTTACTACTGAACCATGGTAACCATCAAAGGTTGGCTAAGGAGAGAATATTGCTACCCATTTTTGCATCTTGCAAGCAGTCATGAATTATCTAATCACCATTTCTTTTAAACTGAAAGCGCAGCTATGCAGTGAGGAACTCAGAACTCACCACAACAAGGTCTCACTATCCTTCACAATGATAGGCGATGAATCTTTTGCGCAGAGGTCAAAAGTTCAGGATCAGTCTGCCTGGACACTGGTTGCTCAACATAACAGTGCTGGCTCAGAAGCCCAAACAAAATGGGAAAGACTTGAGGACAGTGAAGAAATGGAATTGTGAATGCCGACTCACAATCCATGAGTTGATAGCGTAAAGTGCTGGCAATATCAGGGCCATTAATGCCACTTAACCCTGGACTGACAGCCATATATTTGCTTGAAGATTTTGCAAAAAATGCATTTTCTTTTAAAGGTCATCTTGTACTGTGCATATTGTGAAATATGCCAAAAACGATTCAGCATTACATAAGACCGAATTAAGACACAGTGGCCAGACCCCATTAATAATGTTTGTTTCCTGACAGGAAAAAAAGCTGGCAACGGAACTGGGTGGGAGAACAGCAGAGTGAAGCCCCTGAACAAGCCCCTTTGAGCTAAGTGTCTTCATTTACAGAGTTCCCTAAAATGGGGGCCCTGCCTCTCAGCAGACAGTTTGGGATTGCGAGCTCTGAGGCAGTAATGAACAACTGCGAGACAGATTTAAAGCCTTGCATTTTCTTTCTAAAACTGTGAATGTTACCTAAACGACAGACCCTCCAGGCTTGGCACCTTGCAGCAGCATAAATGACAGGCTTTATGCAATTTTTTAAAATAAAAAAAACACAAATGAAATCTCTTCATAAAGTCTCTCTGTTCCACATCCCCTCCTCTCACAGGCCCTCGTCCCACTCTTAAAGATCCGCCTGCCTCACTTTGCTCTTACATGAGGCATTGTGATCATTTTCTCTTGAAACGGGGTCCGAGTGGAGAATGTCTGTGAACCCCCTGCCACAGGGGGTCAAGGTGGGAGGAAGGCAAGCATCCGTTGGAGTTGCAGGACCAGCCAACATGAGAAGCTAATGCCCTGAGGACTTGGGTTCAGATCCCACCCTGGTAACTGGTGAAGTTTAAATTCAACTCTGGAGTACAAAGCTAGGGAGCCAATATCCGATTTGTACCAAGCACTGGCGTCGAGAGCAGCATTTCAGGATGGGGCGGCAGGAAACAGATCTTTATAGTATGGAGGTTGGAGTGACAGTTGTGGGCTGTTCAGATCCAGCCAGTGTACTGACCAAACACAGTGGACAGTGTAGAGTGCAGCTTTCCAGGGGTTCTTCCGAAACCCAAGGGCAAGAACGGCCTAGGATTGGCGAGAGGCAGTTCAGTGAGAGGGTGTTCAGCATCACAAGAAAACAGGATTCCACCGTTTCCTGTCCTTTAACTACGAGCTGGTGGAGATGAGAACGAGCATCAGCATTTGCTGTGTGGAAATGAATGACTCTCGGGTGCTGCAGTATCTATGAGGAGGAGAGAAGGTCACGTGCATGCCTCAGAGAAACACATATGTGGGTACTAGCAACAGATCATTCAAAGCACATCCATTTGTTAAACGCTGCAAACTGTGTTTTTATTATGAAGGAAATTTAAAAAGAGTGACAAGTGCAGTCTGAAGAAATAGGAAAACCATGTAGTCAGTCCATTGCCAATGAGAAAAGGGTCTTCAACAGCAAGAGGTCAGCCAGAAAAGCGCATGCGTGGGATGCCCTCTCCCATCCTCCTGCCAACATGCCACGTCCTCTTCGATGTCATTGCCTTCTTTCCAATAACTCCTCCCTTCCTGCTGCCTCCCTCGGGTTCCTCCATGATCTCTGTTGGTAACATGGTGCAACTTATGGAACACAGGGACAGGAAAAGGCAGCTTTCACAGGGGGGAGGGTCTCAATGTGAAGCATTACCGGAACACTCCTGATCATTAAGAAGCCTCGTCCATGGCTGTGGTTGGACAGGAACTTCAACTAAGTGGCAACAGCTGTTATATATCTCTGTGTTCCACGGAACCAACCTTTCCTTTGGGTATTACATCAAACTGCCACAAAAGGAAAGAGTCAAGTGGAATGAGCTGCGAGGCTTAATGTCTTTATTAATGGTCCACACGGAATGCAAAAGTAGAAATTCTCAGCAGGAAGCTCCCAATCTCTGCTGGGTGCCAGGAAGGTGGACAGGACGCTGCTCCTGTGATTGCCACTGATAGCGCTGCTGCAGCTGCCACCCACAGTTGATGCTATTCTGCGACGTGGAAGTATGCACTGGGAACAACCATAGCACAATGCAATGCAGCTGGCTTCAGCTAGCAACTGCTATCCTGACAATGAATCGACTACTCAATGTGCAGAATATGGTTCCTCGCCCAAATGAAGAGAAGATCATCCTAATTCTTTCGGATCCATTGGGTCGAATCTTAAGTTGCATTCTCCACGGCCTCACTGGAGGGGGCAATGTCTTCACAGAGGAAGAGATGGAGGACTGGCATATCGCCCCCCCTCCGCCCCCCCAAGAAAGAAAATAGACACTGGCGTTGGAGACAGGAGTTCATGATGTTGTGTATGGGCATGAAGAAGCCAGAGGAATTGCGAAATGAGACAGACAGACCCGCAACAGTCTAAAAGCAAACAATTTCCGGGCCAAGCAAGCAAGCAACACTTGTGTCTTACAGTGGTCCATTTTGAATAACTACTGGGAGGCTGCTGTTTTCTATTTGGGACAGACACCATTGTGTGTTTTGTTTCCCACTTACATTTTGTCTTTGAAGCCTGAAATAAAGCATCCTGTTTGACTTTAGCTCTGCTGCTCATGCATCCCCTATGCCCTCAATCCGTAGAGAAAGACATAGCCTTTGCGCCATTTGCGCAGAGCAGTACCCACACAGCACTGGGACTGAGGGGTGAAGCATGATTAGATTCTAAGTCTCGGCTGCCGCAAGCCCATAGGAGCAAGAATAGACCCCCCCTGAGCATGCTCCACTATTCTCCAAAATCATGGCTCATCCTCTCACTTCATCGCCTTGTTCCCTTACTATCTCTATCTCCCTGGATCTTTCTCTTCCATAAATATCACTTCGCATTAGTTGAGCAGACTATTACTGTGCCTCTACCTCCTTATGGGTGGGAGACTCTCAATCAGAGAATGAGGTCCTGCACATCTCGATTCTACCTTGGTGATCACTTACTCAGACTGTCTGCAAGTGACACATGTACTTACAGGAGCAGAAATGACAGATTGATCAAGGCCCCCTCATGTGCCACCCACAAGCACTCCAAACTTCTTTTACTTTGCATTGCCTACCCCCATGTCTCAGCTCAGCCCCGACAAATCCAGCTGGGAGGGAATAGGCTCGCTGACCATTATGGGACACAGCAGACCCTAGCCTGTGGAGAGCCTCCCTCAACTCTCTCCTTAGTCTGAGCCCGCTCCTCCTCACCCCAGGCTGCATGCTTGGCGTCCCTCCTCTCTTGTGGGTGGTCACTGGCACCTCCCTGACTCCTTGGGGGCACCTACCTGACAGCTAATGTGCCTTGCTGCCCTCTTGCTGTGCATCGCTACAGCTTTGGTGCATCAGTCAGAGTGCGTCTCAGTAACTACTGAGTGGACCTGGGTCACAAAGGCAGCTGCTGCATATTCTACCGACATAACCAATAGCCCAGAGCTGCAATGGGTGACAGGAACAGGACAGATGGCCCCCACCTTTCACTGCAGTGGCTTCCGGCATCACTGCCTGACGTCCTATTGCCTGCAACTCCAACAGACGTATAGAGACTGAGCAGACAGGTGGTCGCCTGCAGTCCTTAAGAGTGTCAGGACCTCCACTGGCTGTGGACTGGTCACAGTGAGGTGCTCACCAAACTGTGACTCTGAGCCTGAGAGTGTGCACCCACACAGGGGAAGGTCTCCATGCTGGTGTGAACGCCAGGGAAAGAGTTAGCTGCTGGCTATCCTTAACTGAACAATGTGCCGCTCTGTTGGCATGTCTGAGAACAGCAGACAAGAGCCATCCGCACTGGCTTTGTGGGAGGGAGCTAGCTTACCCTCCACACAACCATGGTCATGTTGCCCCACCTCACCCCCAAATCCCACCAGCTCCTCTACCAAAGGGAAGCCCTCCTACCAAGCCCTCCTACTTTGGGTGTTCCTCTCCTGCAGACAAACAAAGAGAACAAATGAGTGCCATGCCAGGCGGTGCCAAGAACATGCATAGCCATGCCCTGCCCTCTCCAGGACGCAATCAGCAGCCGCAACTGGTAAAGCATTGGCAGCAAGAGGTGATTGCCAGCCATTCTGTGCAGCTATTCAGAGCAGCGCAATCAGCCTGTGTGCCATCCCGCTGCACTGGCACAGTTAGACCGAGAGATGGCCTCCGCTTCCATCCATGTGAGCGAAAGCATGACTTAGCTTTCATTCATCAGAGCTCCTGAGTACTTAACCCTGCTTGCAAGTGTCCCTACTCAAAAGGGTGGTCTGTCGTATCCCCTGGCTTCACCCCCCCGTCTGAGTTTATACGAATTCCTCACCTCTGATTTCATTACCTTCAGACTCGACTATTCCTACACACTTCTAGCTGGCCTCTCCAAACTGGAGGTTACCTCAAACTCTGCTGCCTGTGTCTTAACTCACTGCAAGTTTCATTCCCCCTTCTCCCTTGTGCTCGTTAATCTACATTGTTTAAATTTTCATCCTCCTTTTCAAATCGCTCAATGGCCTCCCAGGTTGCAGCACTCCGCTAATGCTGATCCCTTGATTAGGCTGTACCTGCACTGACTTGTCCCCAAGAAAATTCCCTCCTTAAAGCTCTCCACCTCGCCTTCCCTCCTTTCAGATGCTGCACCCCTTTAAGAAGCTCCTTAAAATCTACATCTTTGACCAAGCGTTTGGTCACCTGATCTAATATCTCCTTACGTGGTTCAGTGAAGCACCTCGGGATGGTTTATTGTGGTCAAGGATACTGTATGAATAGGTTGATGTTGTCGGAGTAAATGGGTGTCGACTGCAGTCCAGTTAAAGGAGAATCTTTTCAATGCTCTCCCCCAACCTCCCCTCTGTTGTGGAGTTTTTTTTTGCTGTGCTTGGGGATTCTGCTGCGACAGGGGCAATGCTGCTTCAGGTTGGCACACTGATAAGCTCAGGATTACCCTTGTGGCCCCAAGAAACATCGTCACATCCTCTGCACCCACCAGCCGATTTCACAATCTCGGTTAAAGGCTTGCTGAGGATTCAGGGCACTGAAGTACAATAGGTGATGCCCATTATAAGGCCACACTTGTTCAAGAGCAGACCTTTCCGTCATTACAGGCCCGCCAAGCACGTTCTGAGCAACAAGAAACAATTAAGAAAAGCGCTTTACCCTTTTCTGTTATGGTTTACAAACATCCGTACTTTCCAAATGGGCCAATAAAATGCCCCTCGGCAAAATGCCCCTAGATTCCTGATGAAGGGCTCCTGCCCGAAATGTTGTTTCTCCTGTTCCTCAGATGCTGCCTGACCTGCTGTGCATTTACAGCACCACTCTAATCTTGATAAAATGCTCCTGTTAATGGAGGCTTATTCTGAGTCTAACCCACACAATAGCTGGGGTTTAGAGAATTATAACTTGTACATTACAGAAGAGGCTCTTTGGCCATCAAGTCTGTACTGGGGTTGTGGGCAGTATGTTCTGTTAGCTAATACTGATTTTCTTCATTTCCAATTAGCACACAGTTGCATATGGGAGAATAGAGAATGAACATGATTTTTACAGATGGTTGGAATCTGCATTGGCTATTGATGGGTGCCATACCAATTGCTAATCAATTACTAGGGGTCAAAGTGAGAGGGGGAAATGTCTAAGGGAGATATGCGTGGAAAGTTCTTTATGCAGAGGGTAGTGGGTACCTGGAATACGTTGCCAGCGGAGGTGGTAGAGGTGGGCACGATAGCGTCATTTAAGATGTATCTGGACAAATACATGAATGGGTAGGGAGCAGAGGGATACAGGCCCTTAGAAAATAGGCGATAGGTTTAGATAGAGTAAATGGATCAGCGCAGGCTTGGAGGGCCGAAGGGCCTGTTCCTGTGCTGTAATTTTCTTTGTTCTTTGAACACGGACTAGCATTACACTGTGTACAGGATCCATTGCGACAAGAGGCCAGGTTAAAGTCCCACTTGCTCCAGTGGCTTGTTGTCGCACATCTGAGCAGGTCAGAACATGACAGTATGTTTGTCAACACAAGTTAGTGAGTTTTAAAAATGTCACACCTTTTCAAATCCCTCACTTCCTCCCCCTCTTCCTGTAACCTCCCTCCAGCCCTACAATTCTCTGAGGTCACTGCTCTCATTCACTTCTGGTCCCTTCCTCATTCCTGGCTTCCATCACCTCACTACTGGTACAAAAACAGAAACAGCGGGCAAAACTCGGCAGGTCTGACAGCACCTGTGGGGAGAAAGCAGGGTTAATGCTTTGGGTCCAGTGTCCCTTCTCGGAACTGTTCTGAAGAAGGGTCATTGGATCTGAAACATTAGCTCGGTTTCTCTCTCTCTCTCTCCACAAATACCGCCAGACCCTGCTGAGTTTCACCAGCTCTTTCTGCTTTTTGCTTCAGATTTCCAGCATCCCCACAATTCTTTGCTTTTTTTTTGGTGTTTACCTCACTGCTGGTGGCTGTCTGAGCACTAAACACTGGAATGCCCTCTCTTCCATGAAGCAGCCCCTGAAGACTGACTCTGCCCATCTTAATATCCCCCTCACATGGTGTGGTGGCACATTCTGTGAGGCACCTTGAGACTTTTCACTAGGTGAACTGTACGATATGGACCTGGTGTAAAACGGGAGCAGGAGCAGACTGACAGGAAATATCGGTGAGCTGGATTCAGTTCTGGAATTGGTTGACCCAACTTTGCATCGCCACTCTTCCCACTGAGAAAGCTGCATTGGAATTTTCACCCTTCAATTTAAATGCTGCTGTCTTGTCCCCCCCCCCCCCCCCCCACTCCACCTCAACTGTTGCTGTGATTCATGGTCCTTCTGGAGCCAATCAACTTTGACAGTTGTGCCGCGTTGTTCCTTTCTGAAAACTCCCACCACGTTTAATTAGACAATAAATTCAAATTAGTTTTGTTTGCAAAGGATCTAAAAGCAAAAACTGACATGGTGTGTAGATCAGTCATTCATATCACTGGAGTCCATGCCAGGACAATCAATCATGATTAAACTTGGCATGAACAGTACTCATTCGTGCCTTTATTTGTATCAGCATCACCGAGCAAACTACCAGTGCTAAGCATTGATCGGCTTTCTGTTCTTAGACAAATTAACTTCATGAACACTCAAAGAAGCACTGCCTTTGTTTACTTCCCACTCCACCCTTCCCCTCCCACATCTATTTTTTCCCCCCCCAAAACGTTCAACATGATCACAAAACTTCCCAGTTGCCAAGAGTCTTTAGCATCGTGGCTTTGTAAAGAGGGCAGAGGAAACCCCGAAGCAGGAATCGGATGAAGAATGGTGGCATGGTGTCTCAGTGGTTGGCACTGCTACCTCACAGCGCCAGGGACCCGGGTTCGATTCCAGCCTCAGGAGACTGCCTGTGTGGAGTTTGTACGTTCTCCCCTGTGTCTGCGTGGGTTTCCTCTAAGTGCTCTGGTTTCCTTCAACAGTTAAAGATGTGCAGACTGGGTGGATTAGCCAGGGTGTGGAGGTAGGTCTGGGTAGGCTGCTGTTTGAAGGATCGGTGTGGTCTCAATGGGCCAAATGGCCCACTTCCACACTGTAGGGATTCTCTGATAGAGGATCTGACTACAGATGATGTTTTGAGCAGGCTCTTGGTCAGATAGGTTTGGGGACAGAATTCCAGTATGTTAGGCTATGATGGCAAAATGGTGTGGCACTATTTGGACTATCGGAAAGGGGGAAGGAATTACACAGTGGGCAAGATTCACAACAGGGCAGGGCATGTGTTGTGATCTTAAGGTTAAAGGAGGTTGGAGACATGGGACAAAATTGGTAACCAAGGTTTGCGCTTTAAAGTCTACATGTTTGAAGATAATAAATTTAGAAGAGGTCAGTCAGGGTGGGGTAAAAAGGATTTTTTGTGAGGTAGCGTCAATGGTGGAGCTCGAGAGCAATTAAGATTTTGTGTATAGTGGTGCGCAGGGGATCAAGAGGGCAAGGGTTGTTGGGAAAGCCAGGAGGTCACTTGGGTGTAAATGAGGGTTTAGATGGCAATGGGGATGAGGAAGGGGAGCGAGGTGCCTACACAGCAGAAACAGCTCGTATTGGTGACGGATTGGCTGTGAGCATTAAAGGTCAACTCTGGGCTGAACTGGGCCCATTTGGGTTGAGTAGAAACAGTCACACATGGCATTGGTATCAAAGGGTTAGACTGCAGAGTTTCTGCAGGGAAGGCAGCAAAGGATTTGGTCTTGCCAATGTTTAACTGGACCTGTCCATCACTTAATGGTAGAGAAGCTGTCAGAGAGTGTGGTGAGAGTTGTAGAGCCGAGGACTGGGTGGTAAAGCGTGGTGACATATGGAACTGACTGTATTCTTGAAATTGCTTTTACCAGGAGTTTGGCATGTCACTAAGGAACACACAAAAGCTAAGGATATGCAATGGGTGACCACAGCAGGATAATTCATTCTGTGAGTGGAGTTGACTACAGTCAGTGAGCTGGGAATAGAACCATGAAAGGACTCTACCAGCAAGGCAAAGCAAGGGCAAGACATTGATTGGGAAAACTGTTACTAACAGTACTGAGGATGACTGCTTAAGCTGAGCATTCTCACCATGGATACTTTTAGTAATATTAACAAGGACAATCTCAGTGGTTTAGACACAGATGTAGGATCAAACAGGCAGTAGCAACACAATTCATGTTGAAATTCCACTGCATATCAAGGAGAACATTACTGCATCACATTTGATGTCAGGCATGCTACACTGCTTGCCTAGTGACAAAGACACTGCCTCTTTAATCATGGTTATACTGTGACAAACAGAAAAAAACAGTTATAGCAGAGGTACTCACCCGATGTAATCTTCTGATTTGTTGTACTTTTTGGCCAGGTATTTGGCTGAAGCCTTGCTGGGAATTTTTACCATGGACAGCTCCTTACCATATCGAGTCATGTTGCAGGGCGTCTCACATGTGCAATATGAACTGTCCTTCTCCACCAAGAACTCTGTTCAAATAGTAGTGACACAGTTGTATTGGCAATTGCTTACTATTAAGGAGGGTGGGGAAGGGAATTGATGGTGGGCTGAGCTAATGCATGGTACTTTGTGCCTTCCCTGTCCTAAGGGTGAACTGGTATTAATTGGAATTTGCCATGTTCCTGTGTTATAGATTGTAGTTCACTCATAGTTAGACTGTGACTGCGTAAAGTTAGATTGCAGAGAAAAAAACAACTTCCTGGAACAGACAAAAGGCCATTAAGTGTGACAGCCCCTGTCCCTTTCTCTAACCACATTGACCCACCTTTTCATATGGGCTTACTGTTACTAGTTCAAACATATTTGCAATTTTGCTCACAAAATACATTCAAGATGAAACCAAATGAGATGAAATTCAGAATTGTTTTAATGGAGAGCTGAAAAAGCAGGAATGTTTATACAAACCTGTTTGTTGGAGGGAGGTTTTAGGAGAGTGAAGCCTTCACTAAATGCTGAAGGTGCAGACAAATTTGACAGCTGCCTGAGGAATTTTTTTAAAACCACATATTTCCCAATATCTCTCTGGAACAACGCCCAATGATCCCTTGGATCCATCTGACCCAACATCTGATACTGAACCATTCCCTCTTTTAAATGGAAGGTCGACATGATTTCCTCTCATACTCCTACTTGCTGCATTTTGTAATGGCGTTTAGTGGTAATTGACATGGGGCAATAATTGTCAAGATTGACTTGTCACCTCCCTGCATTTATTACTGAAAACGGTCAACAGAAGTTCTCTCTAAGTCACCCATTTAGCAAAGAAACTAACTTCTTTAACCTTCCCTCACAAATGAAATGCCTGATATTGGGAGCTCATTACCTCAATTTTTATAACCTTGTGAAGACAAGAATGTTTTTCAATGACTCGGCTTTTATGGAACTACAGACCAGTTTGGTTGTTGAAGCTGGATTGATCCCAAACATCTGAGATGAAAGGACAATATTTTAACCCTGTGCACCACTCAGACCCCTTATGAAACAGACAATACTGATTATGTGCGTATTCAGATATTTTGTTATAACTATTAAAGCAACACCATGTTTAAAATCACACATGGCATAGCAAGCAAAGTGGAGTACGACAACTATACAGATTCTGACATTGTTTTGTTTAATTAAAGAAGGAGTTGTACCTTGAAGGTAACCTGTTAGACCTCATGCAAGACCAGTAATTCATCACAGCAAAAAGGCTGACACTGCTTCATGTCTGCACAACATAATGCCCACACTTTTTAAAAAAAGCTAAGTTTGTTTTAATTAATGAATGCTCACATTTATCAGAACCTCATCATTTTTCAAATGATCTGCTCCTCCAACTTCCTCTTTTGGTGGCACTGGCACTTACTAGGGTACAGTGGGGTACAGTGCACTGGCATTTGGCACCATGCTCAAGTGGACCATTCTTCCCAGATGCGTTCACTGACAATCTGACTAGGATGAAGGGGGCATCAAACAAATCCAATCAAGTTATCGCTTAATATAAACACAGGTATACCTTGCGGTGGGAATTGGAGCATAGCAATCAAGGAGAGAGGGTGTGACTAATTTTCCCTCTGAGAGGTTCACAAAACCATCTCTCAAATGAGAGCTGACAAGATTGGAAATCAAACCCGGGGTTTTCCTCCTTACTGTGACTCAGTGCCACCATGGGTACTGTCATCTGGGAAGAATTTTAACCTTCTAAGTGGAGTATTCAGCTTAAAGTTGGTAAACATCATACATAACTCAAACTCATAGGCATAATAATTAAACATCACAATACCTGCTTCATTTAACAGCGAGCTGGATAACAAATACATTTCAGCAATTTTTTTTGCTTGAATTATTGTGTCTTGCTAGTTTACTTACAGAGCAGAACACACGTTACTTAGGGAAGCTAACCAACATCTTGATTTTACCTGCAAAGAATTCTGGGTAACGGGTCATCATAGACTTAACATCTGAACAAACCTTATTTGCTATGATAGCATTCTGGCTCACACAGTCTCCATTCAAACAGGAACAAGAAGTTAAATTGCTGTTAAGTTTACCTATAATTCTTATTTTTAAAAATGTACATGAACGTATAAATTGGCTAAAGTTAAGTAACTGAGAAATAACAATCAGCACAGAGACAGACAATTGAACAGCAAGAGGAGCACAGAGTACTGCAATGGAACAGGTTTGACATGGAACAGGTTTGACCCTTTTAATTCCGCTTTAAAAGGGTCATTGCCTCAATAAAAATTTGCTTGAGCAATCATTGTTGATGTGGTGATCGAAACGTGACAACAAATATTATACCAACTTGGGTCACAACATTGTTGTGACAGAAATAATGCGCTGCATAAAGATTTGCTCAAGACAAGGAGTCTTGAGTACAGTCTACTTGACCTCGGTCATCGGGAATTCAACCACTTCCAGCAGCCATACTGCAGCATTGCCAAGAGGTCACAGCCCACTGATGTTAAAATGTTGTCAAAACGCTACTCTGGAACTGAAGTACATTCGACTCGTGCAAATCCAGGATTTTCAAATCAAGGTTCTCTCTTTCCTCCACAGTTGTTTTGTGAAGAAAAGGGGAATTTTTGCTGTCTCCATCGGAAAGATGCTACCAATCACATTACTTTTTGAAATATTAGCAACCTCTTGTGACGATGCTAGCTGTAGCACAGAGGTCTGCCAGGAGCACCCGGAAGTAAAACAAGAGGCTTCCAGGTTTGCTAGGAGAACACCAAGGCGAACTCCACGTGCCTCTTTCCCACATTAGTGCTATCATTCCATTCCAGTTTTCCATCAGACAATGGCCCCAAAATCACGAATGTTTGGCTGACATGGTGCCATTCCTTAGTCTGCATGCTCACACCTCTGAACGAGCTGCTGTTTTCACTTTACCATGTTCTCAGACTTGCAATGGGACCATTCTAACTACTATACACAGAGCTACGTGTGATCAGCAGATTTATTTTTCTGTTTGACTGTCAATTGGCTTAAAGTGGATTATAACTATGGCATTGTAGCCAGTGACACTCACAGAGGGCAGTCCCTTTCGGGCAATTTAAAAGCATTAATTTTGCTGGACAGAGTGCAGTTTGCTCTTTTCCCCTTCTCATCACTTTCTTTTGACAACTGATTATGATGCATAGAACATGGCATCTGGGGCTAATTTGCCAACTGCTTGGCATGCTCAACTGGAGCAATGCAAGACTGCATCACTGATATCTCACGAGCTTGCACGTAAGCTCTGAGTTTGAAGTGCTCATGTACATGCCTGACCATGCATTCAGTCCCACTGGGAGAGGTACAGAATAAACTTAACAAAAGGATCAGTGACTAAAGCACAGGCAGCTGAACTTCCATTCTGACCTGTACACTTTCAACAAATTGCCACTGCCTGAGTGTGCTCCCCCAATCCATTTGGGAGGCTGCCCTCAAGTCTTCAGCAACAGCCCTGTGTAAATGGGAAGGGACCAATAGTCTCCCAAGCCCATAATCCTTCCATAACCCTTTCTGGTTTAAGAGGCAGAACCCGTATCGTGGATTAGCTACCTAGCTACTCAAAAGGAAAAATTCCCTCTCTCTATCACTTACATTAGTGGTGCAGTGGTGATGTCACGAGACTAGTAACACAGAATCGCCCCCCAACAAGCTAATGTTGTAGGGTCACAGGCTCAAATCCCATGATGGTAGAAGTTTGAATTCAATAAAAATCTGGGATAATAAAGCTTGTTTAACAGTGACCAGGTAATCCCTGCTGATTGTTGTGAAGACCCATCTGGTTCACCAACATCCTTTCAGGAAGGATATCTGCCGTCCTTACCTTGTCTAGTCTACATGTAACTCCAGATCCACAACAATGCAGTTGACTGCCCATCGGATAATTAGGGACAGGCAATATATGATGCTCTCGCTGATAACACCCACATCCCACGAATAAAAGTAAAAAATTCCATCAACCCGATCATTTTCATTCCCCATTTCATACTTTGCTCATCCTCTCTTCCCTCTTTCATTTCTTCTTTCCTTGCCTCTCCATCTCATCCCTTCTTGCTTTGTGCTTTTGTTCCTTGTCTCTCTTGCCCTTTCCTTCGCATGGTTACTGGGCAATGGCACGTTCTTGTGTTCCATGTCTTTGGTTGGTCTGTTCACTCCAGCTAACACTACAGACTGTGACCAGTCACTGAGAAATCTACAGAGTTTCCCTTTACTTAATACTCAGTACTTACTCCGAACAACCTTCTTAAAGTCATAGAGTCATACAGCACGGAAACAGACCTTTCAGTTCAACCAGTCCATGCTGAACACAATCCCAAACTAACCTAGTCCCACCTGCCTGCTCCTGGCCCATATCCCTCCAAACCTTTCCTCTTCAAGTCCTTATCCAAATGTCTTAAATGCTGTAACTGTGCCCACAACCACCACTTCCTCAGGAAGTTTATTCCACACATAAACCACACTGTGGAAAAAAATTGCCCTTCATGTATTTATTTAAATCTCTCTTCTCTCACCTTTAAATGTGCCCCTTTGTCTTGAAATTCCCCCATCCTAGGGAAAATGCAATGACCAATAACTCTATCTATACCCTTCATTATTTTATAAACTTCTATAAGGTCATTTCTCAACCTCCTCCGGCTCCAGTGAAAAAAAGTCCCAGCCTTTCTTCATAACTCAAACATTCCATACCCGACAACATCCTGGTAAATCTCTTCCAAACCCTCTCCAGCTTAATAATATTCTTCCTATAGCTGGGTCCAGATAGGCTGGCAACAGGTTGGCAGTAGGCTACTTACCACCAAGAGACACTCTGGTGTCTACGGGGACTTTGTTGATGATTAATCAGCTGCACCCACACAGTTTGACAGACCAGGGCACAAATAATTAGGACAGTGGAGGTTTTGACATTATGGGGTTAGTTGAATCGGAGACTGATGAACCTCAGCCCATAGTCCCACAGAGGCCTCACTTACATCATGGCTGCACCCATCACACTTTTCAAGTTGCTCACTAGCTGGCTAAGAGACAATGACCAAGTTCAAAGGTTTCAGCCCCCTGTAGAAGACAGACAACAAGAACTGCCTATGCTGTGCATGTTGAACAGTACAGCTCTCCATAAATCCTGTGAGCAGATTACCATTACTTGCCTGGGCAGCACGAGACTTCCCTTCTGGGATGTCAGGCATAGCTCAGCATTCATCAAAACTTTCTCTCTTATTTCCCCTTTTCTGTCACAATTTCTCTCAAAGCATGCCTCGGAGACCTTCCCTTACATGCCATAAGCTTACCCTACCTACATAAATCATCACTTTTCAGCAATGTATCAAAGGACCAGAGCTCCCTTCACTCCTTCTCAGTCTGATATCACAAGCCTAGGTTGTAGATTCTAGGTTGAAGCCAGAACTCAGGGACTGATACAAACAAGAGTCAACAATTGGGGCAGACAGGGAGAAAGTGAGGTCTGCAGACGCTGGAGATCAAAGCTGAAACTTTATTGCTGGAACAGCACAGCAGGTCAGGCAGCATCTAGGGAACAGAAGATTCGACGTTTCGGGCACAGGCCCTTCTTCAGGAATTGGGGCAGACACCCTTGAGTTTCCAATGAGTACTTTGGAAATCCCCAAGTGAGCCATAGCTCTGCAAAGGCACTATAGTGAATGCAACCCACTAGTTTCACAGGCAAGTCTACCAACAGTCAAAATAATTCCGTCAGAAATATGTAGGATACTCTAAAACAGCTCCTTACAAATGACATCCAATCCACCATTGACGAAGATGTCAAATAGAATGGATATCACTGACACACTGCTCCTGAGGTTGGACGTCATTTCAGTGAGTTTATCATTTATCCTTAAGCCAATCTTGGAGATGGAGATCAAATCCAAGCCACTTACTCCCAGTTTCCACCTTCTTCCTTACAAGCCCAGGAGGACAAAGATGTTCTGAAGAATGAGAAATACAATGCTTCTCCTGATCTGTTATGAAGCTACCATCTGCCATACACATTCCTCCTGAGAGCAGGTCATTGAGACATTCAATATACATACGTCAATAACCCAAAGGACCACCTTAAAAGCTGGGACTTGGAACAACGAACTACCCATGCCTTAAATAGATTCCGAATTCCTGACAGTGTCATGGCACTAATCTCGAAGACGATCACCATTCTGTCAGTACCTTTCCCATCAGTGCAGTGCAGTGCAGTGTCCACCTCGTCATTCAATTGTCTATCTGTGCAGCACTATAATCTCCATGAGGACGAACTCCAGGTCTCTCCAGACTCTGAGGATGCCCTTACGGATGTATTGAAAGGGGGATTGAGAAAGGAAAAGAGAATTACAAAACTCAACCCACATCACAAATACAAAGTTGCAACCAAAGCAAGTCAGAAGTCACGTTAATGGGCTAGCTTTCAGCATGTTTTGCCTGTGTACTTGCAGTTGCAATGTGCAGTTGAAGTGGACATTGCATTAAACCTTTGTACTTATTGCTACAATGCCATGTCTAATTATCACTGGAGAGTCTGCAAAGGCTGGCAAACTGTGTCCTGGATATTGCAGCTTGTTGCTGCTGTGCATTGCAGACAGCTTCTGCTGCTTTGTCACCTACTCCATTGCCGTATTGTACACTGCATTGCAATTCACAGCGACTGTTACACTGCTGCTGCAATCTCATCCCTTGCTGCTGTTGCATTCCATCATACTGTGTGGTATCCTGCTGTTGCATTGTGCATTTTCATAGCTGCATTGCACCTTGCAATGGTCCTTATAATACTTACTGCTGCCTTAAAATTTGATTGCATTCTACTTTTCCGTTGTATTGTACTGCAGTTCCTTAGCGCAGCATCCAATTGTGAATGGAATATTATGTTTTGTGAAGATATTGCATTCTGTTGCTGC
This sequence comes from Chiloscyllium plagiosum, assembly GCF_004010195.1. Classification (NCBI taxonomy): domain Eukaryota; kingdom Metazoa; phylum Chordata; class Chondrichthyes; order Orectolobiformes; family Hemiscylliidae; genus Chiloscyllium; species Chiloscyllium plagiosum. Next base: position 2,998,553 of record NC_057752.1, read on the forward strand.
AGCCATATACTTCAATTACTTCTACATTTGTGCTGCATATTGCTGCAAACGCATTGAACATTGTTGTGGTGGCAATGCAGTTTCTGCTGCATTGGACCCAGTTATAGCTGATGTGTTCAACTTCACTGTTGTTGAGCATCAGCCTGTTGGTGTTACATTACTGCTGCATACTACCTTGCCGCTCTATTGTGGCTATTTGCTATTCCATTGCACATTGCTTCAGCTGTTTGGTAATATTTTAACTCATTGCTGCTGTGTTGCATCCTGCTGCTTTTGCCTCCCTGCTATATTTACTCAACGATACTATACTGTGCTGGTATCGCTGCCTGTGGCTGTTGCATTATGCTCAATTCTACTGCCTTGCAGCTTGCTGCCTTTATTCAATATTTCGCTCTTGAAATGTCCTTTATTGCTGCTGCTTAGCACTTTCTGCTTCTGCATTGCACCTTATTGCTGTTATTTTAATATCCTTGCATTGCTGTCTGCTTTCTTTGCTACATCTTGCTCTTACTGCATTGCATGTTTTCACTGTTGCATTGTTCTTTGCTGCTGCTGTTTTGTACCTTATTACTGCTGTTGCATTGTAACCTGCTGCTCTTGCATTATACAGCAATGCTTTAGAATTGCACTTTGTTGATGCACTGTATTTTTTGCTGCAACAATGTGCCTTGTTATCACAGCTCTATAGTTGTTACTGTATTTCACTGTTAGTACAACTGCACTGTAACCTGTTCGGCTGTATTATTTCTCAATACTGTAGTGTATTGTATTGATGCATTGCACCTTGCTGCTGCAGTGTTGCACTTGTTGAGATTGCCTGCTTAGACAGCATTCTAGCTTGCTCTCATGTTGTGACTTTGACAGTTCCATTTGCTCGAGTTGCATTTGCTTCTACTGAATGCACCTTACTGCTTTTTTAAAAATCAAGCAATGTTGCTTTAATGTACTTTGCAGCTGCTTTCTTGTATAATCACTGCTGCATCACACCCAAATAGCTGCATTTTACCTTGTCGCATTTCAATGCAATTCTTTGCTTGTGCATTGGCCCTTCCTGCTGCATTGCATGCTGCTATTGTATTGCACATTATTACTCATGCATTATGCCTTGCTGTTGCATTTACTCTCCCAACTGCAGTATTTTGATTGAAATAAATGCAACAAGCAATGTCACTCACTTTTCAAGAGTCACGTCTAACTTCCGTTTCAAAGCGCTCCTGTGTGGCAGCAGTCTTGTTATCAGAAAACCGCAAAGCAGCGCATGTGCCAAGTACCTGCAGTGGTTGCTTTTGGCCAGTGAGTAACTTGGTGGCCCCATCAAGAAAAAACGACGACAACTGGTCCACCTGGGCATCGAGAAGAGGTGGCGCGTGCAAGAATGGTGTACCCTTGCTGTACTGACATATGCGCGTTGGTATCCAATGACAAGGACTTCAAGTGGCAGGACTGCAAGCAACCCCGGGATTAGGTAATTACTTACCGGCAGTAAGAGGGCACTAATAATTGCCCAAGACATGGCGTGAGCTGGTATTGGTGCCCACTTGTGGTGCAGTATTTTGAGCCAACAGTGTCTCCCCCCTGCAGTTGGCACCACCAACACCATTGATTGAGTAATGCACTCTGCAGCTAATTCAATGTGAGGCTGACTAGGAAGGCACTGCTCTTTTGAAAGGAAACATACATGCTCCACTGTGTACAAGGATCTACTGTGGAGCTCTACTTGTGACTACTCAACCAGCAGAGGGTAGGTTGTCAGAACAATATTTCGTTGGGAACAATGTAGCTGTCCAATAGAAGCACTGCAAGCTGTCTGTGCGGAGCTTGCCACTTACTTTAATGTGCTGTACGTATGTAACAATTGCAAATCTGATTCCTTTGTATTTTGATTTTCTCTCAGTGGCTAGCACTGGGCTGATGGCCACATGCAGACTGCGGGCAGACTCCCCTTGCGCCAGCTCACTGCACTCTGTCCGTGCAAGAGGTGCAACTAGTGGTCACTCCTGTCACCTTTCCTACCATCCGCAGCGCATGTCCTGCCATTGTGCGGCCAATGGCGTCTGGCTGTGCTCCATTCAGGTCCATGTCCCGAGGCGAACGTTGGCATGAACTGCACCAATGCACTTTTCATTCACTCCCCATCCCCCCAGCTTGTTTGCCAGCGGGAAGCGGGTTGGCAAGACCTGCAGGCACGGAACACAGAGGGTGGTGAAACGGCAATAACCAACATCGAGCGCCAAAAAAACATGGACGACCACCACAACAATTACCTGTGCTTGATGGCTACCACTGGCTGCTGCAGTGCTGTGCACTCTGAGCTTCTGATGGAGCACAGTAGGATATCTGCAAGGTATCTTCACCAGTCTCCTCAAAGCTAGTGCCATTGGTTCATGCTTGGGCAGTCAATGCCCCTGCCACAGGAACACTGCTCCCAGCAGCAAGCTTGGCAGCTCCACAGAGAAACATGCTTGACATGTGCCAGGTAACATGCCCAAGTTGGCACACATCAATTCTGCAAATTAACAGGCCAAGTGACGCTGGCTGCTCTCCTTCACTTGTATTTACCTCCCCTTTACCCACCTTCAACCCCATTTGTCACCTGTAAAGGGCACTGCTTAGCGCATGGGTACCCCGACATCTGCCCAAACGGACGAGGAGGCACTGTTTGCTTGGGCACCGCACTCCAGCACAGTTGCTCCGATGGCTACCTTGTGAATGCTTCACATCCAGCCTGACCTTACAACGAGGAACAAGAAGAACAAGTCAGTACAGCTTTCGAGACAACATCTGACAACGCGGAACACTGAGCAAGTAGGCTTTAACAGCCTGCTTACAGAATATGGCCGCGAGTAGCAGGTGATTGGAGAGAGTCAGAGAGGAACAACAACAGAGAGAGTGTCCACTGTAGCCTTTGTGTCATCCACTTTTTTTTTAAAAAGAACTGAAAGTTTTGAGAGTTCCTTAACAGAAAACATGAAGCCAAATTCACAAACAGGCCTCTGGGCTCCTGTTCTATCATGGTGTGCACATTTGCATTGCGAGAATGGCACTGCGTGATTTATCCCTTTGGAGAACTGGCGCAGACATGGACGGCCGAATGACCTCTTTCTGTCTAGTAACAGAGCTATCACTCTGTGACTCCGACAGAGAGTTGGTGGCTTGGTGAATGCCAAGATATCAGGAGATGGGAGTTGCAAATGTCATGGCACGTGGGGGCAGTGGATGTACTGCCTAGGCGTCTTGTCATAAGTCAGTCACCCAGGGAAGCATGGTAAGGCTTTATCCTCCTCTATTTGAAAACCTGCTACCACTCAGCTGACCATGTAAGGCCTTGTGTTGCTCCAAAGGCCAGTGGAAAATGGACTCTCAGCTGGATGTAGGTCAGTCCATTTTATTTGCAATAGACTGGAAAGAGGCAAGACCACCCTGGTATATGCCAATCCTGAGTGACAGGACCATCACCATGAAAATGGAGATGTAATCTTGGGCTTCCTCAATTGTCTCCAGGAGTTAAAAGATTAACATCTTTGATTACAAGCAATGTCTGGGAGAAATATCATCTGGAGGTTAAAAGAAGATTTTTTTTGGTGTTCTTTTGAGAGGATGGAAATGTTGTGTGACCACTGATGGTGGATGGAGGCATAACATTTGGCAACACAAGGGTCATCTGATGAAACATCCAGGGTTATCTCCAACCACAAGTTGCCAACCCAAAGGAGGTCAGAGATTTCAAAACTTATTTCTTAGCCATGGGTAACCAGATGATTTTGTACCATTTGGCAATGGAGCTCAAAGCTGCACGTAGTCAAACTTTTGAATTTGACCAAAGTGTTTCCCATTTTAGCTGGCCCCAAGCATAACTTGGCAAGACATCCACTTTTGACACATCCTTCCAAGTCCATATCAACTTACACAAAGTGCTGGCTGAGTGAACTCATCCTGTTCTGACCTGAGAATAAGGATTTGCCCCTTCGTCACCACCCCACTGATCAGGCACACTGTTCAAGATCTGAAGCATTAATTATTGGCTGAAAGTATGAACCAGATTCACCAGGCTTTGAGATAAAAAAAAACAGAAGCCACTGGCATTGAACAACTGCTCAATCAGCAGCTGGGGGAAAAGAAAATGGGCTTGTGTTTAGATTAGAACTTTGCATTCCAGAGTCCCACTACTGCCTTCTTCAAACATGAACCTGTCTTTTGATAGAAACTGCAAAGTGTTTACTGTCACTTTTTACATCTACTTACTGCTGGATAGGTTTGTGATGGCAATACGAGTGACACATGCAATTTAAGCTGAAGTGACATTCCCAGCTTTGCACCAAAGGCAAACCTGAGTGTCCTCAGAACAAGGTTATTAACTGAGAGTCCACAAAAAGCAAGAAAAAGACCCTTCATCTTAGGGCAGCCATTTTCACAACAGCCTATCTACCTTATTTTGAGGGCAGCTTGCTTTGTTCACAAGAAACGTTGTCTGGTTGAGTGAGTAAAAGCCCCTTACAAACAACCCAATGTCAACCATTTTACTCACCCCAGAAAGACTTAATAAAACACAAGAGGTGCTTACCTAGGGCTGGATCTGCACACTCTCTGTACTGTTCCGGTGTACAATATGGAGCATCACCTAAATACAGAAGAGAAAGTTAGCAGTCAGGAAACTTGTACGCATGCACAAATGTCTCCTAATGAGCCTATTTACATCCATGAAATTCTAATGATTGCAATTATGTTTCATGCTGAAAATGCCCTTGAAGGAACCTTTTGAGGAAAAATTGCTTTTGAGTTGCAAGACTAAACGAAATAAGCACACACAGCCTCCAATACATAAGTAGAGTTGTGTTAGGAGCAAGAGAAGCTGATTAGAATTCCTCAGGCCTGCTCCCGCTAACGTTCTCCCTAATGTTCCCACGATGCAACATTTACTGTGTCCATCCCCCACAAAACCTGTGCAGAAAAGACATGCGATCGTTCCGGGCCTCTGCTCATGCACACATCTGACCCTCTCTAACGGTTACGACTGGACTCTCAAAGAGGGAAAAATAGTGCAAATTCAAAGGTAAAAGAGACGCAATGTTTTTTTTTAAATGAAGAGGTTAGAAATGACCTTGACCAAAATTATTTAGGAAACACTTAATGTGCTTCTCCTCTGCTTCTAATTTCAATGTAAGAACAGTCAGATGCTTCAACCTATCCCGTCACTCAATTCAATCAGGCAGAGGATGACTACAATTTCTAGACAAACAGAATTCAAAAGCAGGCTTTGCTCACCTACAGTTGGAGCACAGTTCTAGTTTCTACATTTTGAAAAGGATATGGAGAACGTATGATAAATGGTTTCCAGAGCTAGAACAAAATGGTACATCAAACAGGAAAGACCAGGTTAGAACTCTTTTCTCTACAAAAGAGAAGCCTTAGGAATGGCCGACTGAGGTGTTAAAATCATGGAAGAATTGCTGGACAGTCCAAAACTGATGTAAGATAATCACAAATAAATCCAGCACAGAAATCAAGAAACTTTGTGTTGAGAAGGGTTAGAATGTGGAAGGTCAGAGTGGTTGAGAATAGCATAGATGTTATGCCTTCTGATTATCTTCTGGTCCTCCTCTGTCAAAAATGTAAAGCTTAAGAGGTCTCTGTCTTTAACCCACTTGCCATGGTGTTGGCTAGAAGACAGCCCCAATCAGTGTCTTGTTAGACGTTGTCCGATTCTCCAGCACAGCTGTAAATGTTGTCCACTGGAACACTTCCACATCCAAATGATTCCAGGCTAACTAGTTCCTGACTTTTTGCAGACAATACACCAATATATACCAATAAGTACATTCAGACGAAAGTTGATAAACAAGTTAGCGAGAAAGAAACCGGTTTGAGATGAAACTAGGGAGGATGCTCAGGTAAGTATCCGCTTGGATCGGTTGGGCTGATTGGCATATTTCTATGCTATATATTTTATGCAATTTATTTATAAAAGACGGGTCTCAATTAAAGTAGTAGATAGAGGAATATTCTAGAAATAAAATGCTTTGCTGATGCTCACCAACAAGCCTAAGACCAGAATATAAAAAAACTCTCAAGGAGTAATGAGGATACAAAATGAGTGAGCCAAACTGAACAAAATATGTGAGATGCAAACACAACGACAAAGCACGAGAGAGACAAAGTAAAAGACCCTGGACAGGATGGAACCACAACTTGGATGTGTGTACATTTTACAGATGTGATTCAGAGATGCCGGTGTTGGACTGGGGTGTACAAAGTTAAAAATCACACAACACCAGGTTATAGTCCAACAGGTTTAATTGGAAGCGCACTAGCTTTCGGAGCGACGCTCCTTCACCAGGTGATTGTGACAATCACCTGATGAAGGAGCGTCGCTCCGAAAGCTAGTGTGCTTCCAATTAAACCTGTTGGACTATAACCTGGTCTATGCTATATATTTTATGCAATTTATTTATAACAGACGGGTCTCAATTAAAGTAGTAGATAGAGGAATATTCTAGAAATAAAATGCTTTGCTGATGCTCACCAACAAGCCTAAGACCAGAATATAAAAAAACTCTCAAGGAGTAATGAGGATACAAAATGAGTGAGCCAAACTGAACAAAATATGTGAGATGCAAACACAACGACAAAGCACGAGAGAGACAAAGTAAAAGACCCTGGACAGGATGGAACCACAACTTGGGTGTGTGTACATTTTACAGATGTGATTCGGAGATGCCGGTGTTGGACTGGAGTGTACAAAGTTAAAAATCACACAACACCAGGTTATAGTCCAACAGGTTTAATTGGAAGCACACTAGATTTCGGAGCGACGCTCACCTGATGAAGGAGCGTCGCTCCGAAAGCTAGTGCTTCCAATTAAACCTGTTGGACTATAACCTGGTGTTGTGTGATTTTTAACATTTTACAGATGGGAACAGAGGGCAGACTTACACAAGGAAGCAGACAAACAGTGAGGCTAAGAGATGGGCAAAGTGTCATGACAGGAGGAGAACGTATCTGCCAACCACACTGGAACATGTGGCCCAAAGTTGTTTCTCGTTGGTGCGAATGGGGACGAGGATCAAAATTCTGTGCAGGTATTGTCCTTGCTATATCTCTGTCTATCTTGCACCAACAGGGTATGTCTGGGTAAGAAAGGAGGGAGAGATTCCCAAAAATGTAATATTGAAATAGATTTAAGGAGCAAATGCGCAAATTTCAACATTCACACCGGGGATGGAGAGGTGTTCAATGCTCCCTGCATTTACAGGACAGGTGCCATTTTTGATCTGATTTTTGGAGGTAGCAGAAGTACGACACTGTTCCATCTTTTTATTGAACCATATTTTGGCTTTAGGTTTCCAGCTGGCACACTGTACCATGTGTATGCCTATGGGACCATTATGTGGAAGTAGTAAAGAAAGGATAGCATGCAGGCGAAGGTGTCCACTCCCTGTTGCCCTGGAAACAGGATCATTAGGCTGGGTTGCAATTATTTGGGTTTGTTTAATAATTCTTTCCTGCTTGTGATGAAGAGGGAAGGCTGTTACACAGTGCCCTCTGCTGCAGCCTGACATCTAGCCGGGGAGCCTGGCAGGGTTCTCCCCAAAGAGTAGGGCATCAGAAATGGCACCAATATGAAATTAAGGGCTCCTCCACACACCGCTCGATGCCACCAGAAACTATCAGCAAGGAACAGCAGAGGGCAAAAGTTGCTTCTCTGGCACTCAGAAGACACCTTTTATTTTAAGGCCCCTTCATGAAGCCCTTGGTACACCCTCTTCAGCCCTGCCACTTCTGCGATAGTCAGGGCCAAACGCCAAGCACAGATAAAATGAGGTTGATACAGTTACCAGAACTGTCACTTAAAAACATCGCTGATGTCTTGAGACAATGCTTGATTGACCAGGGAGTGCTCTACATCCAGAGGAGAAGGCTGGCAGGATCCAGTTCCTGAAGGGCCACATATGGCCTGCGAGCTTACGATGACAGGCTCTCATTGACAAAACCTCGTCTTAGATTTACTAGTCCCCCGTCTTGTCAGTATGCTTTCAGCTATTCATGCTGACAACAAAACAGCTTTACGAAAGTGAGGACTGCAGATGCTGAAGATCAGAGTCAAGATTAGAGTGGTGCTGGAAAAGCACAGCATGTCAGACAGCATCCGAGGAGCAGGAAAATCAATGTTTGGGGCAGGAGCCCTTAACGTTGATTTTCCTGCTCCTCGGATGCTGCCTGACCTGCTGTGCTTTTCCAGCACCACTCTAATCTTAACAAAACAGCTTTAATTGCATAGGCCTTGGCTGTATATACATTGCTGATAAATCCATTCTGATCACCAGAGAATACTTTATTAAACATCACACCAAGAACACACTCTGGACAAATGTTGCACGTTGGTAAACCACACTTCACTCCTGAAAACAAATGAGTGATTGGCTTCACTCAAACGGGTGGCAGGTAGAAGTAGGACAGTGGTGTAGCTCAACTGCAATCTCTGCTGATTTGGTTTGTGGTTCCTGTTGAGGGTAGTCAATTTACCCTGATGTGGCGTGTGTGTTCTGTAGCCTAACCTGTCATTCCTTCTGTGTGATCCCATCATGGCAGGAGTCTCTGAAGCAGCTGGGTGCTATGCATTATGGAAGCCTCTTTGGAATCCCTATGCCCCGGGCATTGCTTAGGCTCTCTGCCATGTGTTGAGTAGGGTGGCTTGAAGGTGCAATGTGTCGTCGTCCTGAGAGATTCCATCTTTATCTGTATGGATGCCAACTGTGCCCTGCCACTGGGTACTGCCTCATCACGACTATGGGTCAGAATGCCAACACAATTGTTGGCACAGGTTGGAAATATAAGGCCCAGCAAGGGTTATCTCATTGTAATCCCCACGCAGCTGGAAAGAAGTCTGATCCAGCCTGGAGCCCAAGGTCTCTGCAGCAATATTCTGAACATTCGCAAGAGATGCCAATGATTATAAGCTAGGCCTGTGCCCATGGGCACCACAACAGACAGATATGAAGATGCCACCATTTTCAGGCTGGTCGCCAGTTTTGCGAATCCATCTGTTATTAATAACACGCAGAAATGCAGCAATTGACTGATAAAGGCTGGCACGGTTTCCAATGGCTGAAGCATTTTTCTGTGCCCAGAAAGCATCCTCTTTCAAAACACAAAACCGGTGGCGTTCACAACCCTGATCTCAAGGTCCTTGGTCATCTCTATGAACATCCACCATCGCACAATGATGCTGCAGGAATCAGCTAGCAATAGCCCCCTTGAGCTCAATATTGACGTTTCCCTGGAGTGAAAGAACCTGAGTTACTGAGTGTGAGGGGAAGAGCAAGTGAGAGTGGATGCTCTGAGAAATTGGGCTTGTTTTGAGATACTAACGACTGGGCACTGCTTTCTAGTGAGAAACACTAGAGCAGAGGAACACAGGCTGTATAAAGCAGTGAATGTTGACAAAACAGCTTACAACATATGAGATCATGTGGCATTGCATATTGTTCTGTGTTATGTCAGAGCATGACAATACTATGGCTTTCATAGGTGTATTTTCTCCTTGTCTTTAAGAAGAAAGGTTGGAACAGAGGTGCTAAGCAGTCTGCTTCAAAGCCCATAAACTGCTTGTGAGACCTTGGAATATTCTTCTGAGGTTGGAACAATAGAATCAGCCTGAAAGGGTGGGGTCAAGCTCCCACAGAACCAGGATGTTTAGATTGAGTTTTTCAGTAGCAGTTGCTGCTGGAGTTTGGAAGCTGTATACGTGTCTCCCTGCTACTCTGAGTTTTCATTTTATGTTTTTCCTCCTGAACTGGAGAACTGCATGTGAGTTAGTTATTTTACTGAATTTGCCTTTGCCAAGGGATGTGTTTATGGGACATTACTATATTGGAATGGTTACTGTTTAGTAGTTAAATAATCAATTCTGGTGTTAAGTTTTCCAATAGAGTTTAGTTTTCCAATTGTTTCTTGTATTTTAACTATACAGGTAAAGTATGCCTTGCTTTACTGGTCATTTGATGAATCAGATTTGTATCTGGAACGCAATGCCTGGCATTTGCCTTTAAAATAAGACAAAGTTAGGATCCAGGCTATTAAATACAGTTTGAGGGGAGTTTGGTCTGGTTCACAACATTGAGTAGGAAGAGTTCAGCGAGAAAGTACCAACCACCTGTACACAGGGATGGAGTGGGAAGCACCTCCAAACTCAGTACCCATTGATCTGCCCAGTGGTTCAGAGGGTGTCCACTTACCCAATGATCTGGAGGGTGACCTCCTCAAAATGAACCTTGAAGAGTGCTGGGTTGAGGAAGAGGGGGAAGGAGAGGGGTTGCTGGCTTCAGTTTGGGGTTGTTCTCTCCTGTGACGAAAGCAGGTGGGAGAACACCAAACAGCTAATAATGGACCCGATCGCTCGCAGTGAGGGTGAGGGGGCAGCCCATGTTGCGCCATTGTATTGCATCACTCAGCAGCCTGGCCTTTTAGGAATGGCTTTGGGTCAATCCTGAAAGGGCCTTTGAACTCACTGAGGTGAAGGCTTCTGGCGCGACCTTCTACTTTGTTCTGTTATGATACACAAAATGCTTCAAAATATTGTTAGTGCATGCAAAGAAACACTGCTTCCCTGTGTATCTTGAACAGCAAGTCATGGCAGGAGGTCCTACCTTGGCTGATTTGCGGGATTGCTGCCAGGTCCTGTATAAATGTTGGGCTCCTCTTATCTGCAGGCACAGTGCCTGGATACCAAACTGTGTCAACCACCTCTGTCGCTAGAACTACAGAAAGATTGCCATTGCAATGCCAGGAAATGTCGGTGCTTTGGTTGCAGCATGGATTCCTGCTGCCGGCATTCTCTGGTTGAAAGATCATTTTCTAAACCCAAGCAAACCTTGAGAGTCCAGAGAAATGGGTGCAGCCGTGCAGAAGGGAGCATGATATTGGCTCGTGCTCTGCGTCAAAGGATCTGCACCTATTCTACATCCTGCCAGAGAGCTGTGAGTGAGCCATTTGGCAGTGCATAAATACATGAACAATGAAAGACAAGAAAAAAAACCTTCCCCCCACTCAGCCCCTTTCCTACACCACCAGCGACTCTGTGATCTCCCAACTGAGGTGAGAAACCAGATGTAAATAAACCCTGGCTCATTCAGAACGTCATCTCCATCGCTTGCCAAATGGATCGAGTCAGAGAGATCACTCTGGCTCTGACAAGGCCACGCTTTTTATACAAGGTGAGCTCTGTCACAGTCATATAACAGCTCCAGCCCTCACTTGAAACAACGTGCAGCAAACAGCACTCTTACACAATGGTTGTTTACCTGTTAAAGTAGGGGTCGGCCAGAATTTCAAACCCATTGGGTTTCACAAAAGGGGAGAAATCGTAACCACGTCAAGGTCAATTTGAATAACGAATGTTTCCACTGGATCTGTGCAAATAGCAGACTGCTGCTGAGTCATGTGTCTGGTGTTACTAACAAGTGGAAATACCTTCAGAATCTCACACTTTAAAAACCTCTGCCAACAAACCACCCCACCCCCAATTTCTTGAGGAAAAAGCCCTAGCCTGTTCAAGCTTTCCAGATTGTCATACTCTCTCCATTCTGATATTGGGCTGGTAAATCTTTTGTTTCCTTTTTTGATCTTGGTGCTCTTGTTTGTATATTTTTAATAGCAGTGCGATACAACTGAGCAGCTTGCTAGGGTACCTCAGAGGGCGGTTAAGAGTCAACAGTGTTGTCCTGGGTCTGGAGTCGTATCGAGACCAGACTGGGTAAGGATAGCAGATTGCCTTTCTAAAAGGGAACAGTGAGCCTGGCGTGTTTATATCATAACTTGACAGCTTCATTGTCACTTTTACTGAAAACAATTTGATTTTATTTGATTGGATTTGTTGTTGCTGTCACGTAGCAAGATGCAGTGAGAAGTGTTGTTTTGCGTGCTCTACAGGCAGATTGTACCATACAAAGTAGCAGAACAGGGTGTACTGTTTATAATTCAGTAATAGGTCAGTGTGGAATTGGGATCGATAGCTCAGCTCACTGCCAAATAGGATGCCAAGGGAGGCAACAGTGTGATTCAGAGAATGGCAAGGATTGGAGTTGATAGCTCAGAAATATCATTTGCGGAGGGGTGAGAGGCCAATGGCTTTGATCTTCCCAATATTAAATGGGAGGACATTTCTGTGCATCCAGTATTGGATGGTGAACAAACAGTCTGACAAACCGGCTTCGATGAAAGGGTTGATACCATGAATGACTCCCTGTATTCCTCTGTAAATGTCCGAGTTATACCTGGCAATAAGGATGTTGCATTTGAATGTAATTGCTTTGCGATAATAGTTTTTGTGGTGATTCACTTGAGGGTGACAGATGCGAAGTCTAAACTAATACATTTCTGCCTGGATTTTAAATCCATCACAGCATGGCAGCATGTTTCATTTGGCAAGTCATAAAATCAAGCATTATTGACTAGTTTTCATATTAATATTATCATCCTTGAATGACCATAAGCCTCTTGACTTAAAAAAAAACCTGCCTCAAGAATGTTTTGTCCCATGAAAGTTGGCTGCCTTTGTTTTATTCCTGTCACATGGGTAATGAGATGAGTAGCATCGGGTTGCTTCATCTTTGCAGACGTTGAGAATCTTCATGGACATGGACTGGCATTTGGCTTGAAAACAGAAGGGACTAAATGGCCTTTATTTGTACAATTTCTGACTGTATTGTCCTTGTATGCTTATATCAGTTCTCCTTGAGCCTGTATTCTGCACAGAGTCACACAGCGTGAGAACAGACCCTTTGGCACAGCCTGTCTGTGCTGACCAGGTTTCCTAAACTGAACGAGTCCCATTTGCCTGTGCTTGGCCCATAACCCTCTATTGCTTTCCTATCCATGTACCTGTCCAAATATCTTTTAAATGGTGTAATTATATCTTTCCAATCACTTCCTCTGGCAGCTCATTCCATATCTATGTGAAAACATTGCCCTTCAGGTCCCTTTTAAATCTTTCCTCGTTCATCTTAAACCTCTAGTTGTAGACTCCCCCTACCTTTGGAAAAGACCTTGGCTATTCACCCTATCCCTGTCCCTCATGATTTTATAAACCTCTATAAGGTCACCCCCTCAGTCTCCAACGCTCCAGGAAAAAAAGTCTCAACCTATCCAGCCTCTCCTCAGAACACAAACCCTCTAGTCTCGGTTAAATGCTTGTCAATCTTCTTTGCACCCTTTCCAGTTTAATAATATCCTTCCTATAGCAGCACAACCTGTATTGTATGCAGTACTCCAAATGTGGCCTAACTAATGTTTTATACAGCTATAACATGATGTCCCAACTCCTGTACTCAATGATCTGTCTGATTTTGTGTAAGCGGGTCATAGTGCTTGAAGGTTTATGCAACTTACCTCCATTCCACATGCTCCCCCTTTTATTGCTCACCCAGTTTATATTGTGAGGCAGTTTGCACACTTATCAGCGTAAGGGTAATGGTGAATGGAACATTTTGTCCCACGAATAATAAAAAAAAAACAAGTGCCCCAGAATAGTGCTGCAAGGTTTGGCACAGAGTGAACCTGCTATGCCCTAATCCTAAAAAAAAAGAGTTTGGCTACCTTTTCAACCAAGCTCATCAAAGTATTAATCCATGTCTTGAGACTGCTCATCATTCATCACAAACTGAAACCTTTCTCAGAGAGAACACAAGGGGTCAGTCAAAGTTGGTGTTTTGCAGTTGTGGGACAATCCAGGTTCAGAAAGAGGGAGCTTTGCTTTCTCGTGATAAGCCCAGCTGCAGTGTCAATCATGTTTCTTTCGCAAACCTTATATTTGACATCGATGTTCCTCCTTTCTGAAGTGTAGCATCTCCAAAACCTAATAAAGATTTAAAGTCTTGTCTCTGGTACTCAAAACCCTGATGCCACAACTGGCAACATAACAGAACATAAAAAAGAATGAAAGACCATAACTGATCAGTAACTTGAATGTTTCCAGCAGGTTAAAGAGACAAATGTGAAAAAGAGGAGCGGGTCTAGGCCATTCGGCCCCTTTGAGCCTGCTCTGCCATTCAACTCTTGATCATCCAACACAGTCCCCTGTTCCGACTTTCTCCCCATACACTTTGATCTCTTTAGCCCTAAGAACTATATCTAACTACTTCTCGAAAAACATTTGGTGTTTTGGCCTCACCTGCTTTCTTTGGCAGAGAATTTCACAGACTCCCCACTCTCTGGGTGAAGTAATTTCCTCTTCCTCTCTGTCCTACCCCGTTTCATTAAACTGTGACACCTGGTTCCGGTCATCGGGAGCATCGTTCCTGCGTTTACCCTGTCGAGTCCTGTCAGAATTTCACAGGCTTCAATGTGATCGCCCCTCATTCTCTCAGTTGAAAAGGTAGCGGTAATTTCCAAAACTCACCGCTAGGGGGCAGTGGCCAAAATGGCTCAAGCCAGGTTGAAACAATTTATTGAGAACCATTTAAGGCACAGAAAGAGACTATTCAACTCATGCTGGTTCTCCAAGCAGTAGCCCAGCATATTCTATTCTCTGCCAATTTACCCGAGTGTAGCCCCATTTGCCCCTGGACATCACATCTATGCTGCCCATCCACCCTTGTGCAAAAGCCACATTTGTTTGAGTCACAGAAAAGCTTGGGACCTTAAGCACGAGGTCAGTGCCAGCAGGTTCAAGGTCACCCTGATCGAAACAGTGATCAGGAGAACTAATTGCTTGGCTGCAGTACTGTCTGAGTTCTGCTGCCACAGGGCCTCGTGAACAAAAGCGGACAAAAAAAGGCATCTGTTTGCTATCTCTGCTGCTGTCAATTCTCCTCTTAATAGCCATTAACAATACCACAGAATCTAATCACAGTTGCACTCAGTTTGATTTGGAAACAGATAATTGAGTCCTGTAGACCAGAAGGAATTATTTTTCAAGGCAGTGATATGAATTAACAGTCTAAGGAACAAGTGCCCAATCCCTCTTCGTTAAGGTAGTTACGACTGTGACGGATGATGAATTCTGTGTAAAATGAGATAAGTTCAAGTAAATGGTCACATTTTCTGTCTCTGACCAACACTGTGATGCTAATTCTATATTTCCCAGCAAATCCACAGGACTGACCACAAATACGTGAATGTCCATTTGTACAGATCCTTCAGGCTAAATTGAGAGTGGGGCTCAGAACAGGGCAAAATTAAGGCCTCTGCATTGTTACTAATTACTCAATTTGCTCCAATTGCGATCAAGCATGTTAATCTGTGAGCAAGGTAAACCATTCTTTGAGAGCTGAGCAAGTAAAACGGTTCTGGAATTGATTTCTGAACATGCAAGAGAATATGAGACATTGTCTTACGTGGAGGTGACGGACACAGGAATATATGAACTGGGAAAAGGTCCACTTGCAGTACGTCAGGTCAGTACCATTCTGAAATACTTGACCTCTCATAATCCTTGATCAAAGGTTTTGTAAGGCAACTCTATTGCCTTTGCAGGACAGGTCCAACTAAAAGAATCACACTGCAGCTAAACCATATTTTAACGAGTGAAGCAAGTATTTTTAACATCTTATACATTGCAGTAGAATGAAAGAAGCCAACACCATAACAAATCTCAGATTAAAATACTTAGGGTGGAATCTTATCGGGGCCTAACCAACAAGAAGTCAGGTGAGGCCTGGCTTGATGTTGGGAGCATTTCACTCCAACTTCGATGAGCAGTGAGGTGAGTCACTCACGAGGCAGCAGCGAGTTGCCAATTAAGGGGGATTACAGTTTAAATGCCTTATTAACTGCCTAACTCACCTCAGTAATATTCAGCTTCTTATTTTAACAAACTCGCCCAATGATCTAGACGTGGAGAATTCTCCACAAGGAAAGCAGAGGGAGCAGCTGGAGGATTCAGCTCACCGCCCACACTGAACAGTCTCCATCTTAGATACTGGGCATCAACATCTCAGGGCATGCTCCATGGGGAGATGAAAGTGGGTGGCATAGCTGTTACTGTTGGTACAGGTGCCCTCAGTGAGTGTGTGGGCATGCAGGGTTGGCAATGTTGGGGTGGGTGACAGTGGGTGAGGGAAGATGCTGCAGCAATAGAGAGTGGGAAAGCATGAGCCTGGGTGGGAGGTAGGTACAGGAGCAGAGAGAGACAGTGAGAGTGTGAGGTATCGGAGAGAAGATGGCAGCACTTACACTGGTGGAGTGGGGAAGGTCACTGACCTTCTTCCTACAGCGCTGCGCATTCCTCCAGACGCTGAGACTGCGCTGAGCCGGGTGGTAACCTCCAACCAGGTTGGCATGGCCTGGTGCCATGGCCTTCTCTGTTGGACCAGGGAAAGAGGACGTCCTGAGTCTGTATCACCCCATCCAGCACGGCCCCCAGGGTCGCTGTCCACAAAGCAGGGGGTGCCAATATCTCCCTGTCTGCCCAGTCCCCAGGCAGCTCTGGACTGGCAGCACTTGCCCAGGTGCACAATGGGGCTTTTAAAGATGGTGCTGGTGCAAGAGGTGCTGGTCCGTTCGGAAATAACCGGTGAGTGACGGACTGTTCTGAGAATGGCTCACTGTAAGGTTGGGTGGGAGGGTGGGAGGAATGGGAAATCAGCATGGAAGAGGTCGTGGGTGAGGGGAGAGGAGGTGGGCTTACTGTGCTGCTGTCTTGTCCCTCAGCCAGAGATACCAGGCTCACTGTGCTGCTGACCTGTCCCTCGGTCAGAGATACCAGACTCACTGTGCTGCTGCCCTGTCCCTCTGTCAGCGATACCAGTGCTCACTGTACTGCTGCCTTGTCCCTCAGTCAGAGATACCAGGCTCACTGTGCTGCTGCCTCATTCCTCAGCCAGAGATATCAGGCTCGCTGTGCTGCTGCCCTGTCCCTCAGCCAGAGATATCAGGCTCGCTGTGCTGCTGCCCTGTCCCTCAGCCAGAGATACCAGGCTCACTGTGCTGCTGCCTTGTCCCTCAGTCAGAGATACCAGGCTCACGGTGCTGCTGCCTTGTCCCTCACCCAGAGATACCAGGCTCACTGTGCTGCTGCCCTGTCCCTCAGCCAGAGATACAGGGCTCACTGTGCTGCTGCCTTGTCCCTCAGTCAGAAATACCAGGCTCACGGTGCTGCTGCCTTGTCCCTCAGTCAGCGATACCAGGCTCACTGTGCTGCTGCCCTGTCCCTCAGCCAGAGATACCAGGCTCACTGTGCTGCTGCCTTGTCCCTCAGTCAGAAATACCAGGCGCACGGTGCTGCTGCCTTGTCCCTCAGTCATCGATACCAGGCTCACTGTGCTGCTGCCCTGTCCCTCAGCCAGAGATACCAGACTCACTGTGTTGCCTTGCCATTTTGTTCAGACACATTCACAGGAAGCTTGCCCTGGTTTTCAGCCGACCTCAGTCACATCAAGGGAGATAGCCTTCGCTCAGGGGCAGCCTCTGAACCCAGTCCAGGAGCTTGGACCGGGTCAGTCAGCTACTCGGGACAGTCAGAGTCAGGACCCTCTCCTCATAAAGGGTCAAGAGCTGAATGTCAGGCAGCCCACTGCCCGTCTTCAGACTTTCTGCCTTTTCGGGGGCTGTTTTCCTCCTGGAGTGAGAGAGGGCCAGGGATTACGAGAGATGAATATGTCTGGCACAGCTGTTACTGTTGGTACAGGTACCCTCAGTGAGTGTGTGAGCTGCGCAGAGAGCATGCAGGGTTAGTGATGTCAGGGGGTGGGGGGGGGGGAGGGGTGAGAGTGATTCAGGCAAGATATTGCAGCAATAGTGAGAGTGGGAGAGCGTGAGCCTGGGTGGGAGGTGGGTACAGGAGCAGAGAGAGACAGTGAGAGTGTGAGGTATCGGAGAGAAGATGGCAGCACTTACACTGGTGGAGTGGGGAAGGTCACTGACCTTCTTCCTACAGCGCTGCGCATTCCTCCAGACGCTGAGACTGCACTGAGCCGGGTGGTAACCTCCGACCAGGTTGGCATGGCCTGGTGCCATGGCCTTCTCTGTTGGACTAGGGAAAGAGTACGTCCTGAGTCTGTATCACCCCATCCAGCACGGCCCCCAGGGTCGCTGTCCACAATACCCGTCTGCCGTGTCTGGCAAATCAGGAACTGTGCAGGGCTTGTCCAGGTGCACAACTGGCTTTTCCAAGATGGCACTGGTGCAAGGGATGCTGGTCTTTGGGCAGATATTCACTGGGTGGCCAGTTCATCCAGGAACTCCACGCAGTGAGCTGTGGCTAGAATTGGACAAATGGGACACCTTAGGGGTGGTGTCGGTAGTTAATGAGACACAGTTGGTAAGATATCATAAGAAATCTCACTATATCTTGTGGTGTGAATCCCTCATTAAAAAAAACCGACTCAATTCTCACTTAACCATAAAATGCAAGATTCAGCCCTTGTGTTTTATTCCATCGTAATCCACAATAAGACCTGCGTTCATCCTGCGCTTCTAGTTCTTTGTATAAAAATTCACAAGTCAAGGTGTTGCAGGACCTCTCTGGTCACCTCGTACCCAGGATGACTGACATTTTCTCAAGGCCCTGTCATGTCAGAGGGAGGGAACCCAGGGTTAATCATGGCTGAAGAAGAGGCAGAGATGCAAAGAGAGAGAGACAGGCCTGTTGCTGTACAATAGTGTGAACATGGAGGATGAATGTGAACCTGCAAACAATTCACGTGCCTTAACTACATCATACAATGCAAACTGTCCCAGGTGGTGTGGGTTTTTCCTCCTTGTCAGGCAATTTCATTGGCCCTTTGCTAAACACGCTCAGCGCAGTGCAGACCACTAGCGTGCAGGTGGAGACTATAGTTTTGAGAGTGCTTGAATGACACAGCACAAAACGGAGGCCATTCAGTCTATCAGGCAATGCATTCCAGATCACAGCTTGCCTGGGAAAAATCAACTTCCCTCAGGTCTTTCAGATTTGTTCCCATTGAAGGTGTTACATTCCAAGCCTATTAAAGGCAGGTTTCAAGGTACTTGGAAATAGGCTGATGTCCACACTGAGGAAGATCTCAGAGCTCCGTTAGTGAACAGAAAGGTTTCCACTCTGCCTGCCATTGGGATGGTGTTTTGTGATAGCAGGCTCACAGAAACGTGAGGCCAGTCAAATCACTGCCAGTCTGATGGCAGTGCCAGTCTTCAGGCAGCTGGCAGGAGAACCCAAAGGCATGCCGGCTACACAGCTGAAATAGGGCAGGGTACACTTGGCACAAAGGGGCACCAACTGGAGTGGCCACGCAACGTTAGGTCCACGAGAGAGTTACCCAAGAAAAAGGCATGGAGAAATCCTCCATTCCACTTTGCTCAGTTGGGGGCCAGGTTAGCAGCAGGGACAGCCTGGCCCTCTGGAGTGCTTCCACTTCTAAAGATAAGCAAGAGACAGACAGAACAAAAAAGACACACTGCTTGGATGAGAGAGCAGGGTGGGGGGAATCCCCTGTGGAGTATAACCACTGGCCCAGAGCAAATGAGCTGAGTGGCTGATTCTGTGCGGTGTATTCTATGAATCATGGTGCACAGCACATCACGTTGGATGTATTCTTGTATGAATAATGCTCAACACTCTACAGATTAAAATCATTGTTCATTTATTTACAAAGAAAACTTCCTGCCAAAGTACAATCTTTAACATTTGGGGAAAAAAGACGGAGAATGGCCAGGAAACCTGAATTCAATTGTGTTTACAAATACAGTCCTTCCCTGGGCAGAACCGGCCATGTGGAAGGGGTTACAAAGCAAGACGCTCGTGCACATCTGTTTTACCTGTGGCTACTGGCTGCCATAAAGTAGCGCCTTTGTGTTACCCTCATCCACTTCAATTGGGCTGGGTGGTGAATTGGCCTCATTGAATGATGAATACCATGCTGCTTACTAAAAGATGCAGTCGTGTTGGCGTAAACCCTGAGGTATTGCCTCAACAGGCTAAAGGCCTGCTTTATTATCCTAGAATCATCAATTGTTACGGCACAGAAAGAGGCCTTTTGGCCCAGCAAGTGTGTGGTATCTAATTCGTTCCAGTACCCTGCTTTTCCCCTACAGCCTTGCCATTTCTCCACTTCGCGACACAATTCCCCTTTTGCCTTTGAATCTGCTGCCACCACCCTTCTCAGGCAGTGCATTGCAGACCACAGCGACTTGCTGCAAAACACCTTTCCTGAGCGTCAGGTTCTTTTGTCAATTTGCTTCAAATGAAAAGGTGGCCAAATCCGAGTCGTGATATCCCCTCTTGCCTGAGAGGTCTGGTACAGTCAGCAACTCAGGCAGAGCTCATGAGAATTCAGATGGCGTTGTGCCAACTGCTCCTGCCTCCAGTGATGGCACCACAGAGGGGCATGCTGCACCCACTCCTCCTCTGTGGAATTTGCAGAGGCAGAAAATCCACCCCACCCTCCCCCCCGCGCAGCTATCCCGATAACACTGACTTTATGTCACCAAGAATGCTCGTGCCATCACCAGCCGATGTGTGTAGACTTGAGATCCTTTCTGCTTATGCTGCTGGAGGGCACCATTGAAAATGAGACAGCTGTAATATCTCAGCCATGTCACTGTAAAGGGACTCAAAAGACTTCCACCCATTTATGTTGTTGTAACCTGCCAAAACACTGTCCATTGTACAAACTGGGGAGATTCAATCCATTGGCACCATCATCAATAGTAACTAATGTGCCCCTGCCTGTGTTCAGTGTCTGATGTTTTAGTGCTGGCAAGCTAGGAATTGACAGAGAAAATGGTACTTTCTCTGTGATATCTTTATGCTAAAAAAGTTTCTCTCGAGACTGATAGAATTAATTTTGGGGCAGATAGAGGAAAGAATTCTGAGACAGCACAATATTTAGAAAAAAACACATGGAACAAATTGATGCTAATTAGTTGACTGTATGCTGAAAATTAGGTAGAGAGGGATTTTAGTTTAGTCTTGCTCTCGCTTTCACTATATCTCTCCATTCCATATTGACTGCCTCCCTCTCTCCTCCCTCCCTCCCTCTCTCTCCCTCTGCACCCCCCCTCACCCACCCTCCCCCTCCCTCCCGCCCACTCTCTCCCTCCCTCCTGCCCGCCCTCTCCCTCAC
>NC_057752.1:3019750-3071010 GCF_004010195.1 Chiloscyllium plagiosum
TTTTTCCCTCCTCCCTCTCGTTCTCCCCCTCCCTCGCTGTTGCTCTCCCTCCCTCTCTCCCTCCCTCCCTCCCCCATCGATCTCCCTCCCTCCCTTTCTCTCTCCCTGCCTCCCTCTCTCTCTCGCTCCCTCCCTGTCTCTCTCTCTTCCCCTCCCTCTCTCTCCATCTCTGTCTCTCTCTTTCTCTTTCTCTCTCTCCAACTCCTGCCTCTTTCCTCTTGCCCTCTGCATGTCTTCCTTCACCCCCTTGCCCCTCAAAGTCTGATCTGGCTCAAAACAGCCAAGTGGGGTTGATGCTGAGTGTTGGAGTTAAAATGAGAAGATAAGGTAAATCAAAGTGGTGATTATATATGGGCTTGAGAAGACTTTAGTGGAAGATTGAGACATGATAATGAGTTTTATAAGATGCATTTGTGTGTCATAGTTCCTTCCAAGTGTTTTATTTTTGTACAGAAATTACAAGGTGACACCAATGACCAGGACACTTTATCTCCAATCCTGTTAATTGGCAACTAACCTGGCATGTGCACCATCCGACAGTTACAGTTTTCCACCAGGTATCGAGTCTCACAGTCAATTCTGCACGCTGTGATGCTGTAAGTCTCAAAAAAGTCTGAGTCCATTGGAGTAGATTTGCAGTCTCCCCAGGGAGGAGGTAAGTAGATTAGCTGAGAACGAGAACATAAAACCGGAACATTACCGAGAGGGCATTTCAATGAACCATGTTTTTAAATATCATATTACTATGGGGCCTGGTGTCAATGGAAACACTTTGGATTTCTTGAACCTAAACACAATTTACCAAGAGTTGATGGACAGCCAGTGGGGAAAAAAAAAACCAACTAGTACATGATTTGTATCAGATATTAAAGTCACAGCAAAATACTGTGGATGCTGAAATTAAAAAAAGAGGAAGTGCTGGAACAACCAAACAAGTTTGTCTCAGACTCTGCAAGAGAAACAGAGTTAATGTTTTGAGTCCAATATGACTTCTTTAGAATGTGTCTGGATCAGTTCCGAGGAAGCATCATATTGGACCCGAAACATTGACTGCTTTTCTCTCTCCCCAGTTGTTGAGTAGATCCAGCAACTTGTTTTTATGGCTTGTTATTTTGGGTTTCAAATGGCCAGAATACATAAGTGAGGCTGTATCAAGACAATGAGCCAATTGAAACACCGTTTACATGCAAACCTGAATGGCTTACTTCGTAAATGTGCCTCATTGCTGGCCCTTTGGTCTGCTGGGCAGACCCATACAACTGAAGCATATCCTCCTGACTTTCATTTTCAATTCCCCTCACAATAAATGATAATATTCTATTAGTTCCTAATTACTTGCTGTCGTTACATACAAAACTTCTTTGATTCATGCAGGAGGACACCTAGATCCCTCTACATCTGTGTTTCGATAATACATTTCTTTTTTAGTCTTCCTGCCAAAATGGGCAATTTCATATTTTTCTACATAGTATTCCATTTGCCACATCTTTGTCTACTCACTTAACCTAGCTATATCTCTTTTGTAACCTTCTATGTCCTCTTCACAACTTACTTTCCTGCCTATCTTTGTGTCACCAGCAAATTTGACAACCATACCTCCCATCCCTCTCTCTGAGTCATTCATATAAACAGTTGAAGTCCACCGCTGATCCCTGTGGCACACTATGCACTACATCTTGTGAACCTGAAAAAAGACTCATTGAAACATATGCTCTGTTTCCTATTAGCCAACCAATCTTCTATCCATGCCAATATGTTATCCCCTATACCATGAGCTTGTATTTTCTACAATAGCTTTTCATGTAGCACCTTATCACATACCTTCCAATAATCATGATGTGGAGGTGCTGGTGTTGGACTGGAGTGGACAAGGTCAGAAGTCACACGACACCAGGTTATAGTCCAACAGGTTTATTTGAAATCCACAAGCTTTCGGAGTGCTGCTCCTTCATTAGGTGAAGTCAAGTGAAATCTTGTGATTTCAAATAAACCTGTTGAACTGTAACCTGGTGTTAGATTATTGGAAGCCACTCAAGTACAGTATATCCACTAGTTCCCCTTTCTCCTCAGCATGTGTTAGCTTCTCAAAGAATTCCAGTAGATTGGTTAAACATGACTTTCCCTTTCACAAAACCTATCACAAACTTAATTAAATGCTCTGCAAGAACTACTTTACTCATTGTTTCTAATATCTTCCCTGTGACAGACATTAAGCTAACTCGCCTGTCGTTTCTTGCTTTTTTTCCCTCCCTTTTTGAACAAAGGAGGTGCGTTCTAATGAGACCTTCCCCAAATCAAGACAGTTTTGGAAAATTAAAACCAACAGATCAAAGAAGTGGCTAGAGAGATGGTTGAAGACCCGAGGGTGAAGTCCACCAGGACCCAGGAACTTGTCAGCCCACAGCTCCAACAATTTACTCAGCACCACTTCCATGGAGATTGTAATTGTCCTGTGTTCCTCCTTCTCTTCCATTTCCTGATTTACCACTACTTCTGGGATGCTACTTATATCCACTATATGCAAAATACCATTCAATTCACCTCTCACCTCCTTATTTTCCATTACATAAGTCTCCAGTCTTACTTTCTACAGAACCATTGCTCACTTTGTTAACTCTTTCCTCCTTTTATATATTCATAAACTCTTACTACCTGTTTTTGTATTTCAAACTAGCTTTCTCTTGTGCTCTAGTATTTCTCTCTTTATTAATTTTTTGGTCATTCTTTACTGTTTTTATATTCTGTCCAATCTCTGATCTTCTCACAATTTAATGTATTTTCTTTAAGCTTGATACTATCTTTTAATATTTCCAGTTAACCACACATTGTGAGTCTGTCCCTTGGAATTTTTCCCACTCTTTGGCATGTGTCTATTCTGTGTGTTCTGAAATAGCCCCTTACATGTCTGCCATTACATCTTTATCAACCGATCTTTGAACCTCATTTGCCAATTCACTTTAGCCAGTTCTGCTTTCATGCACTTATAAATGCCCTTAATTAAAATTCCAAAAATATAGTCTCGGACCCACTCCTCTCACCCTCAAATTGAACATAAAATTCCATCATATTATGATTGCTGCTCCCTCTGGATACCTTCACTATGAGATTATTAATTGATCACAATACCAGGGCTAATATACCCTGCTCTCTGGCCAACTTCAGAACAAGCTGCTTTAAGAGACCATCCTGAAAACATTCTATGAACTCCTTGCCTGGTCTACCTTTGCTCATCTAACTTTGCCGGTTATATATGTAGTCTAAAAGTGCAGTGCTGTCCATACAACAAAAAAATAGAATTCCCCTCTAATCTCCATGTGGACCGAGAATGTGTATGACTTATCCTACAACTGAGTCACGTGAGCATTTATCATTATGACTGGAATACTTGCAGTGGTAAGCTATCTCTGTCCTGGACAACAGAACGTTTTCCTACCTTGTCCAACTCATGTTCCTCATAGATTCTCTCATTCTAAATATGCACTGACCTTTTCACTTAGATTAGTGACTGGGGTTGGAAAAAAAACCCTGAGTTTTGATATCAAGCACTCCCATGGTGGGCACCACTCTACATCGCCTGAACTATGTACCTTATAAGCAGCCTCAGAAAAGTACTACTTTGCACTATCCTATGCCGAGCTAGTATTTGCTTAATGTTAACACTGGGAACTTGAAGCCATAAAGAGAGACTTGAGCGCAGAGAAGCCTGATATGATTGATTAGTTCAGGGTATAACAAACAAAGGAGGCTTGACTATCCTGATCTATTCTCTCTTCAAAAAAGAATCATACAATTCCTACAGTGTGGAAAGAGGCCATTCAGCCCATCAAGTCAGCACCGAAGAGTATCCCACCCAGCCCCAGCACCCCCCATACCCTGTAAACCCCCCACCACTGGAAGACAGAGAATTTCAATGAATCTTCACAAAAGCCAGTCTCAGTAATAGTGAGCTTGTTGTAAAAACCCAATGGGTTCACCAAGGGAAGGAAATCTGCCATCCTTTCTGGTCAGGCCTACGTGCAACTTCAGACCCACAGCAATGTGGTGGACTGTTTACTGCCCTCCGAAACGGCCCAAGCAAACCACTTAGTTCAAGGGCAGTTCGGGATAAGCAATAAATGTTGGGATAGCCAGCAATGCTGTATCCCACAGGAAGGAATAAATTACCTTACTGGGTTTCAGGAAGAAATCAGACAAGTACTTGTTAACAAGTGGGATTCAGGATGATTAGAAATGTCCAGTGGAGTCATGTTGGATGAACTAGACAGGACATGAGCTTCCTACTGTACTGGAGCTCAACTCCTCAGTTCCGAGGCCCCTCGTTTTGATGAGTGTCCATTCTCTCCCCACCCTTCTCAAAGTGCCTCAATTGGAATTATTACATTCTCTGAGAGATGCAAGACTTGTGAGCTTACTTCATGTTCAAAACAAAAGTCATGAATAATGAAAGTTAGAAGACAGAATACTGGTGATAGCAGATCAATCAGCATCTAGAGCAGAAATGTCAGATTCACAGTTTGGGTGGGAGATTTGGAATGGTTAAGCCTGAAGCATCAGATGTGCAATGATGACCAGTGTGTTCACAATAATATCTGGTTATGAAAAGCAATCTAAGGAAATTGGACCGGTTTGTAGCAATCCTTCAATGGGTTGATGGCCCTCAATTACTTGTTAGCAGTAACAAGCTGAGCCGGGATAGTTCGACATGACCCTGAACAAAACTCCAGCGGCTTTATGGCGATCTCAGCTTATAGTAAAAGCCTAGAATGACAGTTTGATCATGATTCCTCATACCCGCTGTTCTTGACAGGAAACAAATGTTTGAAATCCAGGTGGCACTCCGAAACCCAGTTGGTCGATAAATGGTGGCTCATTCTGACCATGAATCTGAACCTTTATACCAGCTTCAAAGGAGGTCTCATCTGTATGGGAGAATAGAGTAGACACATGTTAATGCTTGACGAATCAGTTCATATACTGCCACCAACAAGCAAACAAACTAACCTTAGCCTGAGGAACTGACACAATTTCCCTTTCTAAGCCAATTCTCTGCCCACTCAGTCACGTCTGGTGTCATTTAAAAGTCATGCCCCTGCCACTCACCTTCTGCATTGCAATGTGAAACACTGAAAGTATTGGGCATTGGTTTCTAACTTATGCTTACTTAGGGAGAATCCATCAAACGTTTCTGTTGACATCAGGCAAGAATCAGGTACAAGTGACATTGGGATGAAGAAAGGGGAAAAAAATTGAACTATCCCCAAGCAAGACTCCATCCAACTCTGGAGTATTTCACCCTTGTTCTCAAGTATTCGTTCCGTCTTGATGTCTATCTCGCTCTTTGTGATACCCCATGTGAGCTGCCATTATATTTCAACATGTCAGTAAATCAAAAGCCTGCAAGAACATATCCACTGAGAGTTGGAAACCTTTTGTTTATTCAGACTGTCAAAGGAAGCCTCCATTGCTGGTTCCTATGTGCCTCCAGGAACATCAGAGGGCACCAGGGACCCTGGGCGTTTCAGAACCACTTCTCTCTAATGGAGCTCTATAACTTGTGGCTATTAAAAAACCTCTCATACAGACACCCAGCATTATAAACTTGTGTTATGTGCACAACTAGAATCATTGATTTCCTACTCTTACATTTAAACATTGGGTTCTGGATATTAATTGGGTCCCAAGCCGGATGGTGACGTCTGAAGCTAAGACACAAATCTATTTATTGATAGTTGGTTTATTTGCAGAATGCAGCACTGCAGATGGCTTCCTCCTACCTACCAACCCAGTGTCCCTGCAGTCTGTCTTTAATCTTTTCCAATATCCTTTAAAGTCCTGTCTGAGCTGACTGACTCAGAGCATTACTCTGGTACTTTGGTCTATGATATTACCATTTCGCTACTGCCTCCCCGAAAAAGGAGAGTGATGCTACTTGGATTAGACTTGATCACATAAGTTCTGAGAATATTTCTACCCAGAGACCTTGCATGTGTTCTGAAGATATAGAGGTGTACTGTACCTTTGAGAGGGAGGAAGCTCGCAAGGACTGACTGAAAGCACAGAGTGTCCTGAACAAAATAAAAATGTAACACTTGGTTGAAACAAATAGCTAGAGTTGTGTTGCCATGGAACAAAAAATTCAAATTCAAATTCGGCTAATCAGTTTAAATTATGCCCCAGATACCAAAATCCAATCAAATTTGAATTTAGTGTTTTGAGATTATTAGATTAGATTAGATTACTTACAGTGTGGAAACAGGCCCTTCAGCCCAACAAGTCCACACCGCCCCGCCGAAGCGCAACCCACCCTTACCCCTACATTTACCCCTTACCTAACACTACGGGCAATTTAGCATGGTCAATTCACCTGACCTGCACATCTTTGGACTGTGGGAGGAAACCGGAGCACCCGGAGGAAACCCACGCAGACACGGGGAGAACGTGCAAACTCCACACAGTCAGTCGCCTGAGGCGGGAATTGAACCCGGGTCTCTGGCGCTGTGAGGCAGCAGTGCTAACCACTGTGCCACCGTGCCGCCCACCAAATAGATTAGATGACATCAAACCAATGAAATGAGCTGTTTTGGGGTATAAAACTGTACTTTTTTGAACAGTTAGGGGAAGAGTTGCCAAGAAAACCAACTGCTAATCAGACAGCTCTCTGAAAGGTGCCTTTCCATAAGAAACGTTGTGCCGCATAAGACAGAAGAGACGACCTAGGAAAATCCAGAGAAAGCTACAGAGTGAAATCTACGAAGAAGAATCGACAAAGCTGACTGGTTTTGAAACGTTTTTTTTGTAAATCTTAATTTTTTTTATCAGACCTGTATTGTAGAGTGGGAGGTAAAAGATAGGTTTAAGAAACAGGAGTTGTAAATAGCTGTTGCTTTAATGTTCTCTGTTGGACTTAAAGAACAAAATTGTTAATTTTTACTTTTAAATAGTGACCTCTGGGACAGTTCTTTGCCTCTCGAAATGTAACAGGTTAAGGCGCGAGGTGAGTTTCTCTGCGTGTCGGGTTTAAATTAGCAGAGGGGTTTACCCCGTGTCGTAACACATGTGTTAAGTAAAAGTGGTAACCAGAAACACTACCAGTCTCTCAATGTGCTCAGAGACTCAGCCAATCAATGTCCTTCACTTGTGTCTTTTTTTCATTATTTGTTCATAGAATGTGGGAGTCACTGGCTAAAGCAGCATTTATTGTCCTACACTAAGTACCCAGAGGGCAATTAAGCGTCAACCACATTGCTGTGGGTCTGGAGTCACATGTAGGTCAGACCAGGTAAGGATAGAGTCCGAGAGTCCTACAGCATGGAAATAGACCCTTTGGTCCAATGTGTCCATGCCAACCAGATATCCTAAATTAATCTAGTCCCATTTGCCCGCATTTGGTCCATATCCCTTTAAACCCTTCCTATACATGTATCTATCCAAATGTCTTTTAAATGTTGTAATTGTACCCACTTCTACCACTTACTCTGGCAGCTCATTCCATAAACACCACCCTCTGCATGAAAATGTTGCCCCTCAGGTGCCTTTTAAATCTTTCCCCTCTCACCTTAATCCTAGTTTTGGACTCCCCTATCCTTGGTAAAATATCTTGACGATTCACCTTATCTGTGCCCTCATGATTCTGTAAACCTCTATAAGCTCATCCATCTGCCTCTCATGCTCCAGGAAAAAAGTCCGACCCTAACCAGCCTCTCCTTATAACTCAAGCCCTCCAGTCCCAGCACCATCCTTGCAAATCTTTTTTGTACCCTTTCAAATTTAACATGCTTCCTTCAACAGGGTGACTAGAATTGTATGCAGTATTCCAAAAGTGATCTCACAAATGGCTTGCACAGCTGCAACATGATGCCCCAACTCCTGTACTCAATGCTCTGACCAATGGAGGCAAGTGTGCCAAACCCCACCTTCGCCACCCTGTCTATCTATGAAACTGCTTTCAAGGAACTGCGTACCTGCACCCCTAGGTCTCTCCTTGGAGTGCAGGTTCATAGCTCCTTGAAAGTGGAGTCGCAGGTAGATAGGATAGTGAAGGCAGCGTTTGGTATGCTTTCTTTTATTGGTCAGAGTATTGAGTACAGGAGTTGGGGGGTCATGTTGTGGCTGTACAGGACATTGGTTAGGCCACTGTTGGAATATTGCGTGCAATTCTGGTCTCCTTCCTATCCCAAAGATGTTGTGAAACTTGAAAGGGTTCAGAAAAGATTTACAAGGATGTTGCCAGGGATGGAGGGTTTCAGCTATATGGAGAGGCTGAACAGGCTGGGGCTTTTTTCTCTGGAGCGTCGGAAGCTGAGGGGTGACCTTATAGAGGTTTACAAAATCATGAGGGGCATGGATGGGATAAATAGACAAAGTCTTTTCCTTGGGGTCAGGGAGTCCACAACTATAGGGCATAGGTTTAGGGTGAGAGGGGAAAGATATAAAAGAGACCTAAGGGGCAACCTTTTCACACAGAGAGTGGTACATGTATAGAATGAGCTGCCAGAGGCAGTGGTGGAGGCTGGTACAATTGCAACATTTAAGAGGCATCTGGATGGGTATATGAATAGGAAGGGTTTGGAGGGATATGGGCCGGGTGCTGGCAGGTGGGACTAGATGTGGTTGGGATATCTGATCGGCATGGACGGGTTGGACTGAAGGGTCTGTTTCCATGCTGTACAGCTCTATGACTCTATTCCCTGCGCCCTACTGAAATAACTCTGCAGAGACAGGAATCCCATCCACCAAGTCCCCCTTTATTTACACATGGAGAGTCCCTGACACTGATCCAGTTCCCTCAGAGCCAGCTCTCAGAGTGAGCAGAACCCCTGACACTCCTCTTTATATCTGTCAGCCAGGGCTCCCCGATTGGACCAGGCTAATAGACCCAATCTGGGAACTCATTCTATGAGGTCCATCTGGGTGATGTTGTTACAATCACTACACCTGACATTAACTGTGTAAGTCCTGCCCTGGTTTGCCTTACCAAAATACAACACCTCACATTTATCTAAATTTAACTCCATCTGCCACTTTTTTGTACACAATAGGTCATCAGATTTTTCTTCCTGACAATTGGCAATGGTCATCATTAGTCTCTTGATTCCAGATTTTTTAATTGAATTCAAATTCCGCCATCTGAAATGGTGAGGTTCAAACCAATGTCTCTGGAACATTACCCAGGTCCCTGGATTAATCATCTGGCAATAATGCCAGCAGGGCATCATCTCCCCATGACCATAGTCTCTCCACACCATTGATAACGCAATTCAGTAATTCTTCACTGGAATCCTGTTACAGGAGAATGGCCTCTATGTCCACTTGCTAGCCTCTGGTTCTGTGTTGTTGGTACGTAGGGGATAATTTCAAGTTGCCTGACCTGGCAGGAAACCGATTGCATCGGGGCATCCCATTTTTACCCCGTATTAAATTTAGTTTCTGCTGAAGCTCAAGTGATAAACCTGTCTAGATCCTCAACAGCTGATGCATGGGAAAATCCGTTTTTATTTAACCAGGCTTCTGAGCAGAGAGAATCGGGCAAATTCACTTTGGGATGCCTGTTGGCAGCACAAGACCAATTTGCATTGGCAGCCAGTAAGCAATGGCACAGGTCTGGAGGAACATAAGAGCAACTCACACCTGGCACCCGTAGCTGGGGCACTGCCAGACCTGGCTCACAGGCTAATTTAGGCGTTGGATGATCACTTCAAGGCACCTTATACCATATCAAAGAAGTGCTAATAAGATCCACATGCGCCAACCCGAGTTTAGGAAGTGCTCACTCAGCAAGAGATTTGCAAACCAATACCAGTTTTGCCAAAATTCTGAAAACGTAAGATGACCGGAATCGTAGCAAATAGAGGTCATTTCTGTTAACGTCAATCAAAAGACAAGAGTCAAGTAGAGATTCATACACAATTACATGAAAGATCCTGAATCTCAAAACGGTGTGCATCTTGCAGAAAACACATGATTGATCCCTTAATATTCTTGATCCCACATAATGAATGCGTTTTGTCAGGTTTCACAGGCTGTTCCCTTCAGACGTGTCAGGGGATCACTGAATATTAAAAAACTGAACTCCAAATTTGTACAAGCCAGCCAACGTTTGCCTTTATTGGTCAGTGCGTTGAGTATAGGAGTTGAGATGTCATGTTGCCAAAGGTCAGGACATTGGTGAGGCCACTTTTGGAATACTGCGTTCAATTCTCATCTCCCTCCTATAGGAAAAATGTTGTTCAACTTGAAAGGGTTCAGAAAAGATTAACAAAGATGTTGCCAGGACTGGAGAGTTTGAGCTGCAGTTTCAGCTGCAGCTGAACTCAAGCTGCATTCAGTTTGAGAGGCTGAATAGGCTGGGGCTGTTTTCCCTGGAGCTTTGGAGGCTGAGGGATGACCTTATAGAGGTTTATAAAATCATGAGGGGGACGGATAGCGTAAATAGACAAGGTCTTTTCCCTGGGGGTGGGGGAATCCAGAACTAGGGGGCATAGGTTTAAGGTCAGAGGGGGCATAAGGGGCAACTTTTTCACACAGAGGGTGGTGTGTGTATGGAATGACCTGCCAGAGGAAGTGGTGGAGGCTGGTACAATTACAACATTCAAAAGGCATCTGGATGGGTAAAAAATAGGGAAGGGTTTACAGGTATATGGACCAAATGCTGGCATGTGGGACTAGATTTATTTAGGATATCTGCTCGGCATGCACAAGTTGGACTGAAAGGTCTATTTCCATCCTGTAGATCCTGTTGAAAAGAAATAGATGAATATAGCTGGCAGGTGCTGCCAGGAAAAGGGGTCAGATGTGCAAAATGATAGGGTGGCATCATACTCTTTTTGATAGCTGGCAGTGTGGAAGAAATGGCTGTGAGATGGTACCCCAATGATTATACTCTTCAATTTCTCTCTTTCTTCCTTTTCCTGATTTACAGTTTCTCTGCAATGTTGCTCGTATGCTTGATCGAGAAAATCAATGCAAAATGCCTGTTCAAACCATCTGCCATGCCCCTGTTTTTCATTAGTCATTCCCCGTGACTCACTTTCTACAGGACCAATGCTCACTTTCATTTTTTGAAAATCTATTGAAACTATCTGTTTTGATATTTCTAGCTAGCTTTCACTCCTGCACTAATTTTTTTCCTTAATGACCTTCTCGCTATTCCTTTCTGTTTTCTATTTTCAGTCCTATCTGCTAATCTTTGTGCAATTATATGTTCTTGTTTTAAGTTTCATACAATCTTTAACTTTTATGGTGAGCCACAAATTGTGCTTCTGCCCCTTGGAATTTTTCTTGTTGGAATGTGTGTATTACGGAATATGTCCACCACTGCATCTCTATTGACCTATCCCTTAACATGGTTTGCCAGTTCACTTTATCTGTTTTCATGCTTTCATAATTGCTCTTATTTAAGTTTAAAATACTAGTTGTGGACCCATTCTTCTTATCCTCAAACTGAATGTAAAATGCAATCATATTATGATCACTGCTCCCTTAAGGTATCTGCGCCATACAATTAATTATTGATTGAATCTCATTGCACAATAGCTGGTTGGCGCCAGAAAAGTTACCCCAAAACAAAGGTGAAAATGATGAGCATCACAAGTTGATTTCTTCATTCAATGTACCAGACTGCTCAGCCACAGCCTCAGACAGCAAACTTCTCATCTAAAAAGTTCCCAATCTACTTTATCCCATCACAAGTGGAGCAAAGCAGATACCAAACATGGTGCCAAAGGGAATGAGGGAAGAAAATGCAGACATCAAGTGCAGACATGATGGGCCAAACAGCCACCTCCTGTGCTGTTACAACTCTGATTCTGGAAATGGTTAATTTTTTTCACACACTTACTTCCAATTCACTGAGGAATGGCTTTGCTGGATGCTTCCTAGATACATGTGCCTCCTACTAGATGTGGCTGATACACCACAACACTATTGACCTTCTCTGTTCCCCTCTCCCTCTGCGACCAATCATGCATATGTAGTGACACTGCTGCCAATGACAGCTTGGCACAAGGGGGAACTGTGGGCATGAAACTCATTCTGTTCACTCCATGGCAGTGTTGTTTTCCTAAACCCAGCTGTGTCATTGGGGTAAAGGTGGCACTGTTGGTGCTCAGAGGGAAGGAGACTGCCAGATTCACCATCTGTCATGGTGCTGCCCAACCAACATCTGTAAAATAGAGGATCTGGTCATTCCTTGCATGTGTCAGCCAGCACTCAGGTCGCACTCTCACCTCTGTGCTGTAAGGTTCCACATTAAAAAATCAGGGCTTGGGCACAAAAATCGAGGCTGATACTTCAGTATAGCACTGAGAGAACGTGAGACCCTAATAGGTGCGATCTTTCAGAAGAGGAATTAAACTGAGGCACTTTGGGAGATCCTGAGGTTTTGGAAGAAGCAATAAACGCAAGTCTGTGCGTGTCTTTGTTTTATCTCACACAAGTGTCTTAGATGGGGCAGAAGTAGGCCACCCAGCTGCCTGCATAGTATGCACTGGGCAGAAGAGTTGGAATACATACAGTGAAAAGAATGTCACTGAAAAGAAAGCAGTGAAGAAATCCCACTTGCATTAAACAAGTTGCCTTAGGAATTCTGACTGATAGGAAACGCTAAGCTACACATCATCTGCTGCTTGGCTAAATGAATTACTCAGGTATGTTTCATCAGTGCTGCAGTGAATTGTCAATGTCTTTTCTGGTCACTGATGCACAATGTTATCTGGTAAGTGGAATAAGGACGATGGCAATGACTGAAGACACCGAATGCAGTACGGGACACAAGCTGCCGATTGAGCAGCTGAAGAGAGCCAGCTGGCTGTAGGTGCAGCAGGGATTAACTGGCACCTGTTTTTGAAGCATCGCCTCTGTTTTGTTCCCGTCCTGCAGTTTTGTTGCTTTTTCACCAATGCTGTTCAACTAAAACCACTTTGATGCAGACTACCCTGGGCTGAAATTAATTGCGGTTCATCAGAGAATGGAGGAAGAGAAAAATAAAATGGAACAAAGCCATAAGGAACAACATTAGTGCTTGGCAGCGAGTTATTTATAAGGTGGGGATAGATGGTTGACCAGGGAGTGCTATCTGTGACGAAAATAGGGAATATGGGGTGACAAAACAATCTCACGTTGTTTGCAAATCTGGAGTCAATTGATTTTTCACTGGATCTTTGACCAGACATACCTAAAAATGAGCTGTCAACCCTGGTGAAGCTACCAAACAGGACTACTTGCAAGCCATACAGCATAAGCAGCAAGTGATGGACAGAGCTAAGCAATCCCACAACCAACGGATCAGATCTAAGCTCTGCAGTCCTGCCACATCCAGTCGTGAATGGTGGTGAATGATTAAACAACTCACTGGAGGAGGAGGAGGTGTCACAGATATCCTCATCCTCAATGATGGAAGAGCCCAACACAGCAGTGCAAAAGATAAGGCTGAGACTTTCACAGCAATTTTCAGCCAGAAGTGCTGAGTGGATGATCCATCTCGGCCTCTTCCAATGTTCTCCAGCATTACAGATACCAGTCTCCAGCCAATCCGATTCACTCCATGTGATAACCAGTTTGGGTTCCGCCAGGGCCACTCAGCTCCTGACTTCATTACAGCCTTGGTTCAAACATGGACAAAAGAGCTGAATTCCAGAGGGGAGGGGAGAGGGACAGCCCTTGACATCAAGGCTGCATTCGACCGAGTGTGGCATCAAGGAGCCCGAGCAAAACTGGCATCAATGGGTATCGGGGGCAAACTGTTCAGTGGTTGGAGTCCTACCTGGCACAAAGGAAGATGGTCGTGGTTGTTGGAAGTCAGTCATCTCAGCTCCAGGACATCTCTGGAGGAGTTCCTCAGGGTAATGTCCTCAGCCCAACTATCTTCAGCTGCTTCATCAGTGACCTTCCCTCCATCATAAGGCCAGAAGTGGGGATATTCGCCAATGAATGCACAATGTTCTGTACCATTTGCAACTCCTCCGATACTGACAAGTGGCAAGTAACAATGCCAGGCAATTACCATTTCCAGTTAGAGACAATCCCATGACATGCAATAGTGTTGCCATCACTGGAACCCCCACTATTACCGTTGACCAGAAACTCAATTGAACCTGCCACATGAACACAGTGGCTACAAGAGCTGGTCAGAGTCTCGGAATACTGTGGCAACTAACTCACCTTCTGACTCCCAAAACCTGTCCACCATCTACAAGGCACACTCCTTACCACAGAGACTTGTGAGTTCTTGTGTATATTTAAGGCTGAGATAGATTCTTGATCAGTCGGGGAATCAAGGGTCACAGGAAAAGGACATTAAAGTGGCCGTGATTCTACTGAATGATGGCGTAGGTTCCAGGTGCCTATTTCTTACGGTCTTATGAATGAATAAAATAAAGCGACTCTCTCAATTCGGATGGAGTAATTTCAAATCTGGTTTATCCTAACATTTAACATGAATTTTAAATCAAGTGGTTCATAGTGTGTTCCGCATATGTTTTTTTTTCTTTGTAGGGTGCACTGGTGACATCTAATTGCCACAACATGGTAGACACTTGCATAATTGACTGGATACGCTAGAACATACAGTAATGAACTCTACAGCATGCAGCTTCTAAGACTCTCAGATCAAATAGGTGGTACCTGTTTCACCCCAGACAGGAAGGTAATCATCCTGCTGAATATCCAGCATCAGTTCCAGACCATTCCCAGTTCCCCCTTTCATCGTTGTCAGGATTGGTTGGTCTTTAGTCTGCCCGGAGTTAAAAGTGTAGCACTTGCCATACCTCGTAAACACCTGCAGGGAACACAACGGCTCGCATTAGACTTTGGAACAGCACACAGTTTACAAAACTGCACACAAAAATGTACGCAGTCGAGCTTCTGAAATGGCAAAACTCTTTGGCTATTTTAAAAAGTGAAAAAAAAAACGTTGACATTTGACATCGCCCAGACTACTGCAACAGTTCTGTGGGAGGGCCACATTATCCTGGGAGCTGTCTGTCAGATTTCCCATGATGTTGCCTGGTGTTATGATGAGGAAGGTGAAAACGATAGTAACCCACTGTTGGGACTCAGATAATACAACAATATTACTCTCGATGGTTATGGTACCATTCAAACTATTGGGATTAAAATATTAGCCTGGAAATCTCCCTTCTAACTATCTCTTTGTCCATTCACCATGTAATTCACATCATTGCATTTAAAAAGAGCTTTGGGGCCATTTAAGATACCTAATGTTTTCTGTCATGGTTGCTGCAAATAAGTGGAATTCCTGGACTTCACATGAATGCTTAAAGACTCCCCTCCTAAGGGATCCAAGATGCAGAGCTAGCCCACGGCTGAGCTATGTTTGATGATGGTCCAGAATGGTAAGTGAGTTAGTGAGAACTAGAGGTGTGCTCCCATTCCCCCCATCCCTGTGCTCCAAACTCTTTCTAATCTAACTTTGCATCTAATCGTACTGGGCTCTGCTCCCTATCCACACCCCACCCCATACTCACATGTGCTCTCACAACACTCCTACTTCCCAAGTACTTTCCTTTGGTTCCTACTGTGCCCAGGCTCCTGTCGAGGGTAAAGCAGACTTAGCAGTGAGAAGCGGGCACAGCAGTCTCATTCATATCTGTAAGGAAATGCCCATTTTCTAAAAAATAAGTTTCCAGAAAACACTATTCAAATGCGATACTTTCAGGGGTTGGTTGCTGAGGTCGGAGATCGATGCTTGCAAGGTCTAACCCTGTAAATAAATACACAGCTGTGTGTAGTTCCCGACTTCAGTTCCATCCTTCACCAACTGGCTTTCTGGATTACAACATGCATGAATTGAGGAGTGATATCGTCACTAACTGTCCTCATGAGTCATACCAAACCTGATCCCTCATAATGACCAGAACTTGTCTATTTCTCTGGCCTTCAAAGCATGAACATTCTTCACTACCAGCATCAAAAAAAAATCCTTGTACATTTTCTGTTGTTTAGACAGGCGGTTAATCCAAGGCATGATGCACGGATAGCTCAAAAATTGAATACTTAATTTCCTTAGTTTCACTAGGAATGTCCTGACAAGAAAACGTTACCACCTTATGTCAATGCTACATTTCTCTCCCTTCAATGCTTTTGTAACTGGATTGACAAGTTTTACTTGGAGCCTGTGAGAAGGGTGAGCTGATGGGGAAATTGTGAATGGTTTGAGAGGAACCGCACAGCTCTGCTGCCAGCAGCAATAAGCTTCCGACTGCATTTGCTTTAGACTGCAGTGAGTGCATTTACCATAAGATTCCTCAGTCCAATGGTCTAAGCAAGCTGGACAAATTTATTTCAAACCATTAACATAATTGTGATCAAAATATGTAACTAGCCTTGTTAAGAACAGTTTCATGTTGCTAAGTAACTCTCAGTGACTGGTTGTTATCAATAATGATTTCCTATATACCTGTATTCACCTTTGCTAACTGATACTAATATCAACAACTTGCCTTTTACAGTATCTTTAATGTAGTAAAACAGTCCCAAGGTGCTTTGCAGGAGCAACTGTCAAACAAAACTTGACACGTAAAGAGATATAAGGTAATGGGCTGCTCTCTTATTAGAGAGAGCTGACTGGCGGTAGTTTAACCTGAGGGTCACCACAACGCAGTCAGAGGGGAGAGGTTGAGATAAAGAATCCACATAAAGGGATTTGTGAACAGCTGCCCAAACCTTGGTGTGAAACACAGGTCAGAAGGAGGCTGTTAAAGAGCGGGGGGAGAGAAAGAGAAGTGGAAAGGTTTTGAGATAGAATTCCAAAGCTGAAAGTCAAGATGGTTGAAGGTTCAGTTATAGCAAGAGTGATTAAAATTAGGATGCACGAGAGACCAAAGCTGGAGAAGAACTGATATCTCAGAGAGTTGTGGGACTGGAGGAGGTTACAGAGATAGGGAGGAGGTGAGGGGGATCGGAAAACAATGTTGATCATTTTAAAATTAAGGTATTGTTGTAGTGCAGTCATTTCAAGCTTCCTATCAAAATGGCACTTAAACCCTTGTAATTATTTTGAACCAATCTTCCAGACACAATGTGACACACTACTCAAACAGGCGAGGCTCGAACCCGGGTCTTCTACCTCCTAGAGGCAGGGACAGTTTACAGCACCACTAGTACCCTTGTGGAGCCAACACACAGGCGAAATTAATTGAAAAATCACTCACTTCGCACGATAAGTGGATCATTGAAAGAGGCAGTTCTTGCATGAGCAAATTAAATTTGACGTACTCAAGATCTCTGCCAGTCGCTGTAGCTCGGGGAGAAGGGACAAGATCAAATGCAACTATCAAATGTAAGAGAAATGAACGTTCAGAAACTGGGCGCCTTTCTGCATTCCAGCAGTCAGTCGTGCCCCAGTGGTTCACGAAAAATTATTTGACTTAATGATAAATGAAACCAAAAGTCAAACCTCATCCCAGACTATTATCAGTCAAATACACTTAAAAAGGGGATGGACAGAACTCTTGATATTAATGCATCTGGAATGGGTGTTCTTGTTAATCCATCTCAAACACTTATTATCCATTGTTTAAAGGCAGAACTTAAAGTGGCAGTGCTCTGATGGCTCAGACTTTAAAGGCCATGGGCTCTACTCACACATAAGTTACTGCTTGCTCAGGTGGTTAGGAATGTTTTCATTTGACCCAGTGTCACAAAAATGGAAGCTAATCTGATCCATCTGCACAGAATTAAGACTAAATGGAAAGTAACCAGGGCACCTTTAAACTCTTCCGATTTCTGGCTACACTGAAAACTCTGCACAGCCCTGAGCGTGAGGAGGACAGAGCTTTGCACAGGTATATTTAAGACATGTACACACTTTGTTGCCAATCAGTTGAATGCAGGCAAAATGTTTAAATTATTCGCTTTTGTAGCACAGAAGAATATTTCACCCATTTGACATTGACATCAAATCAACTGCTTCAGATCTTAAGAAAATGCCTCACAGCTTTATGGTAAATGTCAATGCGATTAACTTACTTTTTTCTCCTCAGAACTGCATCCCCCCACCCCTCCATTCCTCTCTGAAGGTATTGTGATAGTCTGATGCTATTGTGGATAACACTGACAGTGTCAGCGACCCAGGTTCGATTGCATGCTCAGGTGACTGTCTATTTGGAGTTTGCACGTTCTCCCTGTATGGGTTTCCTCCACGTGCCTCAGTTTCCTCCCACAGTCACAAAGATGTGCAGGTGAGGTGGGTTAGCCATGGTGAAAAAACCTTGTACAGGTTTACAGGGATGGAGTGGGTCTGGGTGGGATGCTCTTCGCAAGTTTGGTGCACACTCAATGGGCCAAATGGCCTTTTTCTGCACTGTAGGGATTACACATGGACAAGAAAA
This sequence comes from Chiloscyllium plagiosum, assembly GCF_004010195.1. Classification (NCBI taxonomy): domain Eukaryota; kingdom Metazoa; phylum Chordata; class Chondrichthyes; order Orectolobiformes; family Hemiscylliidae; genus Chiloscyllium; species Chiloscyllium plagiosum. The sequence continues at coordinate 3,038,098 of NC_057752.1, forward strand.
GTGGGTTTCTCCTCTGTTTCTTTGCAAATTTGGAATATAGCTTCAGCTTGTTCACTGCAAAATATGTGCTCACTATCCAAGCAAATGGAGATACTGCCCTGGAAAAGTCTGTCAGGGAAAAGGTCAAACTCGATCTCCTGATACTTTGTTCCACACGCAGAAAACACATTTGTTTTTAAAGTCAAGGAGTAACTGAACACATCTGTCCCTTGAGGACGCAAGTCCCAAAATGGTCAATAATTGTCCGTATTCACTGTGGCGACCCATCAGCCTCAATTTTGTGCTCAAGTCTCTGGAATCATAGAAACTCTGTAGTGGGGAAACAGGCCATTCAGCCCATTGAATTCATACTGACCCTCTGAACATCATCCCACCCAATCCCTGTAACCCTGTATTTCCCATGGCTTACCCACCTAGCCTGCTCATCCCTGGACACTATGGCACAATTTATCACGACCCATCCATCCTAACCTGTACAGCTTTGCACTGTGGGAGGAAACTGGAGTTTCCAAAAGAAACCCAGCAGACACAGGGAGAACATGCCAGCTCTGCACAGACAGTCACCTGAGGCTGGAATTGAACCTGGGTCCCTGGTACTGTGAGGCAGCAGTGCTAACCACTGAGGCACCATGTCACCCTCTCCCCTTATCTGGATTGAGACTTAAACCTACAATTTCGGAACCAGAGAAAGAGTTCTACCAACTGAGCTACAGCTAATATCTTGGCTCCATAAACCATATATGAGGTACGTAGTTTAATATATTGGCCAGTTCTGTAGCAAAGACATTGTCCTTTCTTGCTATTTTCATCACTGCATATTTTCTCCAGAGATGGGCCACACAATGGAGCAGAGTAACGTTCAGACTCCTCCTGCAGCTTTTGATAGCTTACCCATCCTTCTCTCTGCTGGGGAGTGCAAAAGGAGAAAATACGCATTAAAACTAAAGGCAAAACTTTGAAATAAAGACCGGCACATGGATATAAATGAAACGGATGCTGCTCTTTACTCCTTAACCAACTTGATTTAACAACCTCCAAAAAAAACCCAACATAATTGGCCAGGTTTTCTCATTTCATTTAACACTGCATAATTGAAAGACTAATTAGAGAGCTGAAATAAATGGCACTTTAATAAATGTCACATAATGTTCATGGAATCTAAAATATGTAATCTTTTAATAGAATGATACCTCCTAATAACAGGACTGGATAATGTTGTCAAAAATAATTACAGCTCATCGAAATATTTTGGAAGGAATCACTAAGAGCCTGGATTCAGCGGTCGCGTAGACTCCTCTGCCTCTGGGACTTGGGCTTGAATCCAATCCCATTCCAACAAGACGGGAGGCTGCATGAGCTGCTGATGTCTTAAATGAAATGATTCTTGGCAGCATGGAACTTAAATGCTGTTAAAAGGAGGCATGAAATGAAAGTTTGTTGTCTTGCAGTCATCAGGACAAAAATGCTAGAAAACCAACTTTGGAAAAAGAACAGAAATAATGAAACGTGAGAAGTTGGGTGCTGACTGTTTGACAATACGTGGTGTAGATATTCAGCAGGGAACTGTGAGCTGTTGAGTTAACTGATTAAATTCAAACCAAGCAAGCTGCCTCTGATTGGTCAGGGCATTGGTATGTGGATGCAGCAAGGGTTAGATGTGATTCCTTGTTGCCAAAAGGAATCTGTGCACACATTGCACCTTTTCTCTCTAAGGAAAGGGCTATCGAGTGAGCCAACTGCTGCTGCATTCCTGTGATGAAGGGGCTTATCTATTGAGAAAGGCTGAACAGGTTCGGCCTATAGATGGTTAAGGGGTGATCTGATCCAAGTCTTCAAGATATTAACAGGAAAAGGCAAGGTAGATAAAGATAACAGGCTGGGGCTGTTTTCCCTGGAGCGTCGGAGGCTGAGGGGTGACCTGATAGAGGTTTACAAAATTATGAGGGGCATGGATAGGATAAATAGACAAAGTCTTTTCCCTGAGGTCAGGGAGTCCAGAACTAGAGGGCATGGGTTCAGGGTGAGAGGGGAAAGATATAATATGAGACCTAAGAGGCAACATTTTCACACAGAGGGTGGTATGTGTATGGAATGAGCTGCCAGAGGAAGTGGTGGAGGCTGGTACAATTGCAACATTTAAGAGGCATTTGGATGGGTATATGAATATGAAGGGTTTGGAGGGATATGGGCCAGGTTCTGGCAGGTGGGACTAAATTGGGTTGGGATATCTGGTCGGCATGGACGGGTTGGATCAAAGGGTCTGTTTCCATGATGCACATCTCTATGACTCTATAAACTATTTCCACAGGTTGAGGATTCCAGAACTAGGGGCCATAGTCTGAGAATGAGGGCCAGACCGTTCAGGAGAGATGTTCGGAAGCATTTCTACACACAAAAGGTGGGAGGGGTTTGGAACTCTCTTCCATAAATGGCAGTGGATGCTGGATCAGTGTTCATGTTACATCTGAGATCAGCAACTTTTTGTTAAGCAAAAGGTATTAAGGGATATGGGCCAAAGACTCATTAAGTCAGACCACAAATCAGCCATGATCTTACTGAATGGCAAAACAGACTCAATGGGTTAAATGGTCAACTCTGTTCCGATATCCACTGTATTTTTAGAAGAATGAGATGTGATTTGATTGAAATATATAAAGTCTGAAAGGGATGAGGAGGGCTCTATACCAGGAGGGTAGTTCCATTTGTTGGACCGCAAGCAGGAGAGTGGAGCTGAGACCACAACCAGACCGGCCTGACCTTATCAAATGGCTGAACAGCCTGGAGGGGGTCAAGTGGCCTTAACCTGCACCTATATTCCTGACCAATCAGAGCCGACTTGGCTGGTTTGAATTCAATCAGTGAACTTAGACAGTTAACAGGTCCTGCTGAATCTCCATGCCAACAGTAGTCAACCCTCTTCAGCATAAACTGTTGGTCGCTTTCTGAAGTTGATCTTCTTGTGTTTCAGTCCTGCTGAGGGCAAGACAAAAGCTTCAAAGTCATGTTTCTTTTGAGCAGTGTTCAAAATGAATCTCAACCTAGGTTACAGTGGACACTAGTTAGAGTCTGTATTTTGCTGCACTAAGTTGTCAATGTTACTCAGAGAGGCCCTGAGGATGACTAGTGGGGAACATCAAAATCACTCACATCAGAACATTTGTCCATTATTCCACAGGACCTCTCACTACCAGAAACTCCCTTGTCAAGTTCAGCAGGTGTCAACTAAAATCTCCCCTACCCCACAATACATCTGAGCTCCATTTTCAAAGTCTGACACCATTCTAATTTAATCATGATTTGGAGGTGCCAGTGTTGGACTGGAGTGTACAAAGTTAAAATTCACACAACACCAGGTTATAATCCAACAGGTTTATTTGGAAGCACTAGCTTTCAAAGCGCTTCTCCTTCAACTGATGAAGGAGCAGCGCTCTGAACGCGAGTGTTTCTAAATAAACCTGTTGGATTATAACTTGGTGTGTGCGATTTTTAAATAATTTAATCATGTTTTAGTTCTGTTTTGACCAGCCCAATTTATTTATGATTTTTTTCTATCAGAATAGCTTACCAATTAGCACGACACAACACCAAGTTTGTGATGAAGAATCTTTGCTATCTGTCACTTGTCACATCGGGAGATTCTTCTGTGCTTTTTTTTTCAAATGCAAATTCAGTCACAGGATGAGCGATTAAAGACGCCAAATTAAAATTGCAAGTTGTTCATTTTCTGCAGAGCTCCTGATCCAAGCAGAACGTCTCTTGGTAACTTGCAAAATCTGCATTTATCATAATCCAACTGAAGCCTCCATGAGCCTCTGATCACTGAGTGCTGTGCCACTTGCAAAACTCATACACCCAGACTATTTGCTGAGCAATGTATCCATTTTAAAGGCTGCAGTACTAATTTGAAATTGAAACGTAAAGAGCTTTGAGCCAGTGCAGGTTTGAATCCAATCCAAACTGACAGGATGAAGATTTCTGCACAGCCTCTTCCAAAATCCTGCAGTAAGTCTCACTAAGCTATACACGCCTGATCCTGGATACAATATCCAGCTCTTGTTGAGCAGTCTGAACAGTAGTTGGACAGACACTTAGCCTTATGTCTTAAGCCTGCAGTTCCTTCCTTCTCACCATTGGCTTTTACTGGAAAATATGCACAACTGGATGTTCATCTGAAGACAAGTGTTGGAGTTGGATTGATGCCCTTCATGGTCAAATAACTTGTCAATGCTCACACAATGAAACAAGCGAGACACTATAGGCAGAACAACAGCCATGGATGTGAGCCCCAGTATTCACAGTGAACTCAGAATAGAGAAGTGGCCAACAATTGGAAGCAAAATACCATATCATTGAATCCCTACAATGGAGAAACAGGCCATTCAGCCCAACTGTCTGAAAAGCATCCCATCCAGACTTGCCCTGCACCTCCCATGGCTAATCCAATGAACCTACATATCCCTGGACACTATGGGCAATCCACCTAACCTGCACATCTTTGGACTGTGGGAGGAAACGCACACAGATACATGGAGAACATGCAAACTCCACACATACAGTCACCCGAGGCTGGAATTGAACCTGAGTCCCTGGCGCTGTGAGGCAGCAGTGCTAGCCACTGTGCCTCCCCCCACCTTACCAGCATAAGTAATCAGCCAAGTTCCATGAGGGACTACACGCATCTTAGAGAGAGACAGAGACAATCGTTTATGTACTTTTGAGGAACAACACTTCACACTGAGGGAGAAGGGCAGGCTCCAAGTCTATCTCAGCCCGAATGGGAATTTCTGCTCCTCTTCTTGTGTTATTCTGAATCACACGCACACGATCGAGGCAACTGAACAAACTAACTGCCTTGTTGCACTGACGTAACGTGGTGGGTCAGCGGTTAGCACCACTGCCTCACAGTGCCATGGACCGGGTTCGAATTCAGCCTTGGGTGGCTGTCTGTGTGGAGTTTGCACATTCTTCCTGCGTTTGCATGGGGGTTTCCTCCAGCAATCCAAAGATGTGCAGGTTAGGTGAATTGCCCATAGTGTTCAGGGATGTGTAGGCTAGGTGCATTTGTCAGGGGTAAATGAAAGGGAATGGGTCTGGGTGGGATACTCTTTGGAGGGTCGATGTGGACTTGTTGGGCCAAAGGGCCTGTCCCCACACTGTAGGGATTCTATGATCCTGCAAAGCATGGTTTCGACATTTAATCAAGTGGAGAAAGTGATTGTAGAATTTCTCATCAGTTCAGTATTCCTATTCCCAACAGTCGAAGTGGTGAGAATTCCACAATCCAAACTTTAATAAGACATCAAACACATGACAGTGTCCAATCTAGGTTTGCTTCACTGTGCCCTGCATTTCCATATCCTGAGCGCAGACAGGGCCTTAGTTTAATATCTCATCCAAACGATGATGCACTGAACACATTCGGAGAGTGGAGGAAAGGAGTCCTGCATCCATTCCGCCTGCTCACAATCCTGATGTGCCATACATCATAACATACGGACCTAATCCCTACCCCACATAGAGCCATGGGGACTCCCGGAGGAGGATAGCAGAAGCTGGATGTTCCAGGGAGGGGGGTGGGGGGGGCTCGTATCAGACTGGGGAGATTGCTGCAGACCCCACAATGCTCTCAAAGTTAAAAAAATACAGCACCTCTCTCATAATCCGTGGTCCCGTTGCTTGAGGCCATATCAATGCAGCACTCTAAATTTCCTATGAGGCACCTCCACCCTCTTCCTGGGCAGTCATGTCTACATATTCACCATCCTCAGTGCAAATGAGTTCAATCTGCAGTGTCACCAAAGCAAAATACGAGAATGGAAATCAAGGATGGAAATGACCAGTTGTGTCTGGCTGTCACCCTTTGGAATGGGATGGAGCAGTTTTTGTCACTGCAAATTTCCTCCAATATAGCAAGCAACACTGACTATTTGGACCTCACGTTTAATTGCTTGTCATGTTCAAATTGCTCAAAAGGCTACATGCTATCATTACAACAATAACTTGCAGCTATATAGCGCCTTTAACATCGTTCAGCTTCACCCGAGCATCAAGAGTAATACAAGAAGATGTCTGAGCAAAATACCAGACAGCTGAAAGAGAAACTCAGCAGAACTGGCAGCATTTGGAGAGATAGAAACTGAGTTAACATTTCAGGTCAATGACTCAAATGTCCATCTGCTTGCTCAATTCATTTCTCACCTGTTCCAGGTAGGAAATGCTGCTTTGCTTGCTTCACCCATCCCAGAACTGAAATAAACAAGCATTTGGCTCAAATATTGCTTACATTCCAACTATTGTGATCAAAGAACCCAGTGCAGAATTTGAACCTATCTTCACTGCTCTATTGGTCAGTTGAACCAACAAACAGAAAGGAGGAGCATTTGACAATCATAAAAATTGTCCTGCTATGCTTTGCTTGGGAGAGTTTTAGTGAATGAGATGTATTTTTACAGCAATACACAAATTGACCAAACCTACAGTACGCACACATATAATTCTCTGTAGTATTTTTATACCAGAGCTGACCAGGAATATGGTCAGAATAAGGAATTGCGAAAGCAAATTTCTCTTGTAGTGATTAGGCCCTGTGTTCTAAGATTGACCTTCAACATTAGAGGCAGTAAATTAGGCATCAGTTGAAACGCAAGTTGAATATTGTCAGGACGAGATTATACAGAGTGTCAAACACAGTTTGTAATTCAGTGTTCATTCTTTGAAAGTACTTCTACTGTGTAGTGATATTTACATTACAAAGCAGAGGTAAACTTAATTCAAATTCAAGCATGGAAGGGAAGTCCAATTATCAAACAAAAGTCTTTGCAGCGCATCCCCACAAGGTGGCCATTTGAGGGAAATGTGTCCAACTGTGTATATAGTGCTTACTCAGTAAACTAATTTGTGTAGAGAACAATTTAAATAGAACATATTCATCAAACTAAATACCACACAATGCCACTTGTAATCCTGGAGCAAGCGCTGTCCTATCTGAATGACAGCAGAGGTGTATTGATGGCTTGCTGTTCTGTACTTTCATTGAAAAATAGTTCCTCGGGAGATTAAATGAATAGGTCTTTGATCTGGAAGCCAAGTTTGATGGATTAATGGTCTTTTCTCATTCCAGCCTCTCTCATGCAAGGAATGGAGGGAAAAACTCTCCGGTGGTTGGAGTCATACCTGACACATAGGAAGATGGTCGTGGCTGTCGGAAGTCAGTCATCTCAGCGCCAGGTCATCTCTGCAGGAGTTCCTCAAGATAGTGTCTCAGGCCCAACCATCTTCAGCTGCTTCATCAATGACCTTCCCTCCATCATAAGGTCAGAAGTGGGGATGCTCGCTGATAATTGCACAATGTTCAGCACCATTTGCAACTCCTCAAATACTGAAGCAGCCTATGCTCAAATGCAACAAGACCTAGACATCACTTGGGGTTGGACAATAGATGAAAGTGACCTTCATGCCATGCAAGTGCCAGGCAATGACCGTCTCCAACAAGAGGAATCTAACCAGCATCTTTTGTTGTTCAATGGCATTACTATTGTTGTATCCCCCAATATCAACATCCTGGGGGCTACACTTGACCAAAAACTGAACTGAAGCAGCCATATAAATATAGTGGGTGTAAGAGCAGGACAGAGGTGAGGAATACTGCGGTAGGTAACTCACCTCCTGACTCCCCAAAGCCTGTCCACCACCCACAAGGCACAAGTCAGGAGTGTGAAGGAATACCCACTTGCCTGGATGGGTGCAGCTCCAACAACACTCAAGAAGCTTGACACCATCCAGGACAACAGACTTGAGCTGAAAATCCAGCAGTAGTGAGGTGCCATCTTTCGGGTGAGACAATAATTCAAAGCCCCATTCATCCACTCACATGAAGATCACAGATCTTTTTCTTTGAAGAATAGCAGGAGAGCTTTGCTTGGAATCCACACCAACACGTATCTCACAAGCAACATCACTAAAACCGAGCATATGGTCATAAATCTCATTGCTGTTTGTGGAAGTTTGAAGCCTAAGTAATTCTGACTCAGCTCAGTTGCTGAGAGTAAGTGACTCTGAATGAACTTATTTCTTGGTCACTGGGGTCGCCTGTGTGAAGGGTTATGACTGAGGCCAGATAGCATATCCTGGCCATCACTTCCCCATTGCCACAGGTTTTGATATGTCTGTTGTGGTTGATGCCTTGCTCAAAGGTGAGTACAGAAGAAAGTGAAAACTGCAGATGCTGGAGACCAGAGTCAAATAGTGTGGCGCTGGAAAAGCACACCAGGTCAGGCAGCGTCCGAGGAGAAGGAGAGTTTCGAGCACTTCATCAGGAATTCTCATTGAAGAACTTGTGCTCGAAACGTCGACTCTCCTGCTCCATGGATGCTCCCTGACTGGCTCTGCTTTTCCAGTGCCACACTTTTTGACTTAACGGTGAGGATCTTTATGTGGGTTGGGTTTGTGCAGAGACCTCTTTCACTCCCTCATCCAAGGTAGCTCATACTAAACAAGTCACTATCATGATTAACAGTCCCTCCAAGACCAGGTGACTCTCTCCCAGTCTCAGGCTGAGTCCGTAAGTGGCTGTAGAGACCAGTGTGGCTACCACGGGCTCTGTTACACTTGGGACAGGTGGTGGTCGCGGGAAGGGGGTGGGTGGGATGTTGGTGTGGCAACGCATTCCTTTATCTCTTTTTCCCTGGCTTCCACTTTTCCCTGACAGCAGGTCTCGAGGTGCTTGACACCTTCCAGGATGCTCCCCCTCCACTCCGGACAGTCTTGGCCCAGTGATTCCCAGGTGTCTGCGGGAATGCTGCCAGTGAGGCCTTGAGGGTCTCCCTGAAGTGCTTCCTCTGTCCACTTGGGGCTTACCTGGTGTTTTGGAGCTGGGAGTAGAGTACCCAGGTTAGATCTCACGGAATACAGGGAGAACTAGCCATTTGGATACAAAACTGGCTTGAAGGTAGAAGAAATAGTGGTGGAGGGTTGTTTTTCAGACTGGAGGCCTGTGACCAGTGGAGTGCCACAAGGATCGGTGCTGGGTCCAGTACTTTTCGTCATTTATATAAATGATTTGGATGTGAGCATAAGAGATATAATTAGTAAGTTTGCAGATGACACCAAAATTGGAGGTGTAGTGGACAGTGAAGAAGGATACCTCAGATCACAATGGGATATTGATCAGATGGGCCAATGGGCTGAGGAGTGGCAGATGGAGTTTAATTCAGAAAAGTGTGAGTTGCTGCATTTTGGGAAAGCAAATCTTAGCAGGACTTATACACTTAATGGTAAGGTCCTAGGGAGTGTTGCTGACCAAAGAGACCTTGGAGTGCAGGTTATAGCTCCTTGAAAGTGGAGTCGCAGGTAGATAGGATAGTGAAGAAGGCATTTGGTGTGCTTTCCTTTATTGGTCAGAGTATTGAGTATAAGAGTTGGGAGGGCATGTTGCGGCTGTACAGGACATTGGTGAGGTCACTTTTGGAATATTGCGTGCAATTCCAGCAATTTATTTATGCTGAGGAGAAAAATACACAGGAGTTCAAAAGGCAATTCAATACAAAGCAAGATAATTAGCCTCGTGTGTAATGCTGTTTGCCAATGAGCAGCACAAGGTGATTTGAGGACAAAAGGGTTCTCGCAGGTTACTGAGGAGTGACATCCCACATTTAGCAGGATTAAATTCCCTACAGTGTGGAAACAGGCCCTTTGGCCCAACAAGTCCACACTGACCCTCCAAAGAGTAACCCATCCAGACCCTCTGACTAATGCACCTAACACCATGGGCACTTTAGCATGGCCAATTCACCTGACCTGCACATTTTTGGATTGTGGGAGGAAACCAAAACACCGAGAGGAAACCCACACAGACACGGGAGAACGTGCAAACTCCACACAGATGGTCGCCTGAGGCTGGAATCAAACCTGGGTCCCTGGTGCTGTGAGGCAGCAGTGCTAACCACTGTGCCACCATGCCACCCTAATGATGTGGTGACATCATCCCCAGGATGATATCACCAAATCTCAGCAGATTCCAAGCAACTTCAGCAGAGCACTGTCCCTGCTGAAGAGCTAAACCTGGAGCAGTCAGTTAGTTGTAGCCTTGTAACTTCCAGTAACTCTCTCACACTGACTGACAGACTGAACACCATAAGCCTCTATCTTTTCCTGGGGCTTTTCCCAATAGATACACACATTGCAATCACAAGGTTTGATGTGTGTCAGCTGAACATCTGTACAGTCCCAACTCACGCCATCCACTGCTGCAGGCCTCTGACTGAGTTTCCTACCAGCCAATCAAGGGAGATTATTATTCGTTAAACACCTTATTAGCAGCCCAACCTGCCTCATATGATTATATTCCCTACAGTATGGAGACAGGGCCTTTGGCCCAGCAAGTCCACACCGACCGTCCGAAGAGTAACCCACCCAGACCCATTCCGCTACCCGATATTTACCCCTGACTAATGCACTGAACACTATGTGCAATTTAGCATGGCCAATTCGCCTGACCAGCACATCTTTGGACTGTGGGAGGAAACCAGAGCACTCGGAGGAAACCCATGCAGGTACGGGGAGAATGTGCAAACTCCACACAGTCACCCGAGGCAGGAATCGAACCCAAGTTTCTGGCGCTGTGAGGCAGCAGTGCTAACCACTGAGCCACCATGCCACCCCAAACGTGCCAAACAGGCTGGTTGGCAAGGTTTCTCAGCACAGAGCGGGCACCTGGCGACTTCAGCTTGCCTCCTGCATTGAAGGATCACTATGTCGTGTCTGACCAAACAGCATCTCAGGGCATGAGCCACTGGCACCAGCCACACGCACTCCTTGTCCCATGGACATTGGCAACCAGCATTTGCCAACCACTCAGGATTCCCATGACACCTTTCCAAACCACTTGCAAGGGCTCAGGGTGACAGCACCATGCTGAGTCACAGCTGACATCAAAAAGATACAAGAATAAAATATTATGCAACCATTTCTATTCAAATAAGAAACAGTGCAAATAATTACAGTTTGGCATAAAGTAACCGACTGCCCAAAGGCATTTGCTGAAGATTATTTTGATACCGCCCAGCCTCTCAATTAAGAGCTTGATGAGATTGCCTCACCTTTGGTCACTCCTGTGGACAGGATAAAAGACTGAACAGGTCCATGCGAACAAACAGAGAAAGAAGATGTCATTTTTACTGGCCTCGCTCAGCATTAATCACACAATGCAGGATGTCTGAGCAGCCAGAACAGTGCATTGTAAAAGTGAGTTCTTACTTCTAGCTGGCAAAGTTTAATACAGTGATAACTCAAGAGTCAACAGTAGCCCTCTCCATTCTGTAACAGCAAATTACTGCAGGTGCTGGAATCTGTACTGAAAGCAATAAATGCTGGAGATCACAGCGGGTGAAGCAGCATCCATGGAGAGAGAGCAAGCTAACGTTTCGAGTTGAGATGACTCTTCATCAGAGCTGATGTGAAGTGTGGAGGGGGCAACATTTCTGTAATATTGGGTGGGGGGTGGGGAGGTGTAGTGCTGGGGGTGAGAAGGTGTTGATAGTACACATGAAGTGATTGGAATGCGTACACTTCTGAGGATCACTTGACCCGAAATGTTAACTCTGCCAGACCAGCTGAGCTTTTCCAGCAATTTCTGTTTTCGTTTCTGATTTGCAGCGCCCGCAGTTCGTTCCGTTCTTAGTTATCTTATGCATGCACATGATTGAGCTCTTCTGTGGTTTTGTCTCCCCACATGATTCAATTAAGAACAGAAAGTGTTTGAGAAGGGGAGCTTTGCTGATATTCTAAGCAGCAATGAAATCTCACCAGATGCTGGAGGTGGAACTGAGTGATGGTTGATAACTCTGGTCAGCTGGGCGAAGAAACAGTGAAGAGAAACTCATTGTGTTTAAATGGAGAGTCAGCAGTGCACTAAAAGTAAAGACTTTATTTGCTCTTATATGCATAACATAATCTCAAGTTTAATTCTGCTGAAGGTGTCTTTTGCAGAAATGCCTCAAGAAGTGGATCACAATGTTGCTTGGGAGTCTGAATGCTGTCCCTGCTTATATTGTTGGGCAGTTTCCACAGCTCTCAGGAAAACTGAATGAACAACTGTCTACTCACAGTCAAGGAAAGACTTGAAAGGATCCCCTTCTTCCTCCTAGACTTGCTTTAGCTTCCCCAAGATGCATCGGCACTATTTACTTCAACGACACCTCATGGGAGTGAGATCCACATTCCCACCACTCTCTGCATGAAGACATTTCCTCAGAATTCCCATTTGGATTTCTTGATGACGACTTTATATTCACAGCGTTAAGTCCTGCTTTTTACCGCAAGAGGAAACATCCTCTCCGTATCTACTCTGTAAGAAACTTTCATAGTCTTAAAAACCTCTTCCCAACATTGTTGTTGCTCATCCCTAATTGCCCCTTGAGAAGGTGGCAGTAAGCTGATTTCTTGAACCGCTGCAGTCCATGTGGTGTAGATGCTGTTAGGGAGGGATTTCCAGGATAATGACCCAGCAAAGGTAAAGGATAGGCAATATCCTTCCAAATCAGGATGGTGAAAGGCTTGGAAGGGAACTTCCGGGCTGCTGCTTCCATGTGTCTGCTGCCCTAGCCCTTGTCACAGGATTGGCAGGTGCTGTCGAAGGAGGTTTGCTCAAGTTGCTGCACTGCATCTGTGTGTCAGTGGGTGGATGGACGGGATAAATGTTGAAGATGGTGGGCGAGGTGCCCATCATGCTCACAGCTTTATCCTGAATGAGTGTTTTTGGAGCCGTTTTCATCCAGGCAAGTGGGGACTATGCCACCACACTTCGGACTCCTCGATTAGATCATCCAATTGCCCTCTTTCTCTCGCCCAAGGGTAAAGACGCCCTTTCTTTTCCTGACGTGTAAACCCACGTTTCATTTGGAATTCAAGAAGGAAAGAAATTGCTTACTTTTTTTTAAAACAAGGACCCGAATATGCTTTCAAGACAACCCAAATCACTTTACGAACAATGGGTTATTCTTGAAGGTTCAATCCTGTTCAAAGTCCCACTCCAAAAACGTGAGCACAACCTCAGGGAGTGCTGCACTGTTTGAGATGGCGTCTTTCAAATGTGATGACAAACTGAGGAGCCCTCTGCTTTCGAGGAGCATATGAAAGATCTGACCATGGTATTTCAAAGAATTGCAAAGCCCTTCCCCTCCTGTGGCCTGGCCAGTTTTTCTACCCCCAATCAACATCACAAAAGTAGGTTTAGCCATTGTCTCGTGGCTGTTTGTGGGTGCTTGCTGTGTCCACATTGGCCACGGGGTTTCCAATGTTAAACAGTGACCACACTTCAGAAACAAAGTTGGGAAATGAAAATGCCTCTAAATCTTCTTTGCTGAGCACAGACTGTTTATCTCAATGGGAGGTGATGACCTACCAGCATTATCGCTAGACTGTTATTCCCAAAACTCAACTAATGCCTGGGCACCTGGGTTCGAATCCTGCTATGGCAGATGGTCCACTAATGTCATTCAGGGAAGGAAATCCACCATCCTCACCTGGTCTGGACTCCATGTGACATCAGAGCCACAGCAATGTGGTTGACGCTCAATTGACTCTGAAATAGCTGAGCAAGCTACTTAGTTGTATCAATCGCTACAAAGTGTGGCACGGTGGCTCAGTGGTTAGCACTGCTGCCTCACAGTGCCAGGGACCCAGGTTCGATTCCAGCTACGGGTGACTGTCCGTGTGGAGTTTGCACATTCTCCCCACGTCTGCGTGAGTTTCCTCTCGGTGCTCTAGTTTCTTTCCACAGTCCAAAGATGTGCAGGTTAGGGTGAATTGGCCATGCTAAATTGCCCATAGTGTTCAGGGATGATAGGTTAGCTGCATTAGTCAGGGGTAAATATAGGGTAGGGGACTGGGTCTGAGTGGATTACTTTTCAGAGGGTTGGTGTGGACTTGTTGGGCCGATCGGCCTGTTTCCACACTGTAGGGATTCTCTGAACGTCTCAACAAAGAAATGAAACTGGACAGTCCACCTGGCATTGACTTAGGCATCAGAAAAGACAACAGCAGAAACAGCCCTGTTGACCCTGCAAAGTTCTTCTTACTGACATCTGGGGTCTAGTGCCAAAATTGTGAGAGCTGTCTCATAGACTACAGCCTGACCTGGTCCTACTCATGGAATCATACCTTATAGACAATATCCCAGATACCAACTTTACCATCCCTGGATACGTCCTGTCCCAGTGGCAGGACAGACCTAGCAGAGGTGGCAGCACAGTGGGATACAGTCAAGATACACTCAAGATACACTCAACATTGGCCCCATGAAGTCTCATGGCTACAGGTTAAAGATGGGCAAGGCAAACCTCCTGCTGATTACATGTCGTCCTCCCTCGGCTGATGAGTCAGTATTCCTCCATGTTGAACAACACTTGGAGGAAACGCTGAGGCTGGCAAGGGCACAGACTATACTCTGGGTGGGGGATTTCAATGTCCACCACCAAGAGTGACTTGGCAGCAGCACTACTGGTCGAGCTGGTCGGGGACAATAAATGCTGGCCCAGCCAGCGATGCCCACATCCCATGAATGAATAAAAGACATGTGCAGTGCATTTAAATCTGTTTCTGTGGCTGTTTGACGTGTTATTTTGAAGGGGACATTGTTTGAGCTGCCTGATGTACATGATTGCTACATGTCTCGCCTAGAGGAAGTGTCACAGTAAAATATTTTGGGAGGTCTGGAGGTTGCAAAAGCTATCATAAAATCGCAAAGAATTTCTATTTTTTGAACCACTGTTGCTATGTAAGCAAAGTACCAGAGACTCAGTCAATCATTACTCACTTGTAATAATGCATATTTCTCAGCTCAGCAGGCACTTAAAGCTGTGTGAGTAACAGCAGAAGATCATTAGCCCAGTCATGAATTGCTCAAAACAGTAGCAAATTCACAAAGTCTAGTTCACTAACAAAGCCATGAATTGCAGGCTGCTCCTACCAAGGCCAGGGGCTGTGTCTTTTTCTGGATCCCTCGATAACAACAACTGTGGTCCATCAAAAAGTGTTTGGACAAATGTTTACTGGATAAACAGGGTGGTAAAATGTGTTCTGAATCAGAGAAAACTCCCCCAAAAAAGCTTCACAATCTTCAGATGAGCGCAAAGCTCATGACAACAAGTGGCATGGCAGCATAAGATAGATATTGTAGAGGGAGATCATATAATGAAGCCCCTTGAAACATGTCAATAGCAGCTATTCAAAAATCAACAAGGTGAATAAAGCAATTGCTTTAGATTTCTCTGCGTGAGCACACCCAATTGTACAGCTGAAACCATTCTGCAAGTGGAGGCTGAGGCTATTTATGTGAGCAAATTGGAGCAGTTGTTTGTTTTTCCCATCTGGTGGAGAGAGGAAAAATGCGAGTGAATGCCCTTTTACAAAAGGCTACAATCTTCAACTAAAGGCCATACTTGATGACCAAATTGGAGCAACTTGAACTATGGGCAGCATATATGTCTGACCTCTGAATAGAACCTTTCAAAATGCTTCCACCTTGCGTTTCGCATTGATTTTTCAATGATCTCTTTGCTGATCTGTGGTAATCACCAGCGATCGTGAAATCTATTGTGAACCACACTTTGAAACAGCCTCTCCAGCTGCTGAAACATTTGTCCTTTACAGAAAAAAGGATGGCAAGCATCAGTGCCATAATTCACTCTATTAAAAAGTGCAACATACTTCACATGCCCCATAAGTAATAACTGACAAATGTCATAAAGATGTTCATTGAAGAGAAAAAAAAACAATGATGCAAAACAATTCGCAAGGAAGGTGTAGCGAGCAAAGATTTGGATGGAGGTGGCCCTATTGATTTGATCCTCCCAGAAAACCAGTTCAAATATCTCCCCATTACAGCCACAAACTGTTTCTTAAATGTGTGGAGCAGTGAGGCTGATTACGAACTTTTATTAAAATGAGAGATTTGTGGTTACCCAGGAGAAAGAGAGAAAGAGCCAGAGACAGAGGAAGGAGAGCCATATAATGAAACAGAAGGCTAAAAACAGGAGAGAGAGATTGCGCGAGAGTGCAAACTCTCTGACTTATTCTCTGTAACATCACGGGAGATTAGTACTGTATTATAGAAAAAACTGACAGTATTCCTTGTGTACTCCTCTCTGTCACACTTTGATTTTTCAAACCAAATCTTGAGTTGCAACAGAAAGAAAAAAATCAAGAAATGAGGGAACTCACAGAATTCTGGAACCAGAATATCTACAGTTGCTTGATTGACTCTTGTATTGATTCAGCCAGTGTTTACCAAACTGCAGCCTTTTAATTGACCTTCTAGATGACAGTATGGTTTTCATCAAACACTTAAACATTGCAGCTTTAGAGACATTACATTTTACATGTTCTGATAACCCTGACCTCTCAAAATAGCACATATTTTGGTTGGGATTGGCTAATAAATATGAAAGTGGCTTGGATCTGATGCATGTCACCATTTGTTACAATAAAGCAACATTTTAAAGAGAGAAAGAAAGCAGCAAGGTGTAAGCAGTTATGATTAAATTGTGATTAACCTCTGCAATTCACATGCAGCTATAATTATCTAGAGTCGTCTATTTAAAGAAAGGGCTTCAATTTTCTTCTCAACCTCTCTCCCTCGTTACCTGTCTTTCTTCCTTTAGGACACCTACCTCTTTGACCCAAGCCTTTGGCCCTTGGCCTTAATATCTCCCATGGATATTACTACGATTCCTTGGAGACAAATAACACAAAAGAATGGAATTTTACAAACAGCCCCAATGGGGGAAAATCAGTGGACAAGATTTCACTTGCTAAAACTTTAATAACTGTGAAAATCAAACTGAAACGAACGAGAGTTAAATATGGATCAACTGTATTGAATAGAAACCATAAGTTATCACCAAAAGGACATGTTTCTACTGAATGCTAGTCTCCGGGTTTATGACAGTCCTGATGGCATAGCCTCCCCAGATTCCCTTTCAACATTCAAGAGCACCCTGACACGGTATGGTCGCCTCTGGTAAACAGAACACCCAGCTTCTCAGCAGGCTGAGCCACTCACGCAACTTTTCAGTATCTCTGTACAACTCTCTTTCCAAAGAAAAGCAACAGGATTATTTACAAGCCTGCCGAATCTGACTACTGGCTGAAATACACCGAACACCAAGACCCCCTGTGTTTGTTCTGACCGCATTCGATCTGCCAGCTTTATTTATTCTTCTCATGAGCAGGGAAATCAAACAGAGGCCGATCTCTCAGAAATCTGATGTCACAGCCAGCAATTCTAACGAACCCCGTGGATCCCTTCCCACAGAAAGCTGAATCTGCTTTCCGTTGCAGTTCAGGAGTCTCAAAAGATACAAGATTTGAATCACACTTTACACCTAGTTTTGCTTATAATGCTCCCGTGAGTTACTTGGAATCCTTTATTGCATTGAATGGGTCACATACAGTACATACGCATGTAAAAATCGAGTTTTTGAGACCAAGTCTTCAGACACGAAGTTTAGCTTTTGCACCAGTAATATTTTTGAGGGTTTGAAATCCAGCCCAGTTCTTGAGAGCAGCCAATAAAGATGCAGACCCTGGTCGCTGTCCGTGGTGCTGAACCTAATACAGTACATGATGTGGAGGAGCTGGTGGTGGACAAAGTTAAAAATCACACACCACCAGGTTATAGTCCAACAGGTTTATTTAGAAATTACTTCTAAATAAACCTGTTGGGCTATAACCTGGAGGTGTGTGACTTTTAACCTCGTACAGTAAGGTATAGTTGTCCCAGACCGTCCTGGAAGTCCTCAGCACACAAACAGGCCCTTTGGCCCACCTTGTCCATGCAGCCCAGTTTTCATAATTAATCCAATCCCATTTGCCTGAGTTTGGTCCATATCCCTCCGTACTTATCCCATCCATGCACCTGTCCAAATGTTTCTTAAATGATGAAACCATACTCACTTCTTCCACTTCTGCCCTCTAGAACCTTTTGTATCTCTCCCCTCTCACCTTAAACCTATGTCCTCTAGTTTTAGATTTGCCTACCATGGGGAAAAGCTGCCAACTTATCCAGGTATCTCATGATTTTATACATCTCTATCAGGCCACCCCTCAGTCTCCTACGCTCCAGGGAAAAAAAGTCCCAGTCCATCCAACCCTCTGACATGTCAATGAGAAAAGTACAATTGTAAAAAGGACTGCTTAATAGTCCCACCCAAATCTAGCACAAGGCATATGAGAAATGAAGGATTTTTGGGCCAAACGGCGAGAGTTGACTGTTCCACAAGATGAAGGGCTCCTGCCCGAAACATCGATTTTCCTGCTCCTCGGATGCTGCCTGACCTGCTGTGCTTTTCCTGCAACACACTCTCAACTCTGCAGACCTCTCTGTCTCCCTGTTCTACAAGATGGCCTATTCCTTGAATATACACAGTAAATAGCCACAGAAGTGTCCCTAAATACTTCACAGGCAATGAAGTACTTCCCAAGTGAAGTCAAGGTGAAATGTGGGAAATGCTGCAGTACGTTCATGCACAGCAAGCTTCTACAAACAGCACTATGGTCATGGCCAGATGATTTGTTCTTGCAATGTTGGTGGAAGGATAAACATTGCCCGGGAACTAGGGACAACTGCCCTATTCTTCTTTTAAATCGTACTGTTGGAGGGGGTGGGGAAGATAGTAGCATAGTGAGAATATCTTGGGACGAGTAATCCAGAGGCTAATACATTGGGAAACATGAGTACAAATCCCACTATGGTAGCTGGTAGAATTTACGGTTAATTACTTGAAAGTCAATCAGTGGGTCACAAAACTATTCATGATTTTTGTTAAAAGAAAACCCACCTGGTTCACTAATATGCTTTCGGAAGGAAAACCTGCCATTTAAGCCTGTACTCTTTGGATGTTTGAAAAATGAGAGGAGATATAATGGAGGTATATAAGATTCTAAAGGAGATTGACAAAGTAGATGCACAAAGTATATGTAGGAAGATATAAAATTATGAAGGGAATAGATAAGATTGAAGCAGAGAGGCTGTTTCCACGGACGGGTGAAACTAGAAGGAGGGAGCACAGCCTTAAAATAACGGGGAGCAGTTTTCAGACTGAGTTGAGGAGGAACTTATTCACCCAGAGGGTTGTTAATTTGTGGAATTCTCTGCTCAGTGAAGCAGTTGAGGCTACCTCACTGAATGTTTTTAAGGAAAAGATAGACATTTGAATAGTAAAGGAATTAGGGTTATGGTCTGCAGGCAGGTAAGTGGGGCTGAGTCCATGAAAAGATCAGCCATGATCTTATTCAATGGTGGTGCATGGTCGCTCAGTGGTTAGCACTGCTGCCTCACAGCGCTCGGGACCCAGGTTTAATTCCAGCCTCAGGTGATTGTCTGTGTGGAGTTTGTACATTCTCCCCATGTCTGTGTGGGTTTCCTCCAGATGCTCCCAAAGATGTGCAGGTTAGGTGAATTGACCATGCTAAGTTGCCAATAGTGTTCAGGGATGTGTAGGTTAGGTGCATTAATCAGGGGTAAATACAGGATAATGAGGTAGGAGAGTGGGTCTGGGTGGGCTGCTCTTCGGAGGGTCAGCGTGGACTTGTTGGGCTGTTTCCATGCTGTAGGGATTCTATGATTCTACTCCTGTTTCTTATCTTCTTATGTAGAGAGCATGTTCCCCTTATCGGGCAACTAGACGAGAGGTCACAGCTTCAGGAGAAGAGTTAGCAGATTTAAAACAGAGATGAGGAGAAATCACTTCTCTCAACGGGTCATGAATCTGTGGAATTCACTATCCCAGAGTGCAGTTAGTTTAAGCAGCAAATAGACATATTTTTAATTAGTAGTGCATTGAAGCGTTGTGGAGAGTGGGCAGGAAAGTGGAATTAAGGCAGAGGTGAGACCAGCCATGATCGTATCAAATGACCGAGCAGGCTCCAGGGACTGAATTGCCTCCTCCTGCTCCTAGTTCTTAAGTTCTTATGTTTTTTACCTGGGCAGAGCCTACACGTGACTCCACATCCAGTGCAGTTGGTTCTTAAGTGCTCTCTGAAGATGGGCTCACCAGCAATCAATTCAAGAGCAATTAAGGATGGATGACTAATGCTGGCTTTGCCAGCAATATCCATATCCCATGAATGAATAAAGAAACAAAAAGTCCTTCGAGAGGGACTGAGAGGAAAATGCTACTCACTGAGATGTGGCTGGTACTATTTGAACCAATTTTCCACAGGACCTTGGAAAAAAATCCATATCAGGTTGAATCCAAGCAGCTCCATATTAGCAGCTGGACTCCAAAGCCCACTCCAACTCCTGAGCTATTCATCACCAAAACTCGACAAAATCATCTGAGGTGCCAAATAAGATGAGCAACCACAGGGTCAATATAAAATATGAAATGCGGATTCCAAGAGGAAAGGAGAGTGCTAGACCCTTCCCATAAGCTTTAACACTAAGGCTCCTATTGTCTTTCTCAGCTCCTGTTCTGTAATAAAACTTAATGAAATATCCTGGTTCAGATATTTGCCTTTAACATCATGGCCCACAGGCTCCACGCTTAATATCGTCTGTGCATGTGAAGAATGTTCTGGGGATTGAATTCATTTAATTTTAATGCATTGCCTATCACGTTTCAGGGACATAAATCCAGCCCAACAATGGCAAGCTATAAACTATTAAATACTCACAGCTGAGCCTGGGCTGTTTAAAATGCCTACTTACAGGCTGGAACACGATTTTAACAGAAGGATGCATTCCCTGTCAATGCCTGGTGTAAGCAGTCCATCAGTTCGTTCTGTTCGATACCTTCTGAGTCCCACACTGATGCATTTGTCTCATTTGCAGATTGTGGACCCTTGCTGTGCTAAAATTGCCACTGCACTTCCAAAAGAAAAGCACTTCATTTGATTGTGAGGTGTTTTGGGACTTCTGAACAGGTGACATCTGCGCAAGTTCATTGTTTACAAAACTGCATCAAGAAATCCAGAACTGAAGCACCCTTAGGTGGCATATTTCGACGTTCATTAATTGTACAAATTCACCATTTATCAATTTATGTATTTACATACCATAAATGGAGAGAAACCCTTCACTAAAAATTGTATTATGCCTCATTATGTTATGCTCCATGTTTCTGGGCTTTCTAAGTTGGAATTCCAATCGAAAATCCTTCCACTATTGTGTCAGCCTTTGGGCTGTATGTTGAACTTATCTTTGGAGATGTGACTCCCGCCTCTCACTGTGACCTCAATGTGTGATTGAACAATGAGGTGCAGAAACGATTGAGAACTTGTCAATGTTTCTGTGGGTCACACAGCACAGAACAAGACCATTTGTCCGAAAACAGGCCATGCTGGATAGTTTGCATGAAACGTGAGCAGTTCAGCTTTACAAGGTGGCCTTCATTTGCTAACAAGCTGTACGCTGTTCTTGAAGCCACACCTGAAGATGACATTTGAGCTGAAGCTCTTTGCGAGGGACAGAGTATCACTGTTCCTTATGAAGAGGTCTGCCTTTGCATCTACATTGTGACTCAGTCAGTAACACAGCTCAGGATCATGAGGTTCAAGCCTCGCTTCTGGGCTTGAGTACATAAAGCAAGACTGACACTCCAGGCCAATACTGAGGAGGAAGTGCTATCTTTCACTTGAGATGTTAAACTGAGTCCCTACTGCTCTGTGGGTGGATGTGAAACATCCCCTCGCACTGTTTGGAGAAAGAGCAGGCAAGTTCATCTTGGGGCTAAAAATCAACATCACCAAAACAGAATCTCTAGTCATTAGCAAATTGCTGTTTGTGGGAGTTTGTAAATTGGTTGCCATGTCCCCCCACACTGCATCAATGACCACTCTTCAAAAAGTACTTCATTGGCTGCAAAGTGCCAGGTGGCATGGTGGCTCAGTGGCTAGCGCTGCTGCCTCACAGCGCCAGGGACCTGGGTTCAATCCTGGCCTTGGGCGGTTGTCTGTCTGGAGTTTGCACATTCTCCTTGTGTCTGCGTGGGTTCCCTCCGGGTGCTCCGGTTTCCTTCCACAGTCCAAAGATGTACAGGTCAGGTGAATTGCCCAAGCAAAATTGCCCATAGTGTTCAGGGACGTGTAGGTTAGGTGCATCAGTCAGGGGTAAAAACAGATAAGAGGGCAGGGGAATGTGTCTGGGTGGGCTACGCCTCAGAGGGTTGGTGTGGATTTGTTGCCCTAAAAGGCCTGTTTCTACACTGTAGGGATTCTATGAAAGATACCTGGTGGTCATGAAACGTGTCACATAAATGCAAATTTTTTGTTTAGGGATTCATCAACAACTGGTTCAATGACCTCAGCCTGACTCAAGAATGTTGGAACGAGAAGTTCTCTGATGGGAGCACAGTGCAGCTGGTGGCATTATGCTTTACACAGTGAACATTAGCACTGTGAAGAAAGGTTTTGTTTACTCCAAGTTTATCCTCGGGGGTTTTGGTTTCAAGGCAATGGGATTTGTGTTCGCCCGACCGTGCTGACGGCCTGCTGGAGGACAGGGCTGGGCACAGGCAGTGCCAGTCAGATGCTTTCTGGAGTCGGGCACATCTGGCCATTACTCATCCGTGAGTCTTGGCACAGGAGAGCAACTCCCGTACGCGTTCAGCCGCAAACCACCAATCCTCAGTCATCAAACGCTTTCCCTTCTTTCATTCACACCCAGTCGAACCTGACATGGCATAAAAGGTGTCTGAAATGCACCTCAACCCCATGGAGACATATTGTGTCATTTCAGTGTCTAGTGGTAATACTCTAGCCTCTTGTAGATTTGAGTCCCTCTCCAGGACAGGACAGCATAATCCAGGCTGACACTTTGGTACAGTAATTCCGGAATCCTGCACTGGTGAAGGAGCCATCGAGAGGTAAAAGTCCTATTCCGGCAAGGAATTCTACGACACTGCTTTCTTGAACATTGCCATCAAACACTGATGTACTTATCCATCTCCCTGCTGTTTGTGGAATCTCGCTCTGAATGCTGCATTTGACAAACCTGTAAGAACGACTACCCTTCCAAAGTTCCCTGGTAGCCATGACTTACTTTGGGACATCCCAGGGACGTGGTAGGCACTGCACAAATTAAACAAATTTTTTGCTCTCAAAATGGGGCAGCTGAGTTGACGGCAGTTTTCCAAGGGCAATGAAGAATGGGTGATAAATCCTGGCCTAGCTAGTGATACTCACGCCCTGTGAGTGAATATTAAACAAAACCCTGGTGGCGCAAGCCAGGGCAGTGTGTGCCTCTGCTTTCATTCACAGAAAGCCACAAACACTAAATGTTCTCTTTGAGTTCTGGGCTTGGTAAGGGACACACAGAGAGAGAGAGAGAGAGAGAGAGAAAGGGACAGAGAAAGAGAATGACAGAGAGAGAGAGAGAGAGAGAGAGACAGAGAGAGAGAGATACACACACACAGAGCGAGAGAGAGAGAGAGAGAGAGAGAGACAGACAGAGAGAGAGAGAGAGAGACAGAGAGAGAGATGAGACTTTGTTCCTTTCTCTGTTTGACCCTTTCAATTCTGAGCTTGGTAAGAGTCACAGAGAGAGAGAGAGAGAGAAAGAGAGAGAGACTTTGTTCTTTTTTCTATTTGACCCTAACTTGAACCTGCGGCCCACTTTTCAAAGGAGAGGGGACACTGGCACCCAGTGCCAACTTTGGCACTTAATGCATTGTGGCAAGAGCTTGCTGCACTTAATGCCATATTTGATGAATTTTTCTGGTGTTCGTGCACGTGTTACAAATGAAGACCAATGCAGCTGGGAGTGAAAACAGTTCACAGTGACGTCAATGGAATAGTCTGCACAGGAAATGTCACAGTTGAAATCTTCGTATTACCTCCTAACTCTGCAAGCATAATTACTTGCGCTGTTTAACACATAAAAAATGACAAAGGCCCATTGAACATATGCTCTCCAGGATAACCACTTATGAGTTCACAGCTCTCTTTGCTCATGAAGTTTATCTCACGTAATGCCATGGGATTGCTGTAGGAAGCTGTATTTTTGCTCACCCACCATAACATATGCACCAAGCTGACGAATGTCTTTTTGAATCTCCAGTTGCCTTTGCAAGAGTGCACGTTGTTAAAAATGCTCATAGCCCCAGTTTCGACTTCCAGCCATTTTAAAAACTCCATTCTTGGGAGGTGTGGGCATTGCTGCTGAAGCCATTATTTGGTGCCATCCTTAACTGCCCTTGAGCAGATAGTGATGAGCTGACAACAACCTCGTGGGCATGTCAGAGATAAAACAAGGAAGGGCAGATGCTGGAGCTTTGAAACACACAGAACAGAAATTGCTGGAGAAACTCAGCATGGTCTGGCAATAGCTGTGGATGATTTTGAATACCTCTATCAAATAGTTTCTCAGCTTCTGAAGAAGGTCACTGAATTTGAAACATTAAGGCTGCACTCTCTCCACGGATGCTGCCAGACCTGCTGAGTTTCTCTAGCTCGTTCTGATTTTGTGTGGCCATTTTGGAGGGTGGTTAAGAATCAGCTACCTTACTGTGGGTCTGGAGTCACGTGTAGACCAGACCAGGTAAGGACGGCAGATTTCCCTCCTTAAAGGACATTAGTGAAACAGATGGGTTTTTTAAAATGATAATCTGGGAATTTTATTATCATCATTAACAAGGCTAATAATTCATCCCAGTTTAATTGATTAGGATAAAGCTTGCTAAGGGACCTAAGGGTGAAGGTGCATTGTTCCTTGAAAATGGAGTCGCAAGTAGACTGGGTGATGAAGAAGGCATTTGGTACACTTGCCTTTATTGGTCAGTACATTGAGTGTAGGGGTTGGGAGGTTATGCTGCATCTGTACAGGACATTGCTGAGGCCACTTCTAGAATACTGTGTCCAATTCTGGTCTCCCTGCTACAGGAAAGATGTTGTGAAACTTGAAAGGGTTCAGAAAAGATTTACAAGGATGTTGCCACCGTTGGAGGGTTTCAGCTACAGGGAAAGGCTGAATAGACTGGGGCTGTTTTCCCTGGAGCGTCGGAGGCTGAGGGGTGACCTTATAGAGGTTTATAGGGCGAATAGCCAAGGTCTTTTTCCCAGGGTACAGGAGTCCAAAACTAGAGGGCATAGGTTTAAGGTGAGAGGGGAAAGATTTAAAAGGGACCTAAGGGGCAACGTTTTCACACAGAGGGTGGTGCGTGTATGGAATGAGCTGCCAGAGGAAGTGGTGGAGGCTGGTACAATGACAACATTCAAAAGGCATTTGGATGAGTATCTGAATAGGAAGGGTTTAGAGGGATATGGGCCAAATGCTGGCAAGTGGGACTAGTTTAATTTAGGATATCTGGTTGGCATGGACGAGCTGGACCGGAGGGTCTATTTCCATACTGTATGACTAAGCTGCCATTTGAACCCCTGCTTCTGGATCATTATACCAGCCCTCTAGATTACGGATCCAGTAGCATAACCTCTGTACTACCATTCCCTTATGTGGTTCACTGTCAACAGGGGAGGTGGAAACTGGACTCAGCACCTCACAGAATTACAGAATTGTTACAGCACAGAAAGAAGCTATTCAGTCCATTGTCTCTGTACCAGCTCCCCAAATGGGCATCTCATTTCATCCCAGTCTCTCCCTTCTCCCACAACCCTGAACGTTTCCCTCTTTCAGCCAACAGTCTAACTCCCTTCCAGATGCTTCACTTGAATCTGCCTCCAGCACAGTCTCAGACAGTGCACTGCAGACTTCAACCACGTGTTGTGTGAAGAGATTTACCTCACGACACTTTTACTCCCTTTACTTTAAACCTGTGCCCTCTCGTTCGGGACCCCTTCATGAACACTTTCTCCCTGTCCACTCTGCCCGGACCTTTCACAATTCCGAATACCTCTATCAAATTGTCTTTCTTTTCCGAAAGCACGACAGCCGTGTCTTCTCCGATGGAAAACACGCTGGAGTTGAAGTCCTAACTCTGTGTCCTCACACATCTGGTGAATAGGAAAGATTCAGAGGGATATGAGTGAGCCAAACGCAGGCAAATGGGACTAGCTTGAAACCTGGTCAGCATGAACAAGTTGGACCAAAGGGTCTGTTTTCATGCTGTACGGCTCTACAAGTTGAGATGAGCTGCGATGGCCCCCGTGGTTGAATAACATCAAATTAGGAGAAAGTCATTCAGCCCCATCTAATGGCTGTTCCGTACCACAACTCCATTTACTCGCCAGGGCTCCACATTTCCTGCTCCCCATACCCAGTAAAATTCTATCAATCAATCTTAGTCTTTGTAGCTTTAAATGACCAGTAGCTTTTTGGGGAGGTAGCGGGTGGGGCTAGGGATCGAGATTTCAGCTCCCCTCTTTGTGAAGAAGTGCCTCCTGACATCACCCCTGAACAGCCTCGCTCTCCGTTTAAAATTTCACCTCTTCGTTTTGGAATCTTGCAATCCTCTCAAATCTCTTTGTCATCTTACAGCCTCACGATTCAGAAGGGGAGAAAGTTGTGGTTTAGAAAAAAAAACACACCCCATAAATACTGTACTGCTCTAAAGTAACAAAGGATTACAAGTATCAAAGTGAGGATAAGGGGACTGAAGATTGTGCACCATGCTCACATAATCTAACCCTTTCAAGCCCTGATATCGCTCCGGTGAATTGGTACCACACCCCTTCCAAAGGGCTAAATCTCCTTCCTGAGATGCCGAACTGAATACAGTTTTCCAGATAAGGTCAGGCTCCAAGACTCGAGAAACACAATTTCTTCCCCCTTTGTGTTCAAGTCCAGTTGAGCTAAAGGCCAACAGTCTCTGGGCTTCTTTTAGCAACTGTTCACGATTGCCAGATTATCTTATGGAAATGGACACTGAAATCCCTCAGCTCCTCCATAATTCCTGGATTCTCATATTAAGAAAGTGTTCTGAATTTATATTTCTCAGATCCAAAATGGACGCCTCATATTTCCCTAGGAGAAAGTGAGGACTGCAGATGCTGGAGAGTCAGAGTCGAGAGTGTGGTGCTGGAAAAGCACAGCAGGTCAGGCAGCATCTGAGGAGCAGGACAGTTGACATTCCGGGCATAAGCTCTTCATCAGGAATGAAGAGTTTGTTCCCGAACCGTTGACTCTCCTGCTGCTGGGATGCTGCCCGGCCTGCTGTGCTTTTCCAGGAACACACTTTTCGCCTCATATTTCCCTCCCCATTAAGCTCACAATTTTGCCCACTCTCCTAATCTGTTCATAAGGCTCTTCGTGATGCAATGCAATACTGTCCCTTTTCCCTGTGCCAGATGGTCCAAGTTCAAGTTCTAACTTTCCCACACCTGTGGCTGAACAAGTTGATTAAAATAACTATGTAGTCTGTACATGTCCCTTTGTAACCTCCTGCTCACACCTATCTACACAACATACTGTCCCTGCTAACTTGGTGTCATTTGTAAACTTGAATGCGCCACTCTGCAGTCCTTCAACAAAGTCATTGCCTTCGGAGAGGAGAACTGCTAAGAGCCCAACACTGATACCTGGGAAACACCACCACTCACATCTCGTCAATCAGGACCCAGTGTCCTTTATCCTCACTTTGACACTTTTCTTGTAACCCTTTGTTACTTTAGAGCAGTACAATACTTATTTAAGTGAGACTTTTTTTTTAAAAGCACAACTTTCCCCCTTTCTGAGGTTGAGAGTTGGCTCTCTAAATAACATTTCCCTTGCTGAGCGAGTGGCTTTTTTTTTCATGTGTGAGACTGAGAGGGTTTTGGAATATGGGGAGCTTAGCCACTTGAACCAGCAGGAATCACAGCGAATGCTGGAGTTATACCACGAGTTTGTCCAGCTCAGTCATCATACACAACATAGCTATTGAACAATGGCAATCATGTAACAGAGAACTCTGATCGCTCAAGAAATGTTCTATTGACCATGGTCAATCCTCTCTTGTTTCTTTGCTGTTCATGCCTCCAATTCTCACTGCTTTCTCCTTCTAGGGACACTACTTTGCATAATTCGGCCAAAATGACTGCATTATTTGTCCATACAAAATTTGCAAGAAATGCAGAGGCTGTAAATCAGGGACAAAAATAGAAATTGCTGGAAAAGCTCAGCAGGTCTGGAAGCATCTGTGCATTCTCTCAGCAGATGCTGCCAGACCTGCTGAGCTTTTCCGGCAATTTCTATTTTTGGCAAAATGCTGTTTACACATTTGGAAACTCGTGTAGATTTCTTCTATATTTTCTTAAACCTTCAGTTTCACATGTTTGCCAACATCAAGCAATTTCTGCAACTGCCATCCATATCTTTATTCAGATTCCCTCCAGTGTAGAAACAGGCCATTTGGCCCAACAAGTTCACACTGATCCTCCAAAGAGTAACCCACCCAGACCCATTCCCGATATTTACCCCTGACTAATGCACCTAACCTGCACATCCCTAAACACTATGGGCAATTTAGCACGGCCAATCCACCCTAACCTGCACATCAGGAGGAAACAGGAGCACCCGGAGCAAATCCACAGATACGGGGAGAATGTGCAAACTCCACACAGACAGTCGCCTGAGGCTGGAATCGAACCCGGGTCCCTGGTGCTGTGAGGCAGCAGTGCTATTTACTGAGCCACCAGGCTTAGCACATAAGGCCTGGTTGAATAGGCTGTCTTCCTAACCTGTTCCATAACACGCCTGGATACACTCATCATGATTGAGTCTTTTAACATTGAGCTAATCTTCATCAGTGTGCCTTCCCATTACATTGAAATATGTGTGTACACAGACATATAAAAGAATCAGGGTATCAAAAAAAGGATAAGGCCTGACCTTTGTTCCATATATTGCCTGGGCTTAAAAGATTTCCAGGTTATCAGCCTAATTTCACCTCTTCCACATGCAGAAAATGAGTAAGGTCATATTTGCATCTTAGAGTAGACTTCCTACAGTGTGGAAACAGGCCATTTGGCCCAACAAGTCCACACCGATCCTCTGAAGAATATTCCATCCAGACATTTTCCCCATGACTAATGCACCTAAGCTGCACATTCCTGAACGCTATTGGCAATTTAGCTTAGCCACATCTTTGAATAGTGGGGGGACACCCCCACAGACAACAGGAAGAATGTGCAAACTCCACACAGACAGTTACCCAAGGCTGGAATCGAACCCCGGTCCCGTGAGGCAGCAGTGCTAACAACTGAGCCACCAAACCACCTTGTGAACAAGCAGAACAAGCACACTTTGCTATCTGGCTTTTGACTATATAGTTACCAATAGAGCCAGGTATTTGTTATTGAACAAATCAAGTTTCCAAAAGTATACTGGATCCTACAAGCCCAAAGATTCCCAGCAGCACAAGGCCCCAACTCGCATGATTGGATGATTCAGCCAATGGATGAACTCAGAGGCAAAAAGAAATGGCTTACACAAAACCAACTGATAAATGGGAAACAGCCCATAGAATCATGGAATTATACACTCCAGAAGAGGCCCTTCAGCCCATCAGGTCCGTACCTGCAAGTGGTTAAAATGCCCACATTCCAAAACCCTCATAGTCTCACGCATGAAAAAAATGACCACTCGCTCAGTGAATCACGGGAAAAATACTGTCTGAGGAGCCATGGCTCAAGTTTCAGAAGGAGAGAACGTGGTGGTCGAAACAACAAACAGCCTTAGTTGAACATAAAAATAAAGACTGTAGCCAACATGTGGTGTAAGTGGGCAGTACTAACTCAGCCAGCAAACCAGAAATCTGGTCGATCTATGGAAACCGTCATCTGGGGTTTTCAGTGCCACAATCACATCTCATTCAGTCATACACAGCAGGAATTAGTACAAGCACACGCCCACAGTACTTCTAACACTTCTGGCACTGGTGGGATTTGGCCAGAAGCCAGGCCTCAAAGTGAATGCATGTCTTCCTACATTAATCTGTGAAGCAAAGACTTACAGCTAGGAAAGCCACAAATTTGCATCTATTAGAATTTTCAGAACTGATGGGGAAGATTTAGTAGCACAGTCAGTAAAACATGACCCTCCCCCCCCCCCCCCCTTGGCAGTTCTGGGCCTTGCAATGAATCTTGATTTCATTCCTGAATAACAGAGTTTTCCTCTCCCTCACTGCTGAAGGGTTCCAACCCAAAATGCACTTCCAACTTGGTTGCAAATGAGGGGGAATAACTGGGGAAAACAAAAATGTGTCACCACAGGGCTTGCTGCTCTGAGAAATGGAATGAGAGCGCTGGTGCAGCTGATGGATAATTCTCCTGGAGTTTTTAGCACACAGTCTGTGTCTGGCTCGACGGGCGAGATCCTCACACTGAGCACGCACAAGGTGGAAGAAGGTCACACTTGCAGAACTTGCATCCTCCACTCTTCCAGAAATTATGTAATGGATAGAGGGTCGTTCAGCCCATTGAATCAGTGCTGGTCCTCTGAAGGAACAATTCACCCGAGTGCCAATTCCCTGTCGCCCTGCACATTTTCCCTCAGCTATTCAATTTCCTTTTGAAAGTGTGAATTGACTCTGCCTTCACCATGGTCTCAGGCACCCCACTGCAGATCCTAACCACTCACTGGGAGAAGAAGAAGAATTTCCCTCATGTTGCTATTGTTCCTTTAACCAAGAGATTGACAAGTCAGGGCAAACTTATATCTTAGGTTTCTGAAGGCAGCTGGCTGTGGTTTGGAATTAATTTGAGGGGGTCGTGTTAAGACTAAGCTAAGCAATGAAAAGCCTTATTGGGAACAGTGTATGCAGCTGATTCCTGGGATGGTGTTACCTCCCAAGGAAGCATTGACTTATGTTACCTGCTCCTCATCGCCCTTGAACTGAGTGGCTTGTTTGTCCATTTCAGAGCGCAGTTAAGAGTCAACCACATTGCTGTGGGTCTAGAGCCACGTGTAGACCAGACCGGACAAGAACATTTCCGTCCCTCAAAGATATTAGTGAACCAGATGGGGTTTTAACAATGGTGGGTGACAGATGTCTAGGTCACTGAGATTTGCTTTCAATTCTGGATTTATTCATTTGCGATGATGCTGTGGCTTTAAGAGGTGTGTTTTGCCCTGGTGTCTTTTCGAGAGAGACTGGGGACAGGTATTGAGCAGGTCTATGAGAAGGTAAGCAACCTGTGAATTCTTGGGTTTTTAAAAAATTGTTGGTAAAATAGAAGCAGCTTGAGTGGGTGTCGTCAAGCTATCACCCACAGAACCAAGGATTTTAGGTGTAGCTTTTATCAGTCGTTGTTGGGGTCTTGAAGAAGTGGAAGCTATTTTTCCCCTCTCTCAATTACAGCCAAAAGCTGGGAGGTTCTCTCCCTGGGCTGCTGGATTCTGTGTGAGTCAAAATCTGTTTCTCTGAATTTGCCTTTTGCTGAGGGTATTTGTGGGATATTACTATATTGGAACAGTCAATTAGTAACAGTTACTGCATCTATTATTTTGTTAAGTTTTCCAACAGAGTTAATTTCTTCCAAGTTCTTCTTTCTTTTGTTGTATTTTAAATATAATGTTTGAATAGATTGTTAATGTTGAATAGTTTGAACAGGCGCATTGTATCTGGAATACATCACTTTACATTTACCTCGAAAATAAGAAAAAGTTTGGGTCCTTCTTATTATATTTTGAGGGGGTCTGGTTTGGTCCATAACAAACTGAATTTAATTTCCACCAGCTGCAGAACTCATATCACCAGATCATCACCTGGGCCTCTGGATCATTAGTTGAGAGATGTTACTACCACACCACCATCTCCTCAAAATCGTAAGTTTCCATTTAAGGTCCTGAGGGGACATGACATGATTAGATTAGATTCCCTACAGTGTGGAAACAAGCCCTTCAGCCCAACCAGTCCACACCGACCCTCCGAAGAGTAACCCACCCAGACCCATTTCCCTCTGACTAATACACCTAACACTATGGGCAATTTCAGCATGGCCAATTCACCTGGCCTACAAATCTTTGAAGTGTGGGAGGAAACCCACGCAGACACAGGGAGAATGTGCAAACTCCACACAGTCGCCCAAGGCTGGGATCAAACCTGGGTCCCTGGTGCTGTGAGGCAGCAGTGCTAACCAGTGAGCCATCGTGCCACCCCAGTGTATGCTGTTTCACCTATGGGTGCACATTTAAGGGGCTCACCTATTTAAGACAGAGATGACAAGGCATTTCTTCCCACAGTTGTCATTAGTCTTTGGGATTCTCCATCCTGGAGCACAGCAGAGATAGGATGAACTGGACAGATTGTTGATTAGCAAACGGGCTGAGGGTTATGGAGGTATCCAAGCAAGTGGAGTTAAGGTTAACAACTAGAGCAGCATGATCTTATTCAATGGCGAAGGAGGCTTTGAGGGGCTGAATGACCTATTGCTGGTAATTCATATGTTCTTCTGGACGGGTGAATCAAATCTTAACAGGTCGGCGATTTCCAATTAATGTCCCCATTCAGCCAATGATAGCAGAACGGAATGCAATCTGGGAAGGAAGGGATCAGATACTGCAGATCCCTCAATTATTGGATTGGAGGGGGTTGGGAACCGATGGCGGTGATTTTAATGACCAGAAGGGAAAAAAAAAGCAAGTTTGGTGGGCTGAGGGAAGCCCTCCTACTTTTCCTGATCCACAAGCAGTTCCCGAATTGTCTTTGCCACAGAGCAGTCCCTCACCTCCATCTAGCTGCCCCATTTCATTGCTGTTCAAATAATGAGATGGCCAACATGCATTTCTGTGAGTTCGCCTGCCACATCCCAGTTCCATTCAAACTGGCAAGTGGATAGCAAGTGTACTCTGTGGTGGAAATAACCCCTCTTGAGTATCAGCCTGCCACCTGTTTGTCACCAACTGAATAACTGCTGACTTACACTGTTCTGACACTCCTTCATTTGCAGTCGGATGAGCAGGGATTATGGACTTATTCCAAAAAAGCTTGGCGTTAAAGGGCTGGGCATTAGCTGGTCGAAGGATGTGAGTGGACCTTGCAC
>NC_057752.1:3071510-3139116 GCF_004010195.1 Chiloscyllium plagiosum
AGAGAACACCTACAATCAAGATGCTACTTATATGGTTTTAACAATTCAACATATCAAAAGGCTGGGCGTGGTGAGTTGGGTGTGTGCGGTTAAACTCTCAAAATTAGAGCCAAGTCATTCCGGGGTGATGACCAGGAAGTAGTTCCTCTCAGTAGGTCATGGAAATCTGGAGATACACACTGCCCCCAAGTAAAGCTGTTGGTGCTGGGGACCGGTTGAAAATGTCAAAGTTGTAATCGATTTTTCCCGAGAGAAGGCTTTTAAGACGGCTACAGAGGCAAGGCATCTCAATGGGGTCAAGATATAGAACAGCCATGATCAAATGGAATGAAGGAACTGGAATGGTAGGTGGGAGGGCCTCCTTAGTTCTTGAAAAAAGTATACTGTCTTCATAAAAATACCTTTATGTACATACACAATTACTGAGACAGTGCTGTACAGCCTTTGCAAATGAAGAACAAACAAACGTTGGAATTTGATATTCCCTGCTGTTGCAAAACAAAACACCCCAAAGCATTTCTTACTTAGACAGAACTATATTCACATACACTTCAGGCAGCAAGTGGGGGTCCATTCAGTTATCAGGCCCTTTATACTTTGGCATAAAGACCTTAAACAGTGGTCATTCCAACTTTTTTTTATTTATTGCAAAAATATACTTTATTGGTAGAAAGAAACCTTTACTACCTGTACAGTTAATGGAGGCATTCATATCTATACTCTCTTTACTTAGAGAATAAATTAAGTCTTTGACGTTCACCACTCTCTATATTTACAGTCAATGTCTTGGCATTTAGCTGAAGGATCAGCAGGGCCCAATTATTGAATGGACCCCTGTTACTCTTTAGCAGAAAGACTTTACATAGTGGTCTTTCCCCACCACACCTTAGCAGCAGCTGCCCCAAGCTTCAGCACATAGTCCTGGACCTTGGAACATACAGTGGCCTTTCCAACACTCCCGCTAACCTCAACTACTCATACAGGCAACTCCAGGTTAAGGGGAGTCAGCAGTGAGTCCCTGTATTGCAACTGCCTTCAGGTAAAGGTGCAACAACTGACAGGTTTTACTGGCAGACTTGTGGATGGCACTGATGGCCTGCTTGGCAGACATAACCCTGGATCTTGGGACCGTTTGCGGTGCGCCTTCCCAGGGTCTATCAAGATGAAGTAACCAAGCTCAGAGCTGTACCATGGCAACAATATATAAATGAATAAGGA
This sequence comes from Chiloscyllium plagiosum, assembly GCF_004010195.1. Taxonomy (NCBI): domain Eukaryota; kingdom Metazoa; phylum Chordata; class Chondrichthyes; order Orectolobiformes; family Hemiscylliidae; genus Chiloscyllium; species Chiloscyllium plagiosum. The sequence continues at coordinate 3,072,729 of NC_057752.1, forward strand.
TTACTTGCAGAACTGCCCAGCCCCATGCGTGCACTAGCTGTGGTGTTTCTTACAAGGTAGACACACAGGAGGCTGGAAGAACACAGCAAGCTAGACAGCATCAGGAGGTGGAGAAGTCGACATTTCAGGTGTAACTCTTCTTGCCCTTGGGATCTGGGGCCTTAACAGATATCTTTGCAGTACCCTTGAACATGGGTGAGGTGCTGGAGGACTGGAGAATTGTTAATGTTGTCGCCTTGTTTAAGAAGGGTAACAATAAGGTGGGATAATCCAGGTAATTATACACCGGTGAGCCTGACATCAGTGGTAGGGAAGTTGCTGGAGAAGATACTGAGGGATAAGATCCATTCCCATTTGGAAGAAAATGGGCCTATCAGTGGTTTTGTAGGGAAGGTCATGCCTTACCAACTTAATAGAACTCTTTGAGGAAGTGACAAAGTTGATTGATGAGGGAAAGGCTGTAGATGTCATACACATGAATTTTAGTAAGGCGTTTGACAAGGTTCCCCATGGTAAGCTGATAGAGAAAGTGAAGTCGCATGGGGTCCAGGGTGTTCTAGCGAGATGGATAGAGAACTGGCTGGGAAACAGGACACAGAGAGGAGTAGTGGAAGGAAGTTTCTCAAAATGGAGAACTATGACCAGTGGTGTTCCACAGGGATCCGTGCTGGGACCACTGTTGTTTGGGATATCATAGATGATTTGGAGGAAGGTATAGGTGGTCTGATTAGCAAGTTTGCCAATGACATTAAGATTAGTGGAGTAGCAGATAGTGAAGGGTACTGTTAGAGAATACAGCAGAATATAGATAGATTGGAGAGTTGGGTAGAGAAATGACAGATGGAATTCAATTCTGGCAAATGAAAGATAATGCATTTTGGAAAATCCAATTCAAGAGTGAACTATACAGTAAATGGAAAAGTCCTAGGGAAAATTGATATACAGAGAGATCTGGGTGTTCAGGTCCATCATACCCTGAAGGTGGCAACACAGGTCAATAGAGTGGTCAAGAAGGCATACGGCATGCTTTCCTTCATCGAACGGTGTATTGAGTACAAGAATTGGCAGGTCATGTTAAAGTTGTATAGAACTTTGGTTCGGCCACATTTAGAATACTGCGTACAGTTCTGGTCACCACATTACCAAAAGGATGTGGATGCTTTGGAGAGGGTGCAGAGGTGGTTCACCAGGATGTTGCCTGGTATGGAGGGCACTAGCTATGAGGAGAGGTTGAGTAGATTCGGATTATTTTCATTAGAAAGACGGAGGTTGAGGGGGGACCTGATTGTGGCCTTCAAAGTCATGAAAGGTTGAGACCGGGTGGATAGCAAGAAGCTTTTTCCCAGAGTGGGGGATTCAGTTACTAGGGGTCATGAGTTCAAGGTGACAGGGGAAAAGTCTAAGGGATATATGCATGGAACGTTCTTTACGCAGAGGGTAGTGGGTACCTGGAACACGATGCCAGCAGAGGTGGGCACGATAGCATCATTTAAGACGTACCTAGACAGATACATGAATGGGCAGGGAGCAGAGGGATACAGATCCTTAGAATATAGGCAACAGATTTAGCTAGAGGATCTGGATCAGCGCAGGCTTGGAGGGCCGAAGGGCCTGTTCCTGTGCTGTAATTTTCTTTCTTCTTTGTACTTCAGGACTGAAGAAGGGTAACACCTGAAACATCGACTTGTCTACCTCCTGATGCTGCCTGGCTTGCTGTGTTCTTCTGGCCTCCTGCTTGTCTACCTTGGATTCCAGTATCTGCAGTTTTTTTGTCCCTAACCGTGTTTCTTATATGACAGTGGATGATCCATCTCAGCCTCCTCCAGTGGTCCCCAGAATCACAGATACCAGTCTTTAGCCAATTCGATTCACTCCATGTGATATTAACAAATGGTTGGAGATACTGGATACTGCAAAGGCTGTGAGCCCTGAAAGAATTCCAACAATAGTACTGAAGACTTGTGCTTCAGACCTTGCCGCTCCCCTAGCCAAGCTGTTCCAGTACAGTTACAACACTGGCATCTACCCGACAATGGGGAAAATTGCCCAGGTTTGTCCTGTACACACAAAGCAGGACAAACCCAACCTGATCAATTACCACCGCATCAGTCTACTCTCGATCATCAGTAAAGTGCTGGAAGGTGTCACCCACAGTGCTATCAAGCAGCACCTGCTCAGCAATAACCTGCTCAGTGACACCCAGTTTGGGTTCCACCAGGGTCACTCAGCTCCTGACCTCATTACAGCCTTGGTTCAAACATGGACAAAAGAGCTGAATTCCAGAGGGGAGGGGAGAGGGACAGCCCTTGACACCAAGACCGCATTCAACTGAGTGTGGCATCAAGGAGCCCCAGCAAAACTGGAATTAATGGAATCGGGGGACAAACTCCCCACTGGTTGGAGTCCTACCTGACACATAGGAGGATGGTTGTGGTTGTTGGAAGACAGTCATCTCAGCTCCAGGACATCTCTGCAGGAGTTCCTCAGGGTAGTGTCCTAGGCCCAACCATCTTCAGCTGCTTCATCAATGACCTTCCCTCCATCATAAGGTCAGAAATAGGGATGTTCACCAATGATTGTACAGTGATCAGAAACTTAACTGGACTTGCCACATAAACATAGTGGCTACAAGAGCAGGTCAGACGTTGGGAATACGGCGGTGAGTAACTCACCTTCTGAATCCACCCCCCACCCCCCAAAGCATGTTCACCATCTACAAGGCCCAAGTCAGGAGTGTGATGGAATACTCCTCACTTGCCTGGATGGGGGCAGCTCCAACAAGACTCAAGAAGCTCAACAACTTCCAGGACAAAGCAGCTCCCGCTTGATTGGGACCACATTCACAAGCACCCCCTCCCTCCATCACCAACACTCAGTAGCAGCAGTGTGCACTATCTACAAGATGCACTGCAGGAATTGACAGAAGATTTTCAGAGAGCACCTTCCAAACCTACAATCACTTCCATCTAGAAGGACAAGGGCAGCAGATACATGGGAACACCACCCCCTGCAAGTTTCCCTCCAAGCCACTCTCCATCCTGACTTGGAAATATATCGCTGTTCCTTCAGTTTCATTGGGTTGAAATCCTGGAATTCCCTCCCTAAGGGAGTTGTGGATGAATTCAATCAGAGGCTGTTGTCTTAGTAACAAGGTGTGATTTGCCTATGTCGAAATGAGGAGGCCATTCTATCTCCATAATCTTCCTGTTTGGAAACTCCAAACTTTCCTCAGCCATGTTTTTAGGCCACCTTCAGCCATCCACCCTGCATTTAGAATCCCCACAGTGTGGAAACAGGCCATGTAGCCCAATTAGTCACACAGACCCTCTGAAGAGTAACCCACCCAGACCCATTCCCCTATCACTTTGCATTTACCCCTGACTAATGCACTTAACCTACACATCCCTGAACACTACAGGCAATTTAGCATGGCCAATTCACCTGACCTGCACATCTTTGGACTATGGGAAGAAACCGGAGCACCCAGAGGAAACCTCCGCAGACATGGGGAAAACGTGCAAAATCCACATAGACAGTCGCCCGAGGTTGGAATTGAACCTGGGTCCCTGGTGCTGTGAGGCAGCAGTGCTAACCACTGAGCCACCGTGTATCGTGAATGTCAATATTAGCAGCTTCGGGGAATTGTGGGTGTGGGATAGTTTTTCTCTTCCTCTGTCGGACACACAGAGCAACATAACTGTGACCCCAGTCTGTTGCCATCACGAACACTGCTTCCACTGCAATGTTGCTCGCCACGTCAACATTGGCTGGTGCCACGTCAAAATTCGTGGGTGCCTCTTCCACATTCCCAGTGCAATGTGGAGCTGTTCTTTTGTTGATGCTCCATTGTAACCCACGGTTACAAAACTCAGAAACCTGAAATGCAGTTTGTGGATGGCTTTGAGGCCCACAATGCTTCATTTTCTTGATTCAGGGCGGAGGTTCCGATGGTTTCCTGAGAACTGATGGTTCATGGGCGGCTCAGTGGTTAGCACTGCTGCTGCACGGCACCAGAGACCCAGGTTTGATTCCAGCCTCAGGTGACTGCGGAGTTTGCACATTCTCCTCGCGTCTGCATGGGTTTCCTCTGGGTGCTCCGGTTTCCTCCCATAGTCCAAAGGTGTACAGGTCAGGTGGATTGGCCATGCTAAATTGACCAGGGATGTGCAGGCTAGGTGGATTAGCCATGGGAATTACAGGATAAGGTATGGGTGGGATACTCTTCCTGGGGTCAGTGTGGACTTGATGGGATGAATGGCCTGCATCCACACTGTATTGATTGTTTGATTCAGGCAAATTTCATTGACGTCCTTTCCAATTTGGTCTTTGAATGGAGGCTACATAGAGTTATAGAGACGTACAGCATGAAAACAGACCCTTCGGTCCAACTCTTCCATGCTGACCAGATATCTGAAATTAATCTCATCTATTTGCCAGCATTTGGCCCATATCCCTCTAAACCCTTCCTAATGATATACCCATCCAGATGCCTTTTAAATGTTGTAATTGTACCAGACTCCACCACTTCCTCTGGCAGCTCATTCCATACACGCACCACCCTCTCTGTGAAAAAGTTGCCCCTTAGGTCCCTTTTATATCTTTCCCCTCTCACCTTAAACCTATGCCGTCTAGTTCTGGACTCCCCCAACCCAGGGAAAAGACCATGTCTATTTATCCTACCAATGCCCCTCATGATTTTATAAACCTCTATAAGGTCACCCCTCAGCCTCCAACGCTCTAGGGAAAACAGCCCCAGCCTGTTCAGCCTCTCCCTGTAGCTCAAATCCTCCAACCCTGGTAACATCCTTGTCAACCTTTTCTGAACCCTTTCAAGTTTCACAACATCCCTTCTGATAGGAGGGAGACCAGAACTGCACCCAGTATTCCAAAAGTGGCCTCACCGATGTCCAGTACGGCTGCAACATGACCTCCCAACTCCCATAGTCAATGCTCTGTCCAATAAAGGAAAGCATACCACATACCATCGTTTGCACATTTATTCTTCGGTACCTTGGCAGTGTCCTTACTCCAAGCTCTCATATCCTTCTCCAACACCTTGAAGTCCCTGGCAGCTATACCAGCTATTGGCGCTGCCATCTGAACAATTTTAAGGGAATATGGCAGGCATCAGTGAGGTGGCCAGCCTTGGTCCTACGGGCACGAGGAAGTGAACAGTTGCCTTCAGTTGCGCGCAATTGCAATCCTTCTTCAATCAAGTCGGTTGGCAGGAACGTGGGTAAGCGTTGGGTTTTCTTTGACGAAATGTCTGACGCAGTTGAAAAACACATGAGCGCTTTGGCTATGTGGCTGTGTCGAATTTTAAACGTGACTGGAGTAGACGCGCTCCACTGAATGACCGACTGAGGTTGGGGGTTGCAGGTTGTACCCCAGAAAGGAATCACCCTTTGATTTCGACACAATCCCAGCGGAATCGCTGTCGGAATTCTGCAGCTGTTTCCGGCAGCTGCCAAGCCGGCTCACAGCTGGGGAACCCCTTCAGTGAATGCTGAAATTGAGCTTGAACGGTGATTTGATGCTATTTGTGGTTCTTTCCACACTAAAGGGATGATGAATATGGAATTCAGGGTTATTAAACGAAACAAAGCACTGAACAGTTTTGCTGTGGTCCCTCACTTTCAAAGAAACAAGCTTAATTGAACTTTTGCACACCGGTGACTTCACTTGTTGCCTACTCCGGCTCAACATATTCCCATCATATGACCTTCCTGCCCCCAGTGGCCCTAATCCCTGAACACCCCACACTTAAAAGTAATGTGCAGACAAAGTAAGGAAAAAAAAATTCCCCCAGCGAGTAGTTAGGGCACGGAAGGCACTGCCTGGAAATGTGAGGGAGACAGAAATGGCACGGAGTGTTGTCAGCAGACCAGCTGTAGGACATCTGCATCCAGCTTCTTTGTACGTTACCTTAGCAAAGGCAGAAAGGGAGTGGATTCACATCTCTGCTCTAACAGACATTGTCAAAATGCACAATGCGTTTGCTTGCTTGTATCACCAGCAATTGCTTAGAGAATAGCATGCCCCCTAAATTGATTCAGTGTGCCATCTCAAATCCCACTGTTTGTTGGCGTCAATCTGTTGGATAGAGTCAGTGAAAGTGGTAGCAATGGAGGGACAAGTATCCCAGCATTCACAGCAAGAAGGAAAGGTCTCTATTATTGCTAGCTTGTTATTGTTCATTCACAGAATGGGCGTCACTAGGTTAAAGTCATTGGGCCTTAAAGATGTCATTTCGACAACTTCATTCTCAGAAGATTGACATTACTGGTCAGCTTAGTCATCCCTGGGAATTATGGGAAACCCACAGTGCTGTTCGGAAGGGAATTCCAGGATTTTGACTCAGCGACAGTGAAGATATTGTCTGCTGTTGGATTTATCCTGTTTTTTGTGTACAGGACGTACCTGGGAAAATGTCCACATTGACAGGTAGATGCCATTGTTGGAATTGTACTGGAACAGTATGGCTAGGGGAGCAGCAAATTCTAGTATTGAACACCAACAGGCAGGATAATGTCAGGACAGATTACTTGAATGGCACAGGTATATGTTTCAGGTGAATGAGGTGGGGGTGGGGGTGTTGAAATGGTAAAGGATTGCTGATGACAATTTGTCTGGATTAAACTCCATCACGTGGGAGGTTCGTGTTCTGCAAGTCCACAACTGGCCCCACAGAAGGGCTGCAGCACCATCTCCTGGCTACAGGAGCAGTGCTCTGATAGGAAGAGAAATGAAAGCTGCACGGAAAGTGCCTGAGCCAAGACAGGCAGAGCTCACCTTCGGTCAGATGGTCAGAAAGGTCATTGACTCGATACATTCACTCTCGTGTTTTTCCCCCTCTGCCCAGATGCTGCCAGGCCTGCTGAGTGTTTCCAGCAGTCTCCTGTTTCATTTTTCACCCACAGTATTACAGAAGTATAGATTTGGCCTCAAACGCTTTCTGCGGCAGAGAATTCCACAGGCTTCCCACTCTCTGGTTTGCACCCTGTTGGTAAATAAACTGTTAAGAATTTCATAGAATCCTGACAGTGCTGATGTAGGCCGTTCGCCCCCTTGGAGTCTGCGCCAATCCTCCGAAGAGCGTCCCCATAACCCCACATGGCTAACCCACCTAGCCTACACACTATAGTCAATTTCCCTTTGCCAATCCACCCTAACCTACACATCCCTGGACATTATGAGACAATTTAGCATAGCCAATCCACCCTAACCTACATATCCCTGGGCACTATGGGACAATTTAGCATGGCCAATCCACCCTAACCTGCACATCTTTGGACTGTGGGAAGAAACCGGAGCACCCGGAGGAAACCCACACAGACACAGGGAGAACGTGCAAACTGCACACAGGCAGTCGCCTGAGGCTGGAATCAAACTTGGGGTCCCTGGCGCTGTGAGGCAGCAGTGTTTATTCTGTGCCACCCTCAAAATTTAAATTATCTTTCAGGCACATAAGCCTCCCTCCAGGTGATGACAGCTCTTAACATTAAAGAGAAATCTTCTCTTATCTCTTGAACAATGATTTTTAAACCTGTGTTGTCTGCTTACTTACCCTGCATCAAGATCCCTCATGATAGATACATGTTTTAAGGGAATGTGACAGCACTTTCAAAGCTATCTTTGGGAAGCAAGTATCAGTGTCTGACCTCCCAGTGTCCTTTATAGCATAGGTGCTGGCCTGTCAACAAGGGAGAAATTCAGGAGGGAGAGCGTACTGAAAGATGTCGAGGCTGACGATTGATTTGGCTAGACTGACTCCAAAAGAATGGGGTGGCACGGTGACTCAGTGGCTACCACTGCTACCTCACAGCACCAGGGATCCAGATTTGATTCCAGCCTCAGGCAACTCCCTGTGTGGAGCTTACACATTCTCTCTGTGTCTGTGTGAGTTTCCTCCCACAGTCCAAAAATGTGCAGGTTAGGGTGGATTGGCCATGGGAAATTGCCCATAGTGTTCAGGGATGTGTCGGTTAGGTGTATTAGTCAGGGGTAAATGTGGGGTAGGGGAATGGGTCTGGGTGGGTTACTCTTCGGAGGGTCGGTGTAGACTTGTTGGGCCGAAGGGCCTGTTTCCACACTGTAGGGATTCCGTAGATTTACATCGGTTCTGGACCAGGCCGGACCCCCCTCAAAGTATTTCAAGAAAGTAGCCCAGACCCTAACTTTGCTCATTGCTTTAAGCAGGTGTAGAGTGGACATTCCAGGAGGGATGCAGCTGGTCAGACCATTCAGTTTTAAACAAAACAGAATTGACTGACAAGATTCCCGAATGAAAATGCAAACAGAAAACAGAATAACCTAACCTCTCCAAAAGCCCAACAGATTATCCTAACTTAATGATGCTGTTCCAAACACTTGCAACAATCCCCATAAACACCCCTTGGCACGAAAGGTATCAAAGGCAGGGTCTTACAGGACAGAGAGAGAGATTGCAGTGTGGAACACCCTCTTCCATGGAGCTATGTCTTGGATCATCAGCCTCAAACACTGACCGCTTTCAGTGAATAGCCAGTCTGCCAAAACCAATTCAATCTAGAGGAAAGCTGAGCTGGGAGAACTGACCAGTCCCCTTTCATTGCACAGGCATATTTTTTAAACTTGAAAGCCTTTTAGCTGAGGCAATATCTGTTAGCTATAATCAAATTGGCCCTAAAACCCTTCCAAATCCAGACTTTTTGGAATCGCTGCGTTTACAACCTCTCTGGGAAAAGACGCCAAGGACAGAATAATCTTGTTAAAGGAGCATCATCACCACATATCGGACTGGAGCTATACTGCACGGAGGCCACACAGTGCCATGTAACAGAGCTGTGAGGAACGTTATTGCTCATGGCAGAAAAGGGACAGTAGCAATGTGGTGACAAAATGGGCTGAGGGATAGGAAATGTTTCGGGCTGGAGAAGGGTTTGTGGTGGAGTGCCCCAGGGGCCAATATGGAAAACCCCTGCTTTTCCTGATGTATAATAACGATCCAGATCTCAGTGAGCAGGGGACAATTTCAAAATTCACAGAAGACACAAAACTTGTATGAATTGTAAGCTGTGAGGGGGATAGTGTAGAACTCCAACAGGACACTGTTGCCAGGGTTGGAGGATTTGAGCTACAGGGAGAGGCTGAACAGGCTGGGACTGTTTTCCCTGGAGCATCGGAGGCTGAGGGATGACCTTATAGAGGTTTACAAACTCATGAGGGGCATGGCTAGGATAAATAGGCAAAGTCTTTTCCTTGGGGTGGGGGAGTCCAGAACTAGAGGGTTTAAGCTGAGAAGGGAAAGATTTAAAAGGGACCTAAGGGGCAATGTTTTCACACAGAGGGTGGTACGTGTATGGAATCAGCTACCAGAGGGAGTGGTGGAGGCTGGTACAATTACAGCATTCAAAAGGCATCTGGATGGGTATATGAATAGGAAGGGTTTAGAGGCATTTGGGCCAAACAGGACTAGATTAACTTTGGATATCTGGTCGGCATGGACAAGTTGGACTGAAGGGTCTCTTTCCATGATGTACATCTCTATGACAAGTTGGTGGAGTGGGTGGAGAGGTGACAGATGAGGTTTAATGCAGTGAAGTGTGAGGTGATGCACTTTAGTTGGAAGAACATTGAAAGACAATTTAAAATCAGGGGGACAATTCTAAAGGGGATACAGGAGCAGAGGGAGCTGGATGTATCTGTGCACAGATCATCGAAGGTGGCAGGACAGGTGGAGAGAGCAGTTAATAAAGCACACAGTGTCCTCAGCTTTATTAATAGGGACATAGAGAACAAGAGCAGGGAGGTGATGTTGAACTTGTACAAGACCCTTGTTAAACCTCAGCTGGAGGGTTGTGTCCAGTTGTGGGCCCCACACTATAGGAAAGATGTGAACACATTGGAGAGAGAGGGCAGAAGGGATTTATCAGAATGGTTCCAGGGATGAGAAACTTCAGTGAGGAGGAGAGATTGAAGATATTGGGACTGTTCTCCTTGGAGAGAAGGAGGCTGAGAGGGAGATCTGAGAGAGGGTATCAACATCATGGGGAGAGGGGGCTGGACAGAGTAGATCGGGACAAGCTGTTCCCACATGGAAAAGGATCAGGAACGAGAGGGGCAGAGATTGAAAGGGATAAAGTGAGGGGGAGGTGAGGAAAACCTTTCTCCCCCAGCGAGTAGTTAGGGTCTGGAATGTACTGCCTGGGAATGTGGGGGAGGCAGGTTCCATTGAGGCATTCAAGAGGGGCATTGGATGGTTATTGGGATAGAAATGGGGTACAGGGATATGGGGGAAATGGCAGGAGATTGGCACGAGGGAATGATGCCTGTTTTGAGAGGATAGGATGGACTGAATGGCCTTATTTTGCACCATAACTATTCGGTGAGTCTCAGGTACCAGGGCCAAGTGATCAGCAATGCCTCGAGTTGATCCCAGTCTATCTGAGATGTGACGCTGGATTTCTGCTGCACACTTTAACATGATGCCTTTCCAGTCCCAACAAACCGCATCACATCGATGAGAATGAACCTATACAAGTGATGAAAAATTCCCGAGCGGACAAGTTGCCTGTTTCTCCCTCTCTCCAGTTGCTGCGAGACCGACTGAGCTTCTCTGGCAAATCGCCATTTTGTTTATTCCAGACCTCCAGCGTCTGGAGCAGACCACCTTTCTCAAACAAATGCAGGACAAGGCTGATTTATTTGCTCAGCAAACATTTCGAAAATGTGTCAAAAGCCAACCAATTCAAGAACGCCCCCAGTTTAGTCACTGGGGCTAAAATACACAAAGTGGCAGTTCTGGCCCAGGGCTGTGGATGCAGGGAATGTTTGACAACATTGCCACCTGCTGGTAAGGAAGGGCATTTATTGAGCCTTCAACGTACTGGTAACTCCTGGTGCAGATAGAGTCATAGATGTACAACACAGAAACAGACTCTTCGGTCCAACTCGTCCATGCCGACCAGATATCCCAACCCAATCTAGTCCCACCTGCCAGCACCCGGCCCATATCCCTCTAAACCCTTCCTATTCATATACCCATCCAAATGCCTTTTCAATGTTGCAATCGTGCTAGATCTATGCTAGAAAAGTTACAGCAGTATGCTTTCACTCTCTACTAGAAGAGTTTTATGATTTGCTAGCTACTGAAACAAAGTGGGCTCAATTTTCTTTTTAAATCCACCAACAGTCGTTCATCAAACTGTGAACGTCAGTCCCAGTGGAACTCCCTCAACGTCACCACTGCTGCCTCAGCCAGGCTTATTGACGACTGCATCGCGCGGTAATTCTTCCTAAAAGCATACAGGCTTTACTGAAGGGGTGGCACGGTGGCTCAGTGGTTAGCACTGCTGCCTCACAGCACCATGGACCCAGGTTCGATTCTGTCTGTGTGGAGTTTGTGCATCCTCCCTGTGTCTGTGTGGGTTTCCTCCCACAGTCCAAAGATGTGCAGGTCGGGGTGGCTTGGCTATTGGAAATTGCCCATAGTGTTCAGGGATATGTAGGTTAGGTGCATTAGTCAGGGCTAAATGCAGGATAATAGGGTAGGGGAATGGGTCTGGGTGGGTTTCTTTTCGGAGGGTCGGTGTGGACTTGTTGGGCCGAAGGGCCTGTTTCCACAATGTAGGGATTCTATGAGAAACGCTGAACATTCTCAGCTTGAGTCTGTTTTGCTCATTTTTCAAGCAAGCTGGTTTGGTCATAAGACAGCCACCTTCCCGTCCCCTGGGTTCCTGTTAAGTATCTTCACCTTTTCTGCTTGGCCTTTAGAGAAACCTGCAGAAAGTGAGGAGTGCAGGCACTGGAGAGTCAGAGTCGACAGGTGTGGTGCTGGAAAAGCACAGCAGGTCAGGCAGCATCCGAGGAGCAGGAGAATCGACAGCCCGGGCACAAGCCCCTTCACCGGGACACCTGTCCGGTTTGCCGCACTCGCTGTCCATGCGGCAATCGGAGAACCACGATCCCAGTCATCTCTCCCAGAGCTACTTTTTCTCCAGTCTCCTCTTCCCCACCCAACCCCCCCCACAACCACCCACTAATCCGCCTCTCCCATTTCCCCTCTCCCTGCTCCCTCTCCTCCAGGTGACTGCAAACTTCAGGAAAGGGATGAAGGGGCAACTCAAACTGCTTTTGAGAAACAAGACCACGGTATCCCCTGGGTTTCAGTTAGATTAGCATCATGTTGAAGCATATCCGTTCATCGAGGGTGGTCAGCATGTGGATACAAGGGGCTGAACAGAAACCTTCTGCGCAGTAGATAGTTTGTCTCGAATGCTTTCACCTCTGTGCAGAGATGCAAACTCGGACCGTTTGCTTTCGGAGGGAAGGTGCTAAGGGAGTCAGGATAAGAATGAACAATTTCTGTTCCTCTTGGTGAAGGTAAGCATTTGGAAGAGGAGCAATCTCCAGGTGGACACAGGCTGCTGCTCCACGCAGCTCTTCTACACATCGAATTGGTCAGTTCTGCCTTGCCTTATGAATTCATTCAGAAGCAATTCTCTCTCTCTCCCCCGACCAGGAAAGAGCATCCCCTCACTGCATTGGGACATTGGCAAATCACATCCACAGAGTCTTTGAACGCAGAAAGTGAAAAGAATCTCAATCAGGCCTTTCGAGAGCATCTTCAAACTGTTTCTCACCAAACAGGACTGTTTTACTCAAAGGATGGACGTGAAGAATTCAAACCCGTGAGATTCTGACATCCACTATCCAGATCCTGGGAGTTACCACTGACTAGAAACTCAACTAGACCTGGCATATAAACACACAGTGGCTATGAGGGCAGGTCAGGGGCTAGGAATAGAGCAACTTTATAAAACTTTACTTAGGCCACACTTGGAATATCGTGTACAGTTCTGGTCACCGCACTACCAGGAGGATGTGGATGCTTTGGGAGAGGGGACAGAAAAGGTTTACCAGGATGTTGCCTGGTTATGGGGGGGGATTTTAGCGATGAAGAAAGGTTGGATAGACTGGGTTTGTTTTCACTGGAACGCAGGAGGTTGAGGGGCGACCTGATAGAAGATTGTGAAAGGCTTGGGAAGTATGAGGCTTTGTCCCCAGGGTGGAGGGGTCCATTACGAGGGGACACAGGTTCAAGGTGCGGTGGGGGAGTTTAAAAGAGATGTGTGAGGCAGGTTTTTCACACAAAGGGTGGTGTGTGCCTGGAACGCGCTGCCAGAGGAGGGGGTGGAAGCAGACACAATAGCAGCATTCACCCGAGCGAATACATGAATAGGAAGGAATCAGAGGGATACGGATCCTGTAAGTGAAGACAGTTTTAGTATGGAAGGGCAAAATGTGTCGGGACAGGCTTGGAGGGCCGAAGGGCCTGTTCCTGGGCTGGATTGCTCTTTGAATACAGTACTACAGCTAGTATCTCACCTCCTAACTCCCCAAAGCCTGTCCACCATCTACAAGGCCCAAGTCAGGAGTGTGATGGAATACTCCCCACTTGCCTGGATGGGGGCAGCTCCAACAACACTTGAAATGTTGGGGGAGGCTGTGCCACAGTGGTAACAGCACCGTACTAGTAAGCCTGAGCCCCAAGATAACCTTCTGGGAACACAAGTTCAAATCCCACTATGGCCAATCAAAAAGGAAAATCTGGATTTTCGAAAAAATACATGGATGACCATGTAACCACTGACTGCTGTATAAAACCAGTCTGGTTTTGGAAGGAAATCTGCCATCCTCACCTGGTCTGGCCTACATGTGACTCCACATCCACAGCAATGTGGTTGGCTTTTAACTGCCCTTTGAAATGGACCAACACACCATTCAGTCAGTTCAAGGGCAATTAGGGATGGGCCAGCGACACCTACATCCTATGAACAGCAGGAATACAGCTCAACACCATCCAGACAAAGCAACCCACTTAATCAGCATGCCGTCCCTCATCTTCAATACTCATTCCCTTCACCACCGATACTCAGTGTGTACCATCACCGAGGTGCCCTGCAGGAATTCACCAAAGATCCTCAGACAGCACATTCCAAACCCACGACCACTTCCATCTAGAAGGACAAGGGCAGCAGATACATGGGAACACCACCACCTTCAGGTTCCACTCTGAGCCACATATCGTCCTGACTTGGAAATATTACTGTTCCTTCACTGGGTCAAAATCCCGGAATTCCCTCCCCAAGGGCATTGTGGCTGAAGCCCTCAGCACATGGACTGCAGCAGTTTAAGGCGGCAGCTCACCCCCACTTTCTCAATGAGGGGTGAGCTGTGGATGTCACACTGGTATTCCTCACATTCTGTGAAAAATTGCTTTTTTTGAAAAAAAACTCGTTGTCCCAAAAGTCTGAGGTCAAAGGTTGTTGTAGCCTGTTGCACACTGGATTTTCTTTACCTCTGAATTAAATCCCTTGGCCATTTTGCCTCATCAGATCTCAGTGTTAAAACCCTCCCTCCTGTTAATTTACACTCACCACCTTCTCAAGGCCAAATAGGAAAGGACAACAGATACAGGCCCAGCCAGTGACGCCCTCATCCTGGAAATGAACAAAAGCAAACACAAGAAAAGCGATAAGTGCGTTGTAAAGGCACGAGTTGGAAGCTAGAGATGATCTACAAACCAGATCGACAGCTAGCAGTGATCTGCCAACCTAATCGACAGCTAGCAGTGATCGATAAACCTAATCGACAGCTAGCAGTGATCTACAAACCTGATCGACAGCTAGAAACCTGATCGGCAGCTAGCAGTGATCTATAAACCTGATCGGCAGCTAGCAGTGATCTATAAACCTGATCGGCAGCTAGCAGTGATCTATAAACCTGACCGACAGCTAGCAGTGATCTACCAACCTGACCGACAGCTAGCAGTGATCTACCAACCTGATCGACAGCTAGCAGTGATCTATAAACCTGATCGACAGCTAGGAGTGATCTACCAACCTGATCTACAGCTAGCAGTGATCTATAAACCTGATCGGCAGCTAGCAGTGATCTATAAACCTGACCGGCAGCTAGCAGTGATCTACCAACCTGATCGACAGCTAGCAGTGACCTACAAACCTGATCGACAGCTAGCAGTGATCTATAAACCTGGTCGACAGCTAGCAGTGATCTACCAACCTGATCGACAGCTAGCAGTGATCTACCAACCTGGTTGACAGGTAGCAGTGATCTATAAACCTGATCTACAGGTAACAGTGATCTACCAACCTGATCGACAGCTAGCAGTGATCTACAAACCGGATCGACAGCTAGCAGTGATCTACCAACCTGATCGACAGCTAGCAGTGATCTACCAATATGGTTGACAGCTAGCAGTGATCAACCAACCTGATCGACAGCTAGCAGTGATCTATAAACCTGATAGACAGCTAGCAGTGATCTACCAACCTGATCGACAGCTAGCAGTGATCTACAAACCTGACCTATGGGTAGCAGTGATCTACCAACCTGATTGACAGGTAGCAGTGATCTACCAACCTGATCGACAGCTAGCATTGATCTATAAACCTGATCGACAGCTAGCAGTGAACTACCAACCTGATCGACAGCTAGCAGTGATCTATAAACCTGATCGACAGGTAACAGTGATCTACCAACCTGGTTGACAGGTAGCAGTGATCAACCAACCTGATCGACAGCTAGCAGTGATCTATAAACCTGATCGACAGCTAGCAGTGATCTACCAACCGGAGCGACAGCTAGCAGTGATCTATAAACCTGATCGACAGGTAACAGTGATCTACCAACCTGGTTGACAGGTAGCAGTGATCAACCAACCTGATCGACAGCTAGCAGTGATCTATAAACCTGATCGACAGCTAGCAGTGATCTACCAACCTGATTGACAGCTAGCAGTGATCTACAAACCTGACCTACGGGTAGCAGTGATCTACCAACCTGATTGACAGGTAGCAGTGATCTACCAACCTGATCGACAGCTAGCAGTGATCTACCAACCTGATCGACAGGTAACAGTGATCTACCAACCTGATCTACAGCTAGCAATGATCTACCAACCTGATCGACAGGTAAAAGTGATCTACAAAACTGATCAACAGCTAGCAGTGATCTATAAACCTGATCGACAGCTAGCAGTGATCTACCAACCTGGTTGACAGCTAGCAGTGATCAACCAACCTGATCGACAGCTAGCAGTGATCTTTAAACCTGATCGACAGCTAGCAGTGATCTACCAACCTGATCGACAGCTAGCAGTGATCTACAAAGCTGACCTACGGGTAGCAGTGATCTACCAACCTGATTGACAGGTAGCAGTGATCTACCAACCTGATCGACAGCTAGCAGTGATCTATAATCCTGATCGACAGCTAGCAGTGATCTATAAACCTGATCGACAGCTAGCAGTGATCTACCAACCTGATCGACAGGTAACAGTGATCTACCAACCTGATCGACAGCTAGCAGTGATCTATAAACCTGATCGACAGGTAACAGTGATCTACCAACCTGATCGACAGGTAACAGTGATCTACAAACCTGATCGACAGGTAGCAGTGATCTATAAACCTGATCGACAGCTAGCAGTGATCTATCAACCTGATCGACAGCTAGCAGTGATCTACCAACCTGATCGACAGGTAACAGCGATCTGCCAACCTGATTTACAGCTAGCAGTGATCTACCAACCTGATCTACAGCTAGCAGTGATCTACCAACCTGATCGACAGGTAACAGTGATCTACCAACCTGATCTACAGCTAGCAGTGATCTACCAACCTGATCGACAGGTAAAAGTGATCTACAAACCTGATCAACAGCTAGCAGGGATCTACCAACCTGATCGACAGGTAAAAGTGATCTACAAACCTGATCAACAGCTGGCAGTGATCTACAAACCTGATCGACAGGTAACAGTGATCTACAAACCTGATCGACAGCTAGCAGGGATCTACCAACCTGATCGACAGCTGGCAGTGATCTACAAACCTGATCGACAGCTAGCAGGGATCTACCAACCTGATCTACAGCTAGCAGTGATCTACCAACCTGATCGACAGCTAGCAGTGATCTACAAACCTGATCGACAGCTAGCAGGGATCTACCAACCTGATCGACTGGTAACAGTGATCTACCAACCTGATCTACAGCTACAAGTGATCTATAAACCTGATCTGCAGGTAGTAGTGATCTACCAACCTGATCTACAGGTAGCAGTGATCTACCAACCTGATCGACAGCTAGCAGTGATCTACAAACCTGATCGACAGCTAGCAGGGATCTACCAACCTGATCGACTGGTAACAGTGATCTACCAACCTGATCTACAGCTACAAGTGATCTATAAACCTGATCTGCAGGTAGTAGTGATCTACCAACCTGATCTACAGGTAGCAGTGATCTACCAACCTGATCGACAGCTAGCAGTGATCTACAAACCTGATCTACAGCTACAAGTGATCTATAAACCTGATCTACAGCTAGCAGTGATCAATAAACCTGATCGACAGGTAACCGTGATCTACCAACCTGATTGACAGGTAACAGTGATCTACCAACCTGATCGACAGCTAGCAGTGATCTATAAACCTGATCGACAGGTAACAGCGATCTACCAACCTGATCGACAGGTAACAGTGATCTACCAACCTGATCTACAGCTACAAGTGATCTACCAACCTGATCTACAGGTAGTAGTGATCTACAAACCTGATCTACAGGTAGCAGTGATCTACCAACCTGATCGACAGCTAGCAGTGATCTACAAACCTGATCTACAGCTAGCAGGGATCTACCAACCTGATCGACAGGTAGTAGTGATCTACCAACCTGATCTACAGGTAGCAGTGATCTACCAACCGGATCGACTGCTAGCAGTGATCTACAAACCTGACCTACGGGTAGCAGTGATCTATAAACCTGATCTACAGGTAGTAGTGATCTACCAACCTGATCTACAGGTAGTAGTGATCTACCAACCTGATCGACAGCTAGCAGGGATCTACCAACCTGATCGACAGCTAGCAGTGATCTACAAGCCTGATCTACAGCTAGCAGTGATCTACCAACCTGATCGACAGCTAGCAGGGATCTACCAACCTGATTGGCAGCTAGCAGTGATCTATAAACCTGATCTACAGGTAGCAGTGATCTACCAACCTGATTGACAGCTAGCAGTGATCTACAAGGCTCCCCTGTGCTTGATATTTTACACACAAAGTGAAAGATGGGTTCTCCAGCTGAAGGAGCAGCAGAATGTGAAGCCACAAGTCTGTGAATGGGAGTTCCCCAGCAAGCAAGGTCTCACTCCTCCTTATTGTTGCTCTGGGAGGTCTGCAAAGCCGACATCATTGTGAGATAGAAAAGGTACCTCTTGGCTTCCTCATTTTAATCCAAAGATTTGAAATTTCCAAAGAGAATCCAGAACCCTCCTCCCCTTATCCCTCTCTTAAACGTTGACCTAGCCCAGGGATAGGGCTTGCTCCTTGCTGTTTCAGGTGATGCAGCTCATGCTTCTGTATCTCCCAGAATTGTGAGCGGAATTGCTTTTGAGACAGCTGCATTGGGTGTGGGGGCTATGTCACCCTTTTCTTTGTGCCCGTGGACTCACTTTTGAAAGCTTTCTAGAGATTGGCCTGAATGACATTCCTCCCTTTGGCCTGCAGTAGCTCAAGCAAAGGGCCAGCGCTTAACACAGTTGTCTCCAGCTGACGGATGATGAGAAGATTTGCCCTCGATGGGCCAGATGGCCATTTCCCATCCCTGACTTTCCGAACTCAAAAGTACTGCCCATTACACGAGCTGATTTAGCATTAATGAATGGGAGAAACCCGAGAGTTCATTAAGTGATTTGCTGAATCTGCACAATTAGGGTGTATGAATCAATCCACTTTCCATTAATACTACAACGTATTAAGTCTTGAACTTTGAGACCAATCGATATTCCTTGTAGTGAAAATAGATTGCAGCAAATATAATGAACTAATACCCACTAATTCATTTGTTTGGTGGCATTGCCTTGCCCAAAGTACTCTACGATTAAAGCTATACATGCCAAGACGTGTCGCTAAATAAAATTCAGTTGAGACAAACACGTTTCTCCCTGTTTGAAACCATGACAAATGCTTTTGGAAAATATGGCACTCCAGGCGTACAAAGAGCATTGTGGGAAACTGCTGCATTCTGGGAAGGCCCAGACCTCAGGTTAAGGCCTCTTGCGATCTGCTAGTTCAGTTTAGTATCTGCTCCAGCAAAACGATACACCGGTGGGCCAATTAATTTGCCAGACAGTCTTCCAAGCAGGTAGACCACTAACCAGTCAGAAAGAAGTTGTTGCTATCTTGGTTTAAACAGAGGACAATAGAATGAATACAGCACATAACCGGAACCTACCCTTTGTCGATCTTAATCAAATCAAACACTTCTAAGCTACTGACGTGACACTGAGTGACACCTTGTAAAAGACTCAAGAGGTAGAATTTTTGCTGTTCACTACTAGGATGTTCTTTCAATAAGACACAGAAAATGAGATATTACCATGCTGTTGGTGGTAAGGGTTTGATGACAATTTGCAAGGCAAGTTAAGAATGAACGGCAGTTCAAGAGAGGTTGAGGAGCAGGTTTACATCGGAATGTATGAAGAGCAAAATCAGACTGGGCGCAAGTCAGAAAGCACAGCTTGATGTGATTCCACATTCAAACTCTGCTGGTTCACCTTGCTCCAGGAACGAACAGGTTTCCAGCGGTCTTGGGGAGCGTCACTAGAAACATTGCTTTGTTGAATTAACTTTTGCACGGCTGAATGATCTGGAGGCCTGGAGATGCAACGTGAGGTGATGGGGGTGATGCAACATAGCCCTGGCAGCAAAGTGTTACTCCCTGCTGCCAATCAAGGGTTGAGGCTGTGTATATATCAATGCAATTGATGAGTCCAGCACTACGCCCTCATAAGTTGGGCCAATAAAAGACTGAAATCACCAACGTACCGGGCTATAGATTTTCACTGGAAATACCGCAGTCCGAACGAATGGTTTCTCTTCAGGTCCTGTCGGTATGGGCCTGTCGGTTTGGTATAGAGACATGAGAGCATGAGCCAGGTGGATACGCCAGTGCCATGCTGATGGAGTGCTGCGCTGTCAGAAGTGCTCTCTTTTTTAAAAACAAAACAACATGGCGAGGTGTTGCGCTGTGATCCCACCCACCCTCTCAGGTCATCATTGCATCGCGAGAGCTCAACACGCCTGCTGTGTGGCCCATGTTGCATAGGAATCCCACTGGTCGCAAAATACTTTGAGATGTGGTTCACCGTTCCAGGGTGCTACACACACATGCATTTGGCCTGACTATATTGCTGTCGTGCGTGCCTAATTGACATAGCAAAGAACGAAAGACCTAACTCGCTTCCCAATTTGAATGGAACATTTCAGATTAATAATTAACCTTCTCTCCCCTCACTCCCTCCCCAAGTATCTATTGATTTATTAATGGCACTACTGTCAATAACTACAAAGAGAAAAATACCCTGCCTGGGGAAAGGGAGGACGCTGTTACATCCCCTGGTGTTTACATGCAAATATCCGAAGGGCAATGAGAATTAATTCTCCTGTTTCATTTCAATGACATTTCAGCTTTGTGTTAGCTCTCAGTCTGCGAGGTCACAGGGGTAAGACTCTGCACAGGACACAAGCCAATCTTAATATGTTGTGCTGTTATTATAGCGAAGAAAGGCAGCGCCTACAATTATACAGCACCTTGCACAACCTCAGAGCATCCAAACGTGCATTTTGCAACCAATAAAGCACTTGAAGTGTCGCCGTTGAGTTAAATGGCGCACAGCAAGATCCCACACACAGCAATCCAATAACGACCAGGGCATCCAATTGAATGATGCTGGGTGAAGGATGAAGAGATAACATAGCATCATACACACGGAAACAGACCCTTTGATCCAACCAATCCATAATCCCGAACTAAACTAGCCCCACCTGCCTGCCCCTGGCCCATATCCCTCCAAACCTTTCCTATTCATGTATTTATCCAAATGACTTTTAAATGTTGTAACTGCACCCACATCCACCACTTCCTCAGGAAGTTCATTCCACACACGAACTAATCTCTGTGTAAAAACAATGCCTCTTACGTCTTTTTTACAAATCTCTCTCCTCTCACCTTAAAAATGTACCCCTTAGTCTTGAAATTTCCCCATCCTAGGGAAAAGGCACCTGTCATTAACCCTATCTATACCCCTCATGATTTTATACACCTCTATTAGGTCACTGCGCAACGTCCTACAGCTCCAGTGAAAAAAAGTCCAAGCCTGTCCAGTCTTTCTTTATAACTCAAACCTTCCAGACCCGGCAACATCCTGGTAAATCTCTTCTGAACCTTCTCCAGCTGAATAATATCCTTCCTATAACAGGGCGACCAGAACTGGCCTCACCAACGTCCTGTTCAACCTCAACATGACATCCCAACTCCAATACTCAAAGGACTGAGCAATGAAGACAAGCGTGCTAAACACCTTCTTAACCACCCTGTCTATATGTGACGCAAACTTCAAAGAATTATGTACCTGCACCCCTCGGTCCCTCTGTTCTACAACACTACCCAAGGCTCTACCATGAATCATAGAAGCCCAACCACATTGGTCCCTTGTGGCCTGAGTCTAAGCGAGATGGCATAAATGGCAGGGGTTATCTGGTCCATTGACTTTGATTGATTGCATGTCAGTACATGTTCCCTGGCAGGAGTATAGTGGGACAAGAATTCGTGATCTAAACCCATGGCCCACAGTTTCTAACCATTGGCACTAGTCTAGCTAATAATGAACTTAATTTGAACTGAATCCAAACGTAACTCCTTGGAGTATGGTTTCATTTGATTTATTATTGTCACATGTACCTAGGTACAGTGAAAAGTTTTGTTTTGCGTGCAATACAGGCAGACCATGCCATCCAAAGGTCATAGAGCGATTGAACAGAACGAGGAATACCAAGTAACAGCTGCAGAGAGGTGCACAAAAAGCAAGATCAACATTAGATTTGAAATTGGAGAGGTCCAGTCAGAAGTCTAACAACAGCGGGGAAGAAGCTGTCCTTGAATCTGTTAGTTTGTATGTTTAAGCTTCTGTATCTTCTACCCAACAGAAGAGTTTGGGTAGTGTAGTGGTTACATCAATGGGCTAGTAATCCAGAAATTGGGACTCATGATTCTGAGATAGGAGTTCAAATCCCACTGTGGAAAATTGGGAAATTTAAATTCAATTAACTACCCAAACCTGGAGATGTGAAAGCTGGTACAAGGAATGGTGATCGTAAAACTATAGAAGAGTATTGCAAAAACACATCCAGTCCCCTAATATACTAGAGAGGAATAAATCTGCCACCCTTACCCAGGCTGGTCTACATGTGACTCCAGGCCCACAGCAATGTGATTGATTCTTAACCACCCTCTGAAATTGCTGAGCAGATCAAGGGCAATAAACACTGACCTAATCCTCTGTGTTAATAAAAAAAGAATGCCCAAGACTCTGACACATAGCTCATAACCCCTCTCCTCAAAGTCGAATTAATAAATCTTTAATTAATAACGATCAAGACCATGTGGAGGTAAGACCTTAAATAGAGTCATAGAGTCATAGAGATGTACAGCACGGAAACAGACCCGTCGGTCCAACTCATCCATGCCAACCACATATCCTAACCTAATCTAATCTCATTTACCAGCACTTGGCTTATATCCCTCTTAAACCTTTCCCATTCATATCCCCATCCAGATGCCTTTTAAATGTTGTCATTGTACCAGCCTCCACCACTTCCTCTGGCAGCTCATTCCATACACGCACCACCCTCTGTGTGAACTTGTTGCCCCTTAGGTCTCTTTTATATCTTTCCCCTCTCACCCTAAACCTATGCCCTCTAGTTCTGGACTCCCCCACCCCAGGGAAAAAACTTTGACTATTTATCCTATCCATGCCCCTCATGATTTTATAAACCTCTATAAGGTCACCCCTCAGTCTCCGACACTCCAGGGAAAACAGCCTGTTCAGCCTTTCCCTGCAGCTCAGATCCTCCAACCCTGGCAACATTCTTGTAAATCTTTTTTGAACCCTTTCAAGTTTCACAACATCTTTCCGTTAGGAAGGAGACCAGAATCGCACGCAATATTCCAACAGTGGCCTAACCAGTGTCCCGTACAGCCGCAACATGACCTCCCAACTCCTGTACTCAGTGCACTGACCAATAAAGGAAAGCATACCAAACGCCTTCTTCACTATCCTATCTACCTGTGACCCCACTTTCAAGGAGCTTTGGCGACACAATGCCTGAGGTAGACTGGAGATGATCTACACCATGGCCGTTAAAGGATTATCTTGTATTATTGCTTTCCACAAGCACATCTGCAAGCACACTTTAAATACAGTACGGTATAGGATGAATATCTTCTCTCAGAGGGGAGTGAATCTGTAGAATTCTTTACTGCAAAGGGCTGTCGAGGCTGGGTCACTAAATCCAAGGTTGAGACAGACAGATTTTTAATAAGTCAGGGAATTGAGGGTTCTAGGGTAAAGGCAAGAAGGGTAAAGGAGGATGATCAGATCAGCCACGGTCACAGAAACAGCAGAGAAGACAGATGGGCTGCATGGCCTCCTTCTTCTTTACATCTTATAGTCTTAAGTAACGCTGTGCGACATCATTCCACCTGGCATTCTCAGATCCAATTACCTCCGTTTGCTGTTTGTAAATTCTTTTTTATTCTTGTTATTCTATGCTGACATTGATGCATTTATTGTCCGTCGCTAACTGCCCTGGAGAAAGTGGTCTAAAATCAAACGGCTTCCAATTGGAATTGCAACATGGTGCCTAGGTACAGCGATGGTATACACTTTTTGCTGCATTATATATTGAAACCACGTGACAATAAAGGATATTGAAATAAAACAGAAACAAGAGGGCTATAGTTGGCATTAAAATCTTGGATTCACACCAACAGCAGTGAGAGTTCATGGAATGGGGAAAAATTAAAAGAAAGAATAAGAAAGAAAAAGAGATAGGAAAGGAAAAAATAAACAGGAGGGTCAAAAAATTTAAAAATACAGAAAAAAGAAAAAAAAAACGGAAAAAATAAAGAGTTGATGGGATATTAAATGGGCAAGTCCAATCCTGCTGGGACCCACACGTGTCAAGCGGAGTTGGACGCCCATCAAGTGCTGGCACCTTGGGCAAGATCCTCCCTTCCCAGTGCCCGGGAGAGCTCGCACTACCTCGAATGCCAAGCTGGGCTGGGATCACGTCAACCTAGCAGCGGGCATTGAATCACCAGGCGGGCACAGTCAAGCCAGGGTCAACATTGTGAAAGGGCATTCGAAAGGGCGACCTTTACCATGGAGGAAGCAATCCAAAATGTTTCTGTGACAAACATCGGACAGCACCACATTAATTGGCCGTTCCTTCAGACACAGCACGCCGTTAGTGGTGCTTGGCTATGTGAGAAGCAGCTCATTAACTGGTAATAAATTTTTAATTCAACTCCAGGCATCAGCTCGTCTCCGAATACCCTGGTGAAATGTTTTTAAACTTTTAATTAAGAACTTGGGACTTGGCTGAACCATCTGGTGGCACTTCGGCTGCTGTCTCCCTGTGTCTGAAGGCTAAGGAGCACTGTCTGTGGTCCCACTTGGTGCATCAAGTGCTCGAAGGTTTCCCCTTCCTCCCATCGCAACGGAGGAAGAACCAACACTTGCAAACCTCTCTCTCAAACCCCCAGAGTGTCCATACAAGGCCATCAAACCCTATTCATCCACTAGTTTTGACCAAGATGTCCTGGAACGGCCTCACACACTCACCATTGGCTGTCTACGCAATCGAAGACTCAGGGAGAGCAAGTGAAGAAAGAAATTGTACGGAAATAATTCTCTGAAGAAGAATTGGTCAGGATGTAAGGCTGCTGCCACAATAAAGGTTGCAGTTTGAATATGATTTGGAGGTGCCAGTGTTGGACTGGGGTGGACAACGTTAAAAATCTCACAACACCAGGTTATAGTCCAACAGGTTTATTTGGAAGTATGGCTTTCAGAGTGCCGCTCCTTCGTCAGGTAGCTGTCTTAAGAAGGAGCAGCACTCTGAAAGCTAGTGCTTCCACATAAACCTGTTGGGCTGGTGTTGTGAAGTTTGAGAAAGGTGAGGACTGCAGATGCCGGAGCTCAGAGTCGCGAGTGTGGCGCTGGAAAAGCGCAGCAGGTCAGGCAGCATCCCAGGAGCGGGAGAGTCGACTTTTTGGGCAGAAGCCCTTCATCAGGAAGTTCTGCAGTTTGAACAGTGACAGAAGGGGACACATTCCTTCCTGGTGGCCACAGAATGCAGCACCTCTGACAGAGAATGCTTTTCAGGCAAAGACCAAGGTGTCCCATCCGAGAGTGGAGTGGGAGGCGTGTTTCCAGGAAGGGCTGGCATGGCTTTGTGTGTGCCAGCCCGCGGTCCAGTGTATCGGAGCCAGCTGAGGTGGCAAAGAGGGCTGAGGTTACTCTTCCTTTCCACAGATCTGCAAGTAGGGGCATAGAGTCATAGAGACGTACAGCACGGAAACAGAGAAGAGACCTCAGAGATACATAAAATCATGAAGGGCATGGATAAGATAATTAGACAAAGGCTTTTCCCTGGGGAGGCGTAAAAAAGACATGAGGGGCAAATTCTTTACACAGAGGATGGTTCGTGTGTGGAATGAACTTCCAGAGGAGGCTGAGGGGTGACCTTATAGAGGTTTAGACAATTATGAGGGGCATGGATAGGATAAATAGGCAAGGTCTTCTCCCTGGGGTGGGGGAGTCCACAACTAGAGGGCATAGGTTTAGGGCGAAAGGGGAAAGTTATAAAAGGGAGCTAAGGGGCAACTTTTTCACGCAGAGGGCTGTGCGTGTATAGAATGAGCTGCCAGAGCTGCTAATGTGGTGCCACTGTTTAAGAAGGGTGGTAAGGAGAAGCCAGGGAACTATAGACCAGTGAGCCTGACCTCAGTGGTGGGCAAGTTGTTGGAGGGAATCCTGAGGGACAGGATGCACATATATTTGGAAAGGCAAGGATTGATTAGGGATAGTCAACATGGCTTTGTGCGTGGGAAATGTGGAGCGCCACAAGGATCAGTGCTGGGTCCTCTACTTTTCATCATTTATATAAATGATTTGGATGCAAGCATAGGAGGTATAGTTAGTAAGTTTGCAGATGACACCAAAATTGGAGGTGTACTAGACAGCGAAGAAGGTCACCTCAGATTACAACAGGATCTTGATCAGATGGGCCAATGGGCTGAGAAGTGGCAGATGGAGTTTAATTCAGATAAATGTGAAGTGCTGCATTTTGGGAAAGCAAATCTTAGCAGGACTTATACACTTAATGGTAAGGTCCGAGGGAGTGTTGCTGAACAAAGATACCTTGGAGTGCAGGTTCATA
Source organism: Chiloscyllium plagiosum (assembly GCF_004010195.1). Taxonomy (NCBI): domain Eukaryota; kingdom Metazoa; phylum Chordata; class Chondrichthyes; order Orectolobiformes; family Hemiscylliidae; genus Chiloscyllium; species Chiloscyllium plagiosum. The sequence goes on from NC_057752.1 coordinate 3,099,080, forward strand.
GCTCCTTGAAAGTGGAGTCGCAGGTAGATAGGATAGTGAAGAAGGCGTTTGGAATGCTTTCTTTTGTTGGTCAGAGTATTGAGTACAGGAGTTGGGAGGTCATGTTGTGGCTGTACAGGACGTTGGGGGTTAGGCCGCTGTTGGAATATTGCGTGCAGTTCTGGTCTCCTTCCTATTGGAAAGATGTTGTGAAACTTGAAAGGGTTCAGAAAAGATTTACAAGGATGTTGCCAGGGTTGGAGGGTTTGAGCTATAAGGAGAGGCTGAATAGGCTGGGGCTGTTTTCCCTGGAGTGAAGGAGGCTGAGGGGTAACCTTATAGATGTCTATAAAATCATGAGGGGCATGGATAGGGTAAATAGATAAGGTCTTTTCCCCCAGCATAGGGGAGTCCAGAACTAGAGGGGCATAGGTTTAGGGTGAGAGGGGAAAGATTTAGAAGGGACCAAAGGGACAACTTTTTCACACAGAGGTTGGTGCGTGCATGGAATGAGCTGCCAGAGGAAGTGGTGGAGGCTGGTACAATTGCAACATTTAAAAAGGCTTTTGGATGGGTATATGAATAGGAAGGGTTGAGAAGTACATGGGCTAAGTGCTGGCAAATGGGACTAGATTGGGTTGGGATATCTTGGTCGGCATGGACGGGTTGGACTGAAGAGTCTGTTTCTGTGCTGTACATCTCTATGACTCTATGACACACCACAGTCAGAGCTGCACCGCAATGTTGTGGCATATGCTTGGTGAGTGTTCTCTGGAGACAGGCAGTGGAGTCGACAGTCAAGATTAGAGTGGTGCTGGAAAACCACAGCAGGTCAGGCAGCATCCGAAGAGCAGGAAAATCGACGTTTTGGGCAAACGCCCTCCCTGCTTCATTCCTGATGAAGGGCTTTTGCCCGAAACGTTGATTTTCCTGCTCCTCGGATGCTGCCTGACCTGCTGTGCTTTTCCAGCACCACTCTAACCTTGACTCTGATTTCCAGCATCTGCAGTACCCACTTCCAGCTATTGGAGTCGACAGGTCAAGTCTCCAGCACAAGTTCGAGCTTTGGGTGTAGAACTGCTGAAAAAGAGTCAAGGTCCCCATTCCAACATTAGCAATAAACGCCGCCATTACCAGGCCCACAGGCACATCCTGCATTAAAACCTCACAACAAATTGCCATACAAGTTGCAATTATCTGTTAAGTCAGAAAGATTCTGACGCAGATGGTTCCCATTTCATCCAGCTCAGGCAGAAATGCCAATCTACTGTCTGCGATAAAGCAATCAAAAGTGAGTGCAAGACACTGAGTGCAGTCTGCTGTTCTTAATGATGCTTTCTCCACATTCCTCATTGTCCTCTTCAGAAGATATTTGTCTCATTTCATCCCCCTGTTCTCCCGGAACTCTTGCGAGGGAACAGTTTGACAGGCACTGCAGGTGTCCCAATATTCCAACCACCCACTCCTGAGGTGCAGCCTGAGGTTTAACTCATTCTCACCGACTATCCGCACGCCGTTTCCTGCAGCAACCACAGGGTGGCTAACACTGGCACACAGCTTGGCTGAGCAGTTATCACAACCGGGCTGAATGAAGCCAGCTCTCATCTGAAGCAGCACTTTACCTGCACTTCCCACAATCTGGTCTACTGCATTTGCTGCTCACAACGTGGTCTCCTCTACATTGGGGAAATGAAGCATAGACTGGGTGACTGCTCCACAGAACGTATGTTCGTAAAAAAGACCCTGAGCCTCCAGTTGCCTGTCACTTGAACACCCCACCCTGTTCCCTGGTCAACATCTCTGTCTCAGGCTTCCTGCAGTGTTCCGGTGAAGCTCAGAGCAAGCTGGAAGAACAGCATCTCATTTTCTACTTGGGAACTCTACAGCCTTCTGGGGTCAATAGTGAGTTCAACTTTAGGGTTTGAGCTCTCCCATGACCCCTACCCCAACTCCCACACACCAGGCTTTGTTATCACACAGTCTGCCATTACACCCAACCCATCGTTAGCCACTGACAGTCCCCATTAACAGTGCCCAGCCTGATCATTATCAACTCCCTTGTCTGACCAACTGTTCTGCCCTTGCTTTGGGCTCTATCCCCTCCTCCCTCCACCCAATTGTCTGCATACAAACCAACATTTTCCTCGCTACAGTCAGTTCTGAGGAAGGATCACCACACCTGAGACGTTACCCCTGATATCTCTCCACAGATGCTGGCCAGGCCTGCTGAGCTTTTCCAGCAACTTTCTGTTTTCGGTTCTCACCTATGGACCAGTGCATCACACCCTTACCTGAGCCAGACAACTGTGGGTTCAAATCCCAATCCAGAGGCTCAGGGTCACAAAATAAACTGACACCTGCCCCCCCCCCCCCCCCCGCATGTCGTCTTTCAGGTGAAGTGAAACCTTTGAGACCCTATCTCGTAGAATCCCTACGGTGCAAAAAGACCCATCAAGTCAGACTGACCCACTACAGAGCATCCGACACTATCCCCATTTCCAATCCACCCTAACCATCACATCTTTAGACCCACCCAGACATAGAGAGAACGAGCAAACTCCACACAGACAGACACCCGAGGGTGGAATCGAACCCAGGTCCCGTGGGGCAGCAGTGCTAACCACTGAGCCACCATGCCACTATATTTTCTCTGTCTCTCAATGACTTGGCATTGTTTCCAGGGTGATGGTGAACGCTCACTGGTCCTTCTCCCGCAGCGCACGCAACACACATTCCACAGAGATGTTGGCCAAGGAACAGGATGGTGTGTTAAAGGGGCAGGCAACTGTCTCTTTGGTACTCACATCTCGAGTCAAGTCTCTTGATTTCCATCAAGCTACCTCAATCTCCCCACCAGCGAGTCAGAAACACTGATGTCATTTTATTTTTTTCTGTTCTGGAGTGAACATTCATTACAGATTTTCAGCAGTAATGCGGCAGACGGAAATTGCTAAGAAAGTGGGCCCTTTCTAAAGCCTTCCTTGAGACTTTCTTCTTGATGAAGGAATTTGAGGGCCGCAGAAAACAAATTGGAAATAAAAAAGAAACACCTGGCTGGTGAATGATGCACAAATGCAAACGCTTCAAGCACAATTCTCAAAGCAAACCGGGCTCTCGCAATGACACCAGGGCCTAGTTCATCGCTTTTCAGCGAGGGTACAGCTGCATGCTTTCGCCAATGACTGCAATCATTTCATTTGCAGCACCTGGAGTTAATTAGTCGTTAACTAATGCGTGCGCTAATTATTCCAGGAAGAAAGAGAGATTTGGCAGAGCAACATTTCGCTGGAGTCCAATCCCCTCACACGGTCCCAACAAACGCACACCCAGTGGTTAGCACTGCCGCCTCACAGCACTAGGGTCCCAGGTTCAATTCCAGCCTCGGGCGACTGTCTGTGTGGAGTTTGCACCTTCTCCCCGTGTCTGTGTGGGTTTGCTCCGGGTTTCCTCCCACAGTCCAAAGATGTGCAGGTCAGGTGAATTGGCCATGCTAAATTGCTCATAGTGGTAGGTCCATTAGTCAGAGGGAAATGGGTCTGGGTGGGTTACTCTTCGGAGGGTCGGTGTGGACTGGTTGAGCCAAAGGGCTTGATTCCACGCTGTAGGGAATCTAATCTAATCATTGGAGGAAAGCCAAAATCCGACCGTGCTGCCACTGACTTCAGCACATTAAACATCGCATTCGCGCTCGCTCGGTCATTGCATCACACTCAACAAGGGTAGGGCATTGAGCCATTTAACATGATCATGGCCTCAACTCCACTCTCCCGCCCGCTCTCCATGACCCTTCCACCACGTTACTCATCTGACAATCACCTCCTCAAATGAACTCAGTGTCCGGCTTTCTGCTGCACTTTGAGCTAAGAAATCCCACAGGCCCTTTGGGAGAAGTAATTTCTCCGTTTCAAATCTGCTCCCTCTTGATCCGAACATCCCATTTTCGATTGCCCCACCAGGAAATGTCCTCCCGATGTTGATTTTGTCAATCCCCTTTTAGCATCTTATAGACCTCAATTAGATCTCCTCTAGATCTCCTCTCATTCTGTTAAACTCCAGAGAGTGCAGGCCCAAAGTGCTCAATCTCTCCCTTCATCTCTGGAATTAATCGAGATCGCAACGGATGGTTTGGCACGCTCACCGTGAGCTTTGCCTGTTCACCGGGAATCACAGGGCGAGCTGGGGAGGCTTTTCGCCAGTTGGCGACTTGGCTTGTATCCAGGGTGATGGCTGACCCTTCTCCCGCAGCGCACGCAACACACGTTCCACAGAGCTCTCACGGCGGCCTTACAAATCAACCAGCTCATTGCTTTGATGTGCTTTTGAACCAGCAGAGCACGTTTTGAACTGGAGTGCGTTGCTGGTGCTGTGTAGGAAAGGTCCCATGGGCAGCAGCGTTCGATCAGATAGTCAACTTCGAAAAAGATGCATCCTTCAACCACGAGAGCATTAAAATGAAAATAAGACCAGGAGCAGGCCTCTTGTGCCCGCTCCAAAAGGATCACGGCTGATCCGACATTTCTCATGTCCACTTTCCCTGTAACCCTTGATTCCCCAACTGATCAAGAATCTCTCTCGGCCTTCAATCCACACAAGGACTCTGCCCCCACAGCTCTCCCTGGCAAGGTGTTTTAAAGACTCTCAACCCTCTAACATGAGGAGGAACTTCTCTCTATCTTAAATTGGCACCCCTTAATTCTGGGACTGTGCCCTCTAGTCTTTGACCCTCCCATGAAGGGGAAACAGCATCTCAGCCCTGACCCTGTCAAGCCCCTCTATGCTTCAATGAGATCATCTCTCATTCTTCTAAACTCCGGTGAGTAGAGTCTCTGCCCGTTTAGCCCTTGCTCATACCAGGGATCATCCTACTGAACCTCCTCTGAACTGCCTCCGATGAAATGATATGTTTTCTGAGATAAGGGGAGCAAGACTCCTGTTTCAGCCTAACTCATCTTCTTAGCATCTGTCTATCCCCTTCTTAACTTGCTTCCTAAAATAATAAGCCCGATGTGCAGAATTGCATGGCAGAATTATAACGGATTATTATAATTGGCCAAACACAAAGAAGGCTGTCAAAATGGTCACCTCAGCATGCCAAAGAATTAGATCAGTGAGCCAGGTTTCCGACATCCAGGGATAGTTTGTTCGAGTGAATTTGAGTGTAAGGCCTAAATAGGGATAAAGTAAAAAGGGCAGACTTCTCCAGATGAACCTTACGACGATGTTGCTTCTTTGACCAGGTTATGTTGCCCTTGTTTTTTATTCCAGAGAGATCGTAAAGGCAGAGGTTCCGATATGTCTGGCAATATTTACTTGATGTAGCTTTTAAGATTTTTTTTAGAAATACCTGTACAATGAAAGGGGAGTGGCCAGTTCTCCACATTCACCAAGCACGTGGCTCAGTGGTTGCCTCATGGGACCTGGGTTCAATTCCATCCTCGGGCGACTGTCTGTGCGGAGCTTGCACGTTCTCCTCATGTCTGTGTGGGTTTGCTCTGGTTTCCTTCCACAGTCCAAAGGTGTGTAGGTTAGGGTGGATTGCCCAAGCTAAATTGCACATAGTGTTCAGGGATGTGTAGGTTAGTTGCAATAGTCAGGGGTAAATTTGGGTCTGGGTGGGTTACTCTTCAGAGGGTCGGTGTGGACTTGCTGGGCCGAAGGGCCTGTTTCCACACTGTAGGGGTTCTAATTCAGGGCTTGGTTTGGTTCTAGCAAGCTGCTTTATTTGCAGCTGCTGGCCAAGTGAGGATGTTTCCCCCTCACAAGAGAGTCCAAGACCAGAGGGTACTGTCTCAGAATGAAGTGGTGCCAATTTAAGAGCGAGATGAGGAGGAATTTCTTCTCTGAGAGTTAAGAGTCTTTGAAACACCTTGCCAGGGAGAGCTGTGGGGGCCGAGTCCCTGTGTAGATTGAAGGCCGAGAGAGATTCTTGATCAGTCGGGGAACCTCGAGAAGCTGCTATGGACCCAAGAAAGCAGTTCCACGTTGATCCTCTTGCTCTCTGACATCTCTCCTATACAAGCCTGGGTTTGATTTTACCTTGTTTTGCCAAGGGAGTGTTTACGGGGATGTTGCAAATACTTGGAAAGGCATCATTAAATTGTGACAGAGTCGACTGGGTTTTCAGACAGCTTAAGTTATTCTAAATTCGGTTCCCTTTTGTTTGTGTTTCATTCAGGAGTCTGGAAATAAATTCTGTATTGGTCAAAACCGTGGGGTTGGGTCAGCTGCATCGCTCCTGGAATATCCACTATACACCTGCTTAAACCAAACAGAAGGTCTGGGCTACCTTCTTGACATGTTTTGAGGGGGTGTGGCTTGGTCCATGTGCACTCTAAAGAGAGTGTCACCAGCAATGTGTCAGCAGCAGAGAAGTTAAGTGTTAACAAAACATTTCAGAAGCATCTTGGACTCAGAAAGGCTTTAGAGACAGGGAGGTGCCAAACTCTGGTAACAGTGCCAGGCCATGGTAAGATTAAATGACCCTTGACTGGATGAAGTAGACATTAGTTCGTGTCCTGGAATTGGGCATCTGATCCTCATGGTTGTATGGAGCAAGAATGCCATTCGGATACCCCAGCTTATCAAAATGGTGTACAGATAATGAATTTCTCTGAGTCTTACTCCAGTTAGACAGGAGTGAATAAACAGTCAAATATCTGCACCCGAGGCTCCAGTGGTCAAAGTAATCATAACACGGTCAACCAGAGTTGGCAGTGAGAACACAAACGAGACAGGCTCAGGAGTGGCAGAGACTGGCATTCAGCATGGCAAGACTGGCTGAGCCCAGATGCTTACTGCTCTACTGAACTGATTTGGAATGCTGTATTCTGCAGAGCAAAGACTTGAAACTAATGAGATGAACGCACCTTCTCTTCTATTTTGCTTTCAACTGTGCCTCCCCCATCCCCGCCTGTAATAACGTAAATTGCTGATGTCCCCCTTAAGGGAGCTGGCATTAAAGAGTTGCTGAGCTCGACGATCTGAGAGAGCTGAATTTGCATTAGCTGACAGTCATAAAAAGCACGTTCCAGCACAAGACTTCACAACAGTTTAGACGAGAGCATTTCCCCAGAAACATAGCCCATTGCCGTGAATCAAGCAAAAATAAAAAAGGAACATAATGATGCCCCGATCCAGCTGCGCAGTTCCAACCAGGTTTGCACTTTCTCTGCCAGCAAGCGGGTCAAGTATAGTTACTGAGATCTCCATGGCTTGGCACCAATGTATCAGATGCTCATTGGCAATCCTACACAGTTGGAGTTGAAAGCAGACACTGTTTGAAAAGATTTGAATTTTTAGCCCATGATTTGCACACCTTTGACTTGCTCTTGGGTTTCTCCCAGTTGCCCTCTGGAACTTTGCTACAAGCTTGGCAGAAGTGCCAATAAATGGCCATGGTTTCCATCAAACCTGTTCTCAGGAGATCTGGAAATTCTCCCCTCCCGTCCTTTGTACAGAATCTGACTTGGCGAGTCATTGCCCACCACTGGGTAACTCCCAGCGGTGGCAGGTTGAGTCCCCGTCCCCTGGGCATTAATTGGCCACTTGAAGGAGGTCAAGTGTTGGCAGAAAAGTGACACCACCTGGCACCCTCCTGTCCAATTAAATGCCGCCGTGCAGAAAGGCATTCAATTCTGCCCTCTGTGCTTTGCACCATCTTTTTCCTTGTCAGCTTGGGTCACGTAGCGTTTTCTGCTTTTATGCCAATTGCCTTAACTTGCTGCATTCAAATAGGCCAAAGACCCATTGGGGATACCTCTCGCTTGCACATGGTTGACCCCAGACTTCTCCAGAGGTATGGCTGCCAACTCTGGTTGGCACAACCTTGGAATTGAAATCAGAAAATATCCGATCTCCAAGCGCGCCAACATTGGCCATCTCACAGACCCCTGCTTTCCCACAGCCAACTGGTAAACCAAGAGTTTTCTCCACCTGGATGACTTCCCAGCATCCCTTGCCTTCCAAACCTCTCTCACCTTTCTTACAACCAGTGAACCAAAAGACTTTGAAAAAGAAAATGGAAAAATGATTTGTTTTGCGCCTCCATTCATTTTTCTCCAGGACTGTTCGCAGCAATATCTCAGCAGTCCAGGATAATCCTGGAACACTGGCAACTCTATCCAACAGCGAGGGCTTACTGGATTGTCCGGTCGTTCCCAAAAGCGGGCAGTGAGGCCGAGGAGTGGGCTTTACAAATGAATGCTCCCCAAAACCTCAGACTATCACCTTAAACAATCACGCCAAGGTACGTGGGCGAGACACATGCAGCAATAAACAGCGAGCTTCCACATTGGGGAATATTTTGGGGAAACACTGCCAATTCAACAGAATGCAATTACCTTTTTAGGCACAGAGTTTCCAAGGAAATCTCCCCTCAAGGTAACCACAAGTTTATTCCAAATTACTGTTTCACACCCTCTCATGTTTCAAACAGTTTGTTTATTGCTGTTACCAGTGTATGACACTGTAAACTCGCCAGGCTTAAATAAGGAGGCCATTCTAATACATTATTTACTGCCCTATAAATTATGGTAGTCAGGATGAAGGATGAGCTATTGCTCATTAAGAAATGCAGTTGGCCAAAGGACCACAGTCAGCAAAAAGCCAACTCAAAGATGCAGGTTGAGCTGTGGTCTAATCAGGGAAAGAAAATCACAAACTAATGCTGTTTCGGGCAGGTCCATTCATCAGAATTCATTTCCCATCTGTCTATCTCAAATTCACCAAAGATCCTCAGGCAGCACCTCTTCTAAACCCACAACCACTTCCATCTAGAAGGACAAGGACAGCAGATACAGGGGAACACCACCCCCTGCAAGTTCCCCTCCTGGGTCAAAATCCTGGAATTCCCTCCCTCAGGGCATTGTGGGTCAACCCACAGCAAGTGGACTGCAGCGGTTCCAGAAGGCAGCTCACCCCCACCTTCTCAAGGGGGGGGGGGGGCAACTAGGGATGGGGCAATAAATGTTGGGCCCAGCCAGTGGCACCCACATCCCACAAGATGAATAAATTAAAGAAAATTGAAAATCAATTCACAACCACAGCTTCTTACAATACAGAAGGATGCTATTTGGCATACACATTCAGATGTCCTATTAAATTGTAGCGAAACCTTTGCATAAGTGCAGAAGTTCGGACTCCAGGCATTAAAAGGGAGCATGCAGATTCACTTGGCTGCTCCTGGGAATGAGGAGATAAAAACACAGAGGAAACAGTCTGTTCCCAGCGGTGGGAGGAAGCAGCATGAAGGATTTTCGATAAAAGTTATGGATTGGATAATAGTGTTGAGGTCCCTCCATTGTGGTATGGATTGAGGTGAAACATAAAACCCCACCGATAGGACTAGCACCACCCCATCCTGTAACTCCCAGCTCGCATAAATATTGTTCAGGCCGTGGAAGGACTGTTCACGCGACAGTCTGTCAGATGGTTAAATCAGCAAATCCTTCCACCACTTCATACTGTTCTCTCAGGACAAGTGTGTGAAAGTACAAAACAACAGATCTTGCCTTTACACATTCGGCTGTGACTGCTTGAAAAAGAAAACATGCCAAGTTTAAAAAAAACCTAAAGTCCTCGAATTATGTGAAACTAGGCCTGGTTCTAAGTCTGGGGCTGAGAAAGGAATTTGAGTGCACCCATGATCGAAATCAACACTGGTCTTACTTTGAACTTAACGGGCGGTTGCACGCGACTTTAAATTGTACAGATCGTGGACATTAACCGGGGTTTCACTTGAGCGCATAAAAGCAAGCGTGGTAATGTCCCTTTCTCTGGACTAGAAGGTCCAGGTCCAAGGTCCACTCCACCCCAGAGGTAACATGACTGATGAGGGAGATTGAGGAAAATAATCATAACTCCAGCTGTCCTGGTCTGGAAATCCTGGAGCCAAGCAGACGGAGACCTGCTTGTAGACGATGGAGGACATGCCCCTACATTAAGGTCATAAGGTTGGAGCTCATTTCCCATGTTTGCCAGAAGTGAGAAAGATCCACTGGAATTGTTTCTGCAGTGTTTTTTGGTTTAAACCTATTTTTCTAACCAACCTGTTCAGCGATGTTATTACACACTTCGACACCAGATCGAACTCAAACTCAGGCCTCTCGGTCCAGGGATAGGGACACTACCACTGCGCCACAAGAAGGCCTCGATCACATTCACCTGACACACAAAACATTCCCAACTTGGAACCAGGAAGGAACACTGTACGGAGAGAGGCCTACTACAAGGTGTTGTGAAACTTGAAAGGGTTCAGAAACAACTTACAATGATGTTGCCAGGGTTGGAGGGTTTGAGCTGTAGGGAGAGGCTGGATAGGCTGGGGTTATTTTCCCAGGACCGTTGGAGGCTGAAGGGTGACCTTATAGAGGCTGATAAAAACTCGTTTAATTTGGGAAACTTGGTTGGCATGGACAGGTTGGACTGAAGGGTCCGTTTCTGTGCTGCATGACTCTATGACTCTTAACAGATTGCTCAGAAACATTGCAATGTATCTTACCTATAAAGATTTACAAGGATGATGCCAGGGTTGGAGGATTTAAGCTGTAGGGAGAGGTTGAATGCTGTTTTCCCTGGAGCATTGGAGGCTGAGGGGTGACCTTATAGAGGTTTATAACATCATGAGGGGCATAAATAGGATAAACAGACAAGGTCTTTTCCCTGGGGTGGGGCAGTCCAGAACTAGAGGGCATAGGTTGAGGGTGAGAGGGGAAAGATATAAAAGAGAACCAAGGGGCAACTTTTTCACGCAGAGGGTGGTACGTGTATGGAATGAGCTGCCAGAGGAAGTGATGGAGGCTGGTACAATTGCAACATTTAAAAGGCAACTGGATGGGTATATGAATAAGAAGGGTTTGGAGGGATATGGGCCAAGTGCTGGCAGGTGGGACTAGATCAGATTGGGATATCTGGTCGGCATGGACGGGTTGGACCAAAGAGTCGGTTTCTGTGCTATATGACTCTGTAACCGTGGTGATGTGTTAGGAAGTGCTTCCCTACTTCATCTGTGGATAAATATAAGATCGACTCCAACAGATCCTCTGAATGATAATTACTTCCTAATTATTGGCTGGGGAAGAGCCAGCTCTTTGCTGTTAGGAAGATGTTCCCTGGGACTTAGTTAACGAAAAAAGCATTGATTTTAAATGGAGGTCCATTCAAACTGGATCGCCTCTGGGTCAACTCATTCTTTGATGTCCAGAGTAGTAAGGCATGGTTCGAGATGCTCACTGATTCAATTGGTGCTGCAAACTATCAACACAATCTCCTTGTGCACAATTCAGCAATATTGTGAGGGATTCAATGAACATTCAGCTGTTCAAGACGTGTTCATTCAATGTGGACATTGCAGGCAAGGGCAGTATTTATTGCCCCGTCCCTAGTTGCCCCCTTTGAGAAGGTAGGGGTGAGCTGCCTTCTTGAACCGCTGCAGTCCACTGGCTGTGGGTTGACCCACAATGCCCTCAGGGAGGGAATTCCAGGATTTTGACCCGGCGACACTGAAGGATTGGCGATAGATTTCCAAGTCAGGATGGTGGAGGGGAACTTGCAGAGGATGGTGCTCTCAGAAGACAACGGAGCAGAAATTAGGCCATTCAGCCCATCGAGTCTCCCGTGGCTGATAGTTTTTTCAACCCCATTTTCCCGCTTTCTCCCTGTAACCCTTAATCCCCTTGTGTCTGCTGCCCTTATAGTTCGAGGTGGTAGAAATCATGGGTTTGGAAGGAGCTTTGACACATTGCTACAATGGATCGCGTCAATAACACAAGCATCAAATGCCTCATGCCAGCCACTATGGTAAAAGGACAATTGAGTGACAGGAATGTATGTCAAAGCCAACTTCCAAAGATGGCCAGTTTTAAATAATTACTGGCTGGCCAAATCAATTTGTTTCACAGTAAACCTCTGATCTGCACTCAGTATTCAAAAATTCAAGTCTATAAATCAGGAAAAGGACCCTCTGTGGTCTCTGGGTGGTCGGCCACCAACTGAACATTAAATGAAGCATTTGTAAGCTCTGTCGAGCCATCAGTCAAAAGAATGGATAGAAAAGAAGAAACCAGATGGTAAAAATAAATAAAAACGGCATGTCACAGAGACAGATCACGTGCTGGGAAAGAGATACGCTTTGGTCACAGTGCCAGGTTCCCGTGTCAAGAAGACAGTGCCAGTTTATTTCAGACCTCCAGCATGGCCCATACCCAGCATCAGAGCAAGGACAGCACAATTCTGCTCCTATTATGGAAGTTTAATAAAAACCTGTAACAAAGCAGCAGTGGGTTTCATTAACACCACTGCTCCACAATCCCTGCCACCTCACCTCATTGCCATGTGTTCTTTTTAGCGCAATAAATATTGCATTCGCCCAAGTTTGTGGCTCACCATTTTTTAACCCATTTCAACCCGGACGTGCAGGCAGAGCAGTAGCATGGAACGTGTAACAGAAGCAATAAACCTTCACACCTTTCTCAAAGAATTGCTTTAATAAGCAGCTCCCTCCCAATCCCTGGCGTTGCCATAGACACCCACAGACTTTGACTCAGGATTTCATGCTTAGCAAAGGACCCAGTGATAGCAACCCCCCCACCCCCCCACGTCCTTCAGCAACTCTGATGTTGGCAGCGAGGCAAATACATCGGATAAGCTCACTCACTCATAGAGATGTACAGCACGGAAACAGACCCTTCGGTCCAACCCGTCCATGCCGACCAGATAGCCCAACCCAATCTAGTCCCACCTGCCAGCACCCGGCCCACATCTCTTCAAACCCTTCCTATTCATATACCCACCCAAATGCCTTTTAAATGCTGTAACTGTACCAGCCTCCACCACATCCTCTGGCAGCTCATTCCATACACGTACCACCCTCTGTGGGAAAAAGTTGCCCCTTAGGTCTCTTTTATATCTTTCCCCTCTCACCCTAAACCTATACCCTCTAGTTCTAGACTCCCCCACCCCAGGGAAAAGACTTTGTCTATTTACCCTGTCCATGCCCCTCATAATTTCGTAAACCTCTACAAGTTGACCCCGCAGCCTCCGATCTAGATACAAAGAAATATTCTACATTCCTTACTCTGGATACCTCGTAATAAGTTGCAATATGTTGGCTTAGGTAGAAGGAAATATCCTAGACTATTGGTCTGAGCTAGTCAGGACGGTAACAGAGGCAAGAGGTGGAAGGCATAGATCACACTTCAGGGCCATTTTAATATTTGACTTTGTTCACAATACCCTTTTGTGGTGAGCTGCCCTCTTGAACCACTACAGTCAGTCCATGTGCCGTAGGTAGACCCACAATGCCATTAAGGAAGCAATTCCAGGACTTTGACCCAGTGACACGGAAGTAATGGCAACATAATTCCAAGTCAGGGTTGCTAGGGACCAGACCAAAACACCTCAAAAGAGATGGCTTAGACCCGAACTTATTTTGTTTAAAATTGTAAGGCACTACATTCCAGATGCAATTCCGTTGGTCACACTGCTCGGCTTTAAGCAAAACACACTTCATTCTTAAAATACAAGCAAAAAGTAAATAGAATTGGCAGAGAGTTAAAGTTTAGAAATAATTAAGATAATATATTCTGTAACTACGAATCATCAAGTGTTCTAATGTAGCAGCATCCCATAATCACACCCTTGGCAAAGGCAAATTCAGCAAAACAGATTCTCCTTGAGAGAGAGAAAGAGAGCGAGAGAACTGTAACTTGCAGTTCAACTCTAAAACCCCCCAAAGTCAACAACTGAAAGTAACACCGAACCCCCTGGGTCTCTGTGCGAGCCTGACTCCACCCATTCATGCTTGTCTTGTCTAATGCTTTTTAAAACCCCAAAAAGCTATTGACTCTGCCATCCATGGAGCAGACGCCTCGGCGCCAGGTTTACAACATTCCTCTGCAAGCGGAGCAGGAAAGAACAAATCCCTCTTCAAGGCACATCTCATCCCAGGACAGTGAGTGGCTTGAAGGGGGATATGCAGGGGATGGTGCTCCCATGTATCTGCTGCCCTTGCCCTCTAAATAGAAGTGGCCGTGGGTTTGGAAGGTGTTGTCTGAGGAGCCGTGGGGAGTTGCTGCTGTGTATCTTCTAGATGGTACACACTGCTGCTGGTGAAAGGAGTGAATGTTGAAGGTGGTACCAATCAAACGGGGGCTGCTTTGTCCTGGATGGTGTTGAGCCTCGAGTGTTGTTGGAGCTGCCCCCATCCAGGCAAGTGGGGAGTATTCCATCACACTCCTGAGTTGTGCCTTGTAGATGGTGGACAGGCTTTGGGGAGTCAGGAGGTGAGTTACTCGCCGCAGTATTCCCAGTCTCTGACCTGCCCTTGTAGCCACTATATTGATATGGCTAGTCCAGTTCAGTTTCTGGTCAATGATAACCCCCAGGATACTGACGGTGGGGGATTGAGTGATGGTGACACCATTGAACAGTGTTAAACTCTCTCTTGTTTCAGATGGCAACACCCAGTGTTTGTGTGACACAAACACTACTTGCCACTTGCTAGCCCAAGCCTGGATATTGTACAGATCTTGTTGTATTTGAACGTGGACTGCTTCAGCATCTGAGGAGTTGCTGTTGTGCGATCATCAGCGAGCATCCCACTTCTGACCTAATGATGGAGGGAAGGTCATTGATGAAGCAGCTGGAGATGGTTGGGCCTAGGACACTACCCTGAGGGAGTCCTGTCCTGGATTTAACTAACCCCGAAAACTAAAAGCGTTGTCCTTGGTGCCAGGGGAGAATTGCCCCCGAGTCCCACTGACTAATGTTATCAGGATTTCCTGAAGCTGCACTCAGTCAAACATGGTCTTGATGTCAAGAGCAGTCACCTTCACCTGGCTTCTGGAATCCTTCTGTCCATGTTTGGGGCAAGGCCAGAACAAGATCAGGGGCTCACCATGGTGATCTGATGATTCCGCGGTGACATTTTAAAAGTCTGGAGCTCGCAAGAGAGAGGACAGACTGAGGGAGATAAAGGCCTTCACACGTCCGAGAAAGAATATCTTCAAACAAGCAGTAGTGTCAGAGATCAATACTATGCGGATGAAGAAAACCACATATCACAGTGTGCTTTAATCACAGGAAGAGCAAGACAGGAGTTCTTATGTAGGATCAGGAAGAAACAAATATTGATATTGCAACCATGTGTTAATGGGCAGAAGAACACAGCTTCAGTTAACTCCATGTACCCCTCTGTACCTGCCAGAAATATCAAGAACACTCTTCAGTTTTAATTAACAGGACAAAATGTTAAAGTGCATCGATTTCGACTTGGCAGTTTGAAATGTTCCCGTGTCCACTCCTGACACCACCCAAAGTAATTCCTCCACCTCACTTGAAGAGATTTTTATTTTGCTAATTTATCAAATCACGCGAGCCATCTTCAAAAGCAAACCTACTTAACAATATGCAGCCATACCTGGACTTTGTCAGAATATTCATGTTGCAGGCTATTACCATTGAGCCAGAAGTATTAAATGGCATTGGCAAAAGTACTTCCAATTTTGTGGGATCCCAGAGCATAAGACCATAAGATTAAGGAGCAGATTTAGGCCATTTGGCCCATTGGGTCTTCTCTGCTACACTGGTCATGGCTGATAATGTTTAACCCCATTCTTCTGCCTTCTCCCTCAATTCCTTTACCAATCAAGAATCTATGTCTGTCTTAATTACACTCAATGACTTGACCTCCACAGCCCTCGGGCAATGAGTTCCACAGAGTCACTACCCTCTGGTTGAAGAAATACCTCCTTTTCTCAGTGCTAAAGGGTCCCCTTCATTCTGAGGCCATGTTCTAGTCTCTCCTACCAGTGGAAACATCTTCTCCACAGCCACTCTATCCAGGCCTCTGTATCCTGTAAGTTTCAAACAGATATCCCCAAGGTAAGATCAGTCAACGTGTTTTTGCCCTGCAAGAAATTCCCGCACTGGCAAGCTGGGAGGGAGGATGACCTGGATTTCAACCATGCCCATCACTTGTCAGCAGCTGACTCTACCTCAGCACCTTCAGGGAACACCCATTAACCACACAGGAACAATTGGACTCTGTCCAACAGCCCTTCACTGGATGGATTAGGATTTCATCTACTGCACCCGACTGCATCCATCCCTCTGGATAGCTCGGATCTCAGTGGAAGAACCCCTGAATTCGGTTTCTGGAATCCAAAGGGCACCATGGCACCACGGGAATGCTGATATTTGAAGTGCCATTGGTGCATTGCAAAATGGCACGGTGGCTCAGTGGTTAGCACTGCTGCCTCACAGCACCAGATTTCCCCTCTCGGGTGCTGTCTGTGTGGAGTTTGCACGTTGTCCCCATGTCTGCATGGGTTTCCTCCGGGTGCTCCGGTTTCCTCCCATAATCCAAAGATGTGTAGGTTAGGTGAATTGGCCACGCTAAATTGCCCATAGTGTTAGGTGCATTAGTTAGGGGTAAATACAGGGTAGGGGAGTGGGTCTGGGTGGGTTATTCTTCGGAGGGTCAGTGTGGACTTGTTGGGCTGAAGGGCCTGTTTCCATACTGCAGGGAATCTAATCTTACAAATAAAAACTCAGCACCACGCAAATGCAGTCCTCCCCACTGGTGGTGCCACTGTGTTTATTGATAAAAGAAATGGGGGTAACATCATGGCTGCACACCCACTGGTCCAAAGGTATCCCGTTCCTATCACTGTGCTCCCCCGAAAGGGGATGACACACAATCCACCAGGGGTCAAGGTGCGAGAGTTTGGAAAAGTGCATGTTTTGAATTCTTTTAAAGGGAAGCAGTGTACGGATGAACAATGTTTTAAAGTGGCCTTTGATTAGGAGCATACAAAATCAGAGCCAAAGGCTTTCAGAAACGACATTAGGAAACTATATTAACTGCAAAGACAGCCTCTGTTAGTTCCAACAGGCAAGACATTGCACTTGCTAGTGTGATGACGCGGTCCCCTTTGCTTTCCAGTGTCTGCTGTGGGCCAGCTAACTGTTAAAATCTACCTCTGAGCATGACCAAAGTTAGCAACTGCTGTTTGTTACGTCTGCTGCACACAATGCTCCAGGGACTCCACTCTGCTTTGTGCAGCAGGATCCAATTAGTGACTGAATAAACTTGTTCCTGCATCGAGGGAACCGGTTTCGAAATTCAGTCAGACACCGCGGTGGAGCCATTAATTGATCAAGGCACAAGCCTCTTGAGCACAATTCTCTGCAAATTCGTTTGAACTTCAGTCTCATGATATTACTTCCCACTGCAACGACTTGCATTTTAAACATAGGTGGAACAGAGGATACATTGAATTGGGCCCAATTCACTCTATTTGGGGGACAGCTAGGATTAGGGACGTACAACTCAGAGCAAAAGGGAGATATTGAGGCGAGCTGTTCAAATGCCTGAGGAATGTGGGAGGCTTTAAGACCCGTTTTGAAAGGATGAGGGTGGGAAAAATCAAGGTTACACAGGAGATTGGGATTAAGGGATGCAGCGTTCTGGGAGGGTCAAAGGAGGGAATCCATTGCTGCTTTCGTTTTTTCTTTGCCCAGTGTTCTCTCCCAGCTGAGTATCCTTGCCAATGTGTCAACTACCCTCTCACACCCGAGCAGGCATTGTGAGAGATGGCAGCGCAAACCTGGGCAGGTTGGTTGGCTTTAGAGATTCGTGCCCTTAATTGGCAATTAAAGGTGAAGTAATTACAGCACCATCAGGCTGGCTTTCAAAACCGGTGCCCAAAGAGCTAGGGCGACACTTGCAGTATAGAGGGCACACTTTATTGTCAACTGTGCCACTTTTAGGCTGGCACGTTAACCAAAATGCAGCAAGCCTGTACAGACTGACATAAAAGATTGGGTAAAATTCAAAGGAAAAGATACATTCTCTGGCGCCCTGTTTATCCTTCATCCAACCTAAAACAGGTTAACTCGCCATTTACCCCTGTCATTGGAGGTATCTTGCAAATTGGCTGCCAGCTATGCTTAAATATTTAACGGTGAATTCCAGTTTAGTTGTAATTCATAGGTTGTGAAGTGTTTTGGGCCATAAATCCGTAGATCCCAAGGACAGGAGAGGTCTTGTGTTAATTGAAGTTCCGTCTTGTAGCAATCTTGGCGAATTGTCATGGACATTAATCGGGTGACCTGGAGAGACCGTGGTCAATTTCAAGGACAATCCCGAGGAAAGGTCAACAGACCCGAAACGTTAACTCTGATTTCGCCCCACAGATGCTGCCAGACCTGCTGAGCTTTTCCAGCAACTTCTGTCTTTGTTGTCAATTTCAGGGTCACCTGTCAGGAGCTGGACAGAAGGACAAAGCTCAGTCGACTGAGCAATGCTGCACTAGCAGCATTAGTTGAGGTAGCGAGGGTTTCTGTCTGTGATAGCAATCTGAACAAACCAGACTTATGGATAAGCTATTGGAAGATTTGTAAAGAAGAGGTAAGAGATGGCATTGGATGGGTGATGTGGAGAGAAAAATAAAACAAAATGGGGAGGCAAAAATTCTCCATGCTGATGGTCTTCCACAGTTGACAAGCAACTTGGCAGCTAGCTCTCTCACCGAACCAATGTCATAACCAGCTATCAGATGTGTCCAGCTAAATATATCACTTAAACCTGATATCAGCAACTCAATGGAGAAATTAGGATCAGGTTACTTATGTACAGTGTTTATTGAGCTATTCAACAGCTCACGAGAAAAATCAATAAAAACACACAAATTTACATCTGCCTGATAATTCAAATTCACTGTCACTGTCAGGATGTCCCTGCCTTTCACAAACGCCATGCAGAAAATCAAGATAAAAAAAGAACAAAATGGTAGATCTTACTAAATGTAGATTGAGGGCAAAATCCTCGATTCAGCTCTCTGGATGAGCCAGTTTTAAAAAAAACAGGAGTGTTCCTTGCAACTCTTTGGTTCAGATCCCTTCAGAAGGTCAAGTGACTCCTTCCCTTACATCTCATGGATGGCGATGGCAGCTTGACTGCCAGGAGCCATAAGAAACAGCAGAAGCAGGCCCTCAGCTCCGTTCAATAAGATCACAGCCGAGTCGATTGTGGGCTTGACACTATTTCTCAGCCCAGAACCCCTGAATCTTTTGGCAAATCAACAATCCAGCTCAGCCTCCAATATGTTCAATCATCCCCGACTTCCAGCGCTCTGTGGCAGAGAATTCAAAACACCAACAACCCTTAGAGAACCCGCAGTGATGTCTTCAAGAGGAGACACTTTAGTTTCAAACTGTGCCCCCTCGTTCCAGATTCTCTCCAAAGGGAGATATCCTCTCAACATTTATCCTGTCAGCCTCTTCAGAATTGCCTCATTCTACTAAATTCCACAAGATAGTCAATTGGCAGTAGATATTGAATATTGCTGAAAAATAACCTTCTGATGAAGGAGCAGCGCTCCGAAAGCTAGTGCTTCCAATTAAACCTGTTGGACTATAACCTGGTATTGTGGGATTTTTAACTTTGTACACCCCAGTCCAATACCGGCACCTCTAAATGCTGAAAAATAAGCATTTCTTACAACTTTGCATCTTGCTCTCATCAGGACATTTTGTGAAATTTCTCCTGGAAAAAAGGAGAACAATGTGGTTTATTTTCTTATTTCTCTTTTTTTTCTTTTTCAAATTTCCACCACCAGGAAGAAAGAAAACACCCGAGTGGAGAGTCTCCTATTTAGAGTCATAGAGATGTACAGCATGGAATATGTTTTTTTTTCATTTTTTTGTTTTTTTTTCTTTGTTGTGAGTGTGCAAATGTAAACAATGTGGTTTATTTTTTTTTTCTTCTTTTTTTCGCCCACCTCTCCCTGAACAACTCCAGGGTGTCGGTGGAGACCGCGTGCTCCTTCTCCAAGGACACCCGGGCCCTAACGTAACCGCGGAAGAGGGGCATCACTCTTGTTTTTTTTGGTGTGTGTGTATAGGTGTGAGACACAGTGAAAGACACAAAGTGCACGAATCCTTATTCAATTCCCACCACCAGTAAGATAGGAAAACACCCGAGTGGCCAGTGACAAACACTGTCCTTCACATCAAAGGGCAGTGCTGTGTGATCAAAACAGTGAAGGGAAGGGTAGGGACTAAATCAAAATAGAGTTGGAGGGGGAAATAATGCACTCCACTCCCTGCGGAGCCCACCTCTCCCTGAACAACTCCAGTGTGTTGGTGGACACCGCGTGCTCCTTCTCCAAGGACACCCGGGCTCTAACGTAACCGCGGAAGAGGGGCAGGCAGTCGGCCCTAACAACAATGTGGTTTATACTGTGTAAAGGAGTGTGCTGATTGGCCGGCAAGTGATAGAGGCTTTGCTATGGAGAATGCACCACTTAAAAATGATATCTAATGGATAACTGTCAAGGCATTGCCCTGAGCAATGAACCAGCGAATGGCTGTCATCCATTTTGTTGTGTTGAAACAGACACAGTCAGTGTACATGTACTTTCTGTCCACAAAGGAGTGGCCAATGACCAGCTTGGATCCACCAGAGGTAACACGCCTGGTTTAAAATTTAAACAAAGCTTGGCAGTTAACTGTCAGTCATCATTTAACTGATGCATTCCACAAAGCAATAAATACTGATCAGCTAGTGATGCCCACATCCCACAAATGAGTAGGGGTGGGTGGGTGGAGAGAACCAGCAACAGCCCACTCACCAACCAATTAGTACTTACAGTCAAAAGAGATGTACAGTCCTTCGGTCCAACTCATCCATGCCGACCAGATAACTAGCCCCACCTGCTAGCACCCTGCCCATATCCCTCCAAACCCTTCCTACTCATATACCCATCCAGATGCCTTTTAAATGTTGTAATTGTACCAGCCTCCATCACTTCCTCTGGCAGCTCATTCCATACATGTACCATCTTCTGTGTGAAAAAGTGGTCCCTTTTATATCTTTCCCCTCTCACCCTAAATCTATGCCCTCTAGGTCTGGACTCCCCCACCCCAGGGAAAAGACTTTACCTATTTATCCAACCATGCCCCACATGATTTTATAAACCTCTATAAAAGGTCACCTCTCAGCCTCCGACGCTCCAGGGAAAACAGCCCCATCCTATTCATCCTCTCCCTGTAGCTCAAATCCTCCAACTCTGGCAATATTCTTGTAAATCTTTTCTGAACCCTTTCAAGTTTCCCTTATAGCAGGGAGACCAGAATTTCACTTAGTATTCCAAAAGTGACCGAACCAATGTCCTGTACAGTACAACATGACCTCCCAACTCCTGTACCCAATGCTCTGACCTTAAAAAAAAAAAGTATAAACATCGTGGGGCGAGGGAAGAGATTTTAAAAAAAGACGTGAGCGGCAATTTTCTTTTTACACAGAGTGGTTCTCACATGGAATGTGATGGATGTGAGGTACAATTACAACGTTTAAAAGATATTTGGATAAGTACATGAAGAGGAAAGGTTTGGAGGGATATGGGCCAGGAGCAGGCAGGTGGGACTAGGTTAGTTTGGGATTATGGTTGGCATGGACTGGGCGGACCGAAGAGTCTGTTTCCATACTGTATGACTATGTTGTTCCCCTTGGTAGTCTTGTGAATTGCCCTGAAGACAGCAAGGTGAAAAACTTTGACAAAAAAAAAATGCATCTTTGACCCAACTGAAAGAGAGTCTGGGTAAGAGAGCCATTGAATCAAAGCAACTGAACGTCCGGACCCAATACACACTGACTGGCCTCACTACCTTCCTGACACCATTCATGCAACATTCATGCCCCTCTCTATTTAATCATTTCATGGAAAGGATTTCTGAAAGTCAAGTTTATAAATCCAGGATCAAGCCTGAACTGGTTCCGTATCTACAACCGATACAAATTACAGCCAAATTGCTTTCCCTTAAACAAATTACTTTCAGAATTAATTACTTTAAAAAGATTAAGTTTCATTCTCGTCAGCCTCAAAGTATTTGCTAATGCTATACATTAAATTCTCCATATCATGTTCAATATTTACTCATTTTCAAGTGAGTTCACACTGGTAACATTTTGTCCTCGGTGTTTTTTTTTCAGAATAAAATGTGTTTGTTCTTTGCTGAGTCTTCAACAATCATGTTTCTGCTCTCAAACTCTCATCCTAAACCCTTCCTGCCTACCGCCTCTTTACATAGACTTATCCTTGCTACCCTTTGGACAGATCTTTGGTCATCTCCCCAGCTCTCTGCTCACTACCTATGCTACTCTTGCTGGGCTCTCTCGGACTATTTGCAACATAAGAATACAAGTTTGAAAGCTCCAAAAGGGAGAGCGTTACAAACTTCCCCTTCCCAACAAAATATATGGAATTGATGGGAATTCAACCCACGTCAATAAAGAAAGGTTTCAAATGTTATGGGTGAAATATTGTATCAAACATACAACATAGAAATGGGCCATTTGGCCCACGAGCCCCCTGTGTAAGAAGGGAGGGAGGGAGGCAGAGGACAGGAAACATAGGCCGGTTAGCCTGACCTTAGTCGTTGCTAATATCTTAAGAGCCCATTATTAAGGAGGAGATTGCGGAGTACTTGAAAGTGCATGGTCAAATCGGGCTGAGTCAGCACCGCTTCGCCAAGGGGAAGTCATGCCTGACAAATCTGTTAGAATCCTTCGAGGAGCTAAGGAGCAAGTGAGACAAAGAGAGCCAGTGGACGTGATCCACTCAGATTTCCAGAAGGCCTTTAACAAGGTGCTGCACAGGAGGCTGTGAAGTAAGATAGCCCACAGTGTTAGGGGCAAGGTCCTGGCATGGGTGCAGTTTTGGCAGACTGGCAGAAGGCAGTGCATAGGGAACACAGGGGTCATTTCAGGATGGCAACTAGTGACTAGTGGAGTTCCACAGCGATCTGTTTTGGGACCACAACTATTCAGGCTACACATTAATGATCTGCATGAAGAAACGTCAGGTATTTTTGCAAATGTTCAGATGGCATAAAGGGGCAGGTGGTGTTGAGGAAGTAGGGAGCCTGCTGAAGGACTTGGACAGGCTAGGAGAGTGGAAAAGAAGTGGCAGATAGATTACCCTGTGGGAAAATGTGAGGTCATGCACTTTGGTAGGAAGAAGAGGCGTTGGCTATTTTCTAAACGGGAAAAGGTGTTGGAAATCTGAAGCACAAAGTGACTTGGGAGTCCCAGTTCAGGATTCTCTTCAGGTTAACATGCAGGTTCTGTTGGCAGTTGGGAAGGCAAATGCAATGTTAGCATTCATTTCAAGAGGGCTAGAATACAAGAGCAGAGATGTACTGCTGAAGCTATTTAAGGGTCTTGCCAGACTGCATTTGGAATATTGTGGGCAGTTTTAGGCTCCATATGTCAGGAACAATGTGCTGGCATTGGAGAGAGTCCAGAGGAGGTTTACAAGAATGAGGAGAAAGTGAGAACTGCAGATGCTGGAGATCAGAGCTGAAAATGTGTTGCTGGAAAAGCGCAGCAGGTCAGGCAGCATCCAAGGAACAGGAGAATCGACGTTTCGGGCATAAGCCCTTCTTCAGGAATGAGGAAAGTGTGTCCAGCAGGCTAAGATAAAAGGTAGGGAGGAGGGACTTGGGGGAGGGGCGTTGGAAATGCGATAGGTGGAAGATCTGTGTTCATCCCTTGTGGTTGGAGGGTTCCTAGGCGGAAGATGAGGCGCTCTTCCTCCAACCGTCGTGTTGCTATGGTCTGGCGATGGAGGAGTCCAAGGACCTGCATGTCCTTGGTGGAGTGGGAGGGGGAGTTAAAGTGTTGAGCCACGGGGTGGTTGGGTTGGTTGGTCCGGGTGTCCCAGAGGTGTTCTCTGAAACGTTCCGCAAGTAGGCGGCCTGTCTCCCCAATATCGAGGAGGCAACATCAAGTGCAGCAGATGCAATAAATGATGTTTGTGAAGGTGCAGGTGAATTCGTGGCGGATATGGAAGGATCCCTTGGGGCCTTGGAAGGAAGTGAGGGGGGAGGTGTGGGCGCAATGTTTGCATTTCTTGCGGTTGCAGGGGAAGGTGCCGGGGAAGGTTACAAGAATGATCCCAGTGGCAAAGGACTTGTCATATGAGGAGCAATTAAAGAACTCTGGGTCTGAATTCAATGGTGAGAGGGACATCTGATTGAAACTTACAGAACACCGAGAGAACTGGACACAGTGGACATGGAGAAGGTGCATCTGTTAGTGAGAGAGACTAGGACCCAAGGGCACAGCCTTCGAGTAAAAGGGATGATCCTTCGGAACAGAGACGAGGAGGATTTCTTCAGCCAGAGGGTGGTTCATCTGTGGAACTCATTGGCACAGAAAGCTATGGAGGCCAAGTCATTAAGACAGAGCTAGATTGGTTCCTGATTAGTAAGGGGATTAAGGGTTATGGGGAGAAGGCAGGAGAATGGGGTTGAGAAATGTATCAGCCATGATCAAATGGTGAAGCAGACTCAGTTGGTGGGGGGGGGGGGAAATATATATATGGGTCATAGGAGTTAGAGTCATAGAGCATGGAAACAGACCCTTCAGCCCAACTCATCCATGCTGACCAGGTTTCCCAAAGTGAACTACTCCCTTTTGCCTGTATTTGGCCCATACCCATCTTGTGGAATCTCCTCCCAATCCTATCTACATGATCACAGCCTTTTGGCAAATGTTTCCATCCCCTTCTCTCTCAATGCTGCTTCCATTTGAAAGCACTGGAACAAGAACTAGAGTGAAGTCATAAACGTTGAACTTCATGGCAAACTGCTGTGGACCCTTGTAGTCCCATTGCTGGCAGCAAAACGGGAAGCCCGTTTGGGAAATGCAACAAGTCAAGAATTCATAACGTATGCTCATGGAGTTAACTGGTCAACGAGGTCACCTCTGGATCACAGGATGGAGAAGTTGAGCTCAGAAATGAAGGCAAGACCCCAGTGTCATACTGAAAGAGGAGAATGAGCATCGTTAACACTTGGAATTCATCTCATTGGCTATCCTTCCTTCAGAATCACTTATAGACACCAATCTTCATTCTATTGTGAGGAAGATAATTTCATAAAGTTGTGACAACGCTCCAGATCCCTTGTGTACCAGACACAACACTAACATCAATTTGGACACAAATGGAGATTACAAATGGCTTCCTACACCTCTGGATGCATACTGCTTCCTTAGGAGACAAATTGGGTACAAGCCTTTGAACAATACAACAAGTAACCCTTTTCCCATTTTATACTGCACAATTCCACATTACAATTGCCCTAGAGTCTTGGACAATTAAAAGAGTAATCTCCAAATCAATGCTATGAGCAAATTCAGGATAAAAATTATAGGGGCATTCAAAACATTTTTTCAAATGGAACAACTTTATTTATCAGTTATACACTGATTGGAGATGGAGAATAATGGACTGCTTGACAATTTATAAGCCAATACATCATTGGAGCAAGAATCATCCAATCACTTAATGGATAACCCATTGGCTGTGGAAAGGCTGACCATCAAAAGAAAAACAATAGAACATAGAACAATACAGCACAGAACAGGCCCTTCGGCCCACGATGTTGTGCCGAACATTTGTCCTAGCTTAAGCACCCATCCATGTACCTATCCAATTGCCGCTTAAAGGTCGCCAATGATTCTGACTCTGCCACTCCCACAGGCAGCGTATTCCATGCCCCCACCACTCTCTGGGTAAAGAACCTACCCCTGACATCCCTCCCATACCTTCCATCCTTCACCTTAAATTTATGTCCCCTTGTAAAACTCTGTTGTACCCGGGGAAAAAGTTTCTGAACATGGAATACACAGCACAGGAATGTACAGCTGCAACATCACTTCACGACTCTTGAATTCAATCCCTCTGCTAATGAACGCTAATGAATCTTATAGATGGAGATGTTGATTGGTCAATGGCAGGGGGATAGGGGATGATACAGGTCATGTGATGACACCTTCAGGACCACGTCCAACCAGAGTTGGCGATCGTATTCCCTGAATTTCCTAAGCCATAAAAGGTCAGTGGACCAAGAGCTGGATGAAAGGATTGAGAGTTGAATCCACTCCCAGCTCCCTGTGGGGAAGTTTCGATCCACGCAGGGATGCTGGCAATTCTCTCAGTCTGATTTATGGGAAGTCAATATTGTTGGCTTCTTCCTTGACTGCATTCAATCAGTTGACCTTGAGTACATCTCACTGGCACCGATCATCACTCACATTCGCACATGTGGCCATCTTGTTGGCACCCAATTGAATGCCACAATGCACATCATAATGGACTCTCCTTGCAACACCCCTTCCCTGGTTTCCTGTCCTCCCAGCATCACTCTCCCACACACCTGGGGACCAAATGAAACCCACAAACTGGTTGAAAGTCTTTGGGCTGCATCTCACTTTCCCTGCTTCACGATGACCTGCCCAATCCCCTAGCCTCTGCCGTGGTGTCCCGTTTAGAGCAGGATCTAGCAGGAGACATTCTTTGGATCGAGGAATTGAAAACACAGGAAGTTATCAACAAGTTCCTCATGACAGACCCCCATCTGTCCAATGGCAGGCTTTGAACTACCCCAATGAGTCTGGTCCATAACATTAGATCCTTCCTATTGTTATGGACCAGACCAAACCCCTGTAAAATATAGCCAAGATCCTAATTGTTTTCCTTATTTTAACAACAAGTGCCAGGTATTGTGTTCAATAGAATCCCTACAGTGTGGAAGTAGGCCACTCAGCCCATTGAGTCCATACTGACCCTCTGAAGAGCATCCCACTCAGACCCACACATCCCCCCCTACCCTACCCCTATAACCCTTTATTTCCCATGGCTAATCCACCTAGCCAGCACATCCCTGGACAAAATGGGTAATTTAGCATGGCCAATCCTAATTTGCACACCTTTGGACTGTGGGAGGAAACCGGAGCACCCGGCAGAAACCCACGCAGACACGGGGAGAATGTGCAAACTCCACACAGACAGTCACCCGAGGCTGGAATCGAACCTGGGCCCCTGGCGCTGTGAGGCAGGAGGGGAGAGAGAGAGGGGAGAGAGAGAGAGGGGAGAGAGAGAGAGGGGAGAGAGAGAGAGGGGAGAGAGAGAGGTGAGAGAGAGTGAGAGAGAGTGAGAGAGAGTGAGAGAGAGTGAGAGAGTGAGAAGCTTGAACTTATACACTTAATGGTAAGGTCCTGGGGAGTGTTGCTGAACAAAGAGACCTTAGAGTGCAGTCGCAGGTAGATAGGATAGTGAAGAAGGCGTTTGGTATGCCTTCCTTTATTGGTCAGAGTATTGAGTACAGGAGTTGGGAGGTTGTGTTGCGGCTGTACAGGACATTGGTTAGGCCACTGTTGGAATACTGCATTCCATTCTGATCTCCCTGCTACAGGAAGGATGTTGTTAAACTTGAAAGGGTTCAGAAAAGATTTACAAGGATGTTGAGGGTTTGGGCTACAGGGAGAGGCTGAATAAGCTGGTGTTATTTTCCCTGGAGCATTGGACATTGAGGGGTGACCGTATGAAGGTTTATAAAATCATGAGGGGCATGGATAGGGTAAATAGACGAGGTCTTTTCCCCCAGGGTAGGGGAGTCCAAAACTAGAGGGCATAGGTTTAAGGTGAGAGTGGGAAAGATTTAAAAGGGACTGGAGGGGCAACTTTTTCACGCAGAGGGTGGTGCGTGTATGGAATGAGCTGCCAGAGGAAGTGGTGGAGGCTGGTACAATGACAACATTTAAAAAGCATCTGGATGGATATATGAATAGGAAGGGTTTAGAGGGATATGGGCTAATGCAGGCAAATGGGCCTGAGGGAGAGCTCTTTTTTTAAGAACACTGTGTGGTAAATACCTGGATTTTCTTACCTGCAAGGGGGTAGAAGCAGAGCCAATGAAAACTGGATGGGCAACAGAAGACAAAAAAAAAGTGACAACCCCATTTGACAGAGTGGGAGAATGGGACTGACTAGATTGCTCTGGAGAGCACTAGTAAATACTTGATGGGCTGAACAGCCTCCTTTGTTGTAATAGCTCCAAGGCGCTCTCAGGTTGAGGGTGGGAGAAAAAGCAATGGGGAGGCATGGCAAATCAAAGAGGGAGCAGTTGCTTGTGCTAGGCCTCAAGTCTGGTGTGGCAGGGTGACAGGGAAAGGAGGAGGGTTGTGGGAATCTTCCCTTGATGTTTCTGGTCAGATCATTACTGCAGCCAGCTCTCACGAACAATGTCTGTCCATTCAGCCTCTTGCACCCTCTCCAACAGTCAAATTATGGCTAATCTGTACCTTAAAATTCCAACGATCCGCCTTTGTACCCCTGCCCAAGAAATACAATGTATTCCAACTTAAAATTCAAACCCTTTGTCTGATCATCAGCTAAATGGATCACTGCAGAATAATTTCAGAGCGACAGGAGGGCGTTTACTGTGGTAGAATCCACAAGGGCAAGTTTGCCCTCAGACAACACAGCAAGGAAATCCTGTGTTGCACAACATGGAAAACAAATCAAAGTTCAGACTAACAACTTTCAAAAGGAAATTGGATAAATACTCAAAATACAGCTAATTTGCCAGGCTATGAGGAAAGAGCAGGGGTTGTGGCATGAGGATTGGCATCTGAGATTGCTCCGGTGGTAACATCTTTGCTGAAATTGTTCCAAGTTAAACTTTGATGTTTCCATGGATCCACAGGACACCTGGTAGGAGCCTGCATTTCAAGAGCTTGCGAGACATTGACAAGAAAATCAAGTGGATGTTTCTGCTCACCCTGCCGTCTTCCAAATCACATTCTCCCCAGCCTCAAAACGTAGCAGCTCAACAGAAACAGAGACTAACGGTGCCAAAAGCACTGGTGCATGACAACAAGGTAATAGCATTTGTCAGCAAGGCATTGTGCAGCCTCCCAGCGGGTTCTTACACAAGACAAGACCAAGGCTTTTTATAGTAACTGAGCCTAAAGATCAAAGTTTGTGAGAAGATTTGTAGCTCGGGTGCTCGTTGCTGTGGTTCTGTTCGCCGAGCTGGGAATTTGTGTTGCAGACGTTTCGTCCCCTGTCTAGGTGACATCCTCAGTGCTTTCCTCCGGAGGAAAGATCACAGAAGCGCTTCAGAGGAGGCTCCCAAGCACTGAGGATGTCACCTAGACAGGGGACGAAACGCCTGCAACACAAATTCCCAGCTCGGTGACCAGAACCACAACAACGAGTCTAAAGATGCTCACAGCTGTTCATCAAGCCACTTCAAAACTTTATTACTGGAGGAGGTTGTGGGAGAGCAGGGGAGGGAGGGAAAGAGAGACTGGGACAAAGTAGATTGAAAGAACAGAGGAATTAAAGTCTGAAACAAAAATAGAGGGATGAGGGGCCAGTAATTACATCAAAACTCTCTGGAGGAAGCTACAATTTAAACTGTTTTTTTTTCAAAAATAAAAAGATGCTGTTGGTTTATAATCTTTTCTTGAGCTGAGTGCAAGTAAGGACTTTCGTTTTCAGTTCAGAACTCATTTATTAGATATGAAACAAGGGTCTGCAAAGGCATTACGGTTGTGGACAGCACGGTGGCCATAACGTCATTCACACCACTGCTGGCTCCACCCTTGGACATAACCAAGTCCCTTCCCCATGTGACAATGGAAATCCCCAATGTATCTTTCACCCCGAAATACTCTAGGTGACGTTTCAAAGTCCTGAGTCATTGTAAAGTACGTTTGCCTCTGAAAAATTTAAAAAAAAGAACAGAATTCTAAAAAGGTATCTCAGCCAAAGACTGGCCACAGCTCAACTGCAAGATCTACTTGTGCACAAGTAAGTATAGAAGTAAAGGACTGGCAGTTACATAGCAGCTTTCACAACCACCAGAAATCTCAAAATGCTTTACAGCCAATTACAAACTCTATTTTTTTGAAGAGTACTCACAGTTTTAAATGTCAGGGAAAAGGGCAGCCAATTTGAGTACAGGAAACTCCCACAAGCAGCAACCTGATAACGACTGGATTACTTGATTGTGCTATTGAGGAATAAATATTTCTTTGAACTCTGCATAGAACTCCTTCAACAGTGCCCTGGGATCTCTCATATCCACCTATCTCCTCAGGGAAAAGACAGCATATTTGACAGTACAGCATTGCAGTGGACCATTGGCCTCAATGTTTGTGCTTAACCTTGAATGTGAGATTTAAACCTAGGGCCTTCTGAATCAGGGATACGGCTGCTACCTACTAAGCCATGAGGGTATGTTCTTGGTAGCATAATGAAATCTCCAACAGAGAAAGATTATTTCCCCTTTCATCATTCAGCATTTAATGGGTAAAGTAAGCTGACGGGAATAGAAACTTTGAGTCAAGCAAGAGTGTGAAAGAACATTCATTAATATAGCACCTTTCACAACCTCAGGATGCACCAAAGCACTTTACAGCCAGTGAAAGCACTTATGAAACAAACAGTCCCTGCTTTAATGTCAAAAACACAGCTACCTCCTACCAACAGCAATGCAGTCATGACCAGATAACCTCGGAGAAAGTGAGGACTGAGGATTCTGGAGATCAGAGTCAAAAAGTGTGGTGCTCGAAAAGCACGGCCGGTCAGGTAGCATCCGAGGAGCAGGAGAGTCGACGTTTCGAGCATAAGCTCTTCATGCTCAAAAAGCCCCTCATTCCTGATGAAGAGCTCACTCTTGAAACGTTGACTCTCCTGCTCCTCGGATGACCAGATAGCCTGCTGAGTGAAGTTAATGGGGAGGTATTAATTTGCCCATGGCTCTCTTTCTGCTCCTTGTTCTTCTTTAAAAATAGATCCATAGGAATTTTGTACGTCCACCCAAGAAGGAAGGCAGGACACTGGCTCAATGGGTCATCTGAACGTCAGCACCTTGAACAGCTCCCTCAGCACAGCACAGTGCTGGAGTCTGAGCTTTGATTTTGCACTCAGAGTGGGACATGAGCCCACAACCTTCGGATTCAGTGTCACCAACTGAAAGATAGCTGCCGCTTCCAAGATTATCAGGTGAACCAGCTGTGCACCCAAAATAACAACTGACAAATGGAAATGTAAAAGCTGAAAGCAGGTTGGAAGTGCAGACAGTTGGAGGTTCAGCCTTTGGTGTACATGCCAGGGGCTATCACAAGGATGGATAAGATCACTGGCACTCTCCCTCACCTCAAGTTACTTCCTAAAACCAGCCAAGTCCCATAATGCACCAGTCTCTCTGCAACTACACCAGGAAGGTCACATCTCGTCCCAGAGGCCAAGTCCCATAATGCACCAGTCTCTCTCCGCAGCTACACCAGGGGTCACATCTCGTCCCAGACGCTTTTGTACGTAATCCAGGCCAATACTTCAGTGCTGCAGTGTCAGAGATGCTAACTTTCAGGCAAGGTATTAAAGCAAGGCCCCTACCTGCCTCCCACAACTGCTCTCCTGGGCACTTCTCCCGGGGGTCCAGGCTGGTGTCAATCCCTCAACCATCAGGCCTGATCAATTTATCCTTAGGATTGTCTGTGGGATTGTACTGTGTGTAAATGGGTTGCTGGAGTGGGAACTGAACCTGCAACCTCCAGCGGTGTGTCAGAGGCCTGTACCTAACCACATTGCAGTGCTTTGGCAGCCATTTTAAAGTGGATCCCAGCCTACGATACACACAATAGTGTCACCACCTCATCATGGATGGCTCTGTGCCGTTTCTCTGCCGACATAGCACTGACCTAATGTAGACACCAAGGGATTAACTGATGCCAATTCTTCAGTGCCAACTTCATCATTGTTTAAGCAATGGAACCCACTCCCTTAAAAACCAACCTCAACGAGGATCCCGATTATAGTGAGTGGAGTGCAGAATCTACAAGGACACACAAGGTAGAAGTTGCCATTGTCCCAGACGGCTACTCTCTCATGAGGGTGGTTTAAACCGGAGGGTCTCAGGCAGACGGGGGGCAAGTTGAGAGGGCAGGGCCTTCATTCAACCTCGGCCGGTGGTGGCAATTGAACCTATGCTGTTGGCATCACTTGGCACCGCATGCCAGGTGCCCAACCGAGCTAACAAACCCCTCTCTTGGGACAGCATGCCCTGGGCATCATGCAAGTAAGACAGTGGCTCACACCAGTGTTTGAAAGAAGAGTTGATTAGATTACAGTGTGGAAACAGGCCCTTCTGCCCAACAAGTCCATACTGACCCTCCGAAGAGTAACCCACCCAGACTCATTTTCCTTCCATTTCCTTCTGACTAATGCACCCAACACTATGGACAATTTAGCACGGCCAATTCACTGAACCTGCACATCTTTGGACTGTGGGAGGAAACCGCAGCAAACCCACGCAGACACGGGGAGAACGTGCAAACTCCACACAGACGGTTGCCCCAGGCCAGAATCGGGCCCGGGTCC
Source organism: Chiloscyllium plagiosum (assembly GCF_004010195.1). Classification (NCBI taxonomy): domain Eukaryota; kingdom Metazoa; phylum Chordata; class Chondrichthyes; order Orectolobiformes; family Hemiscylliidae; genus Chiloscyllium; species Chiloscyllium plagiosum. The sequence goes on from NC_057752.1 coordinate 3,131,302, forward strand.
CCTGGCGCTGTGGGGCAGCCGTGCTAACCACTGAGCCGCCGTGCCGCCCCAAGGCAGCAGGAGTCTGGTGTTGAGGGAGAACGGGACTTACCACCGTGAAGTTCTCAGGACCACATTCCTCCATCCGGTACCGACAGTCCTTCAGCATGTCCTCCAACTGATGACTAGTCCGGTTGAACAACTCGTACATGCTGTAGGGGGCACCGTCGTTCCTGACCGGGGGCGCCAGCTGGAACCCTGGATCCATGCCCTTGGTGTATCCCATCAACGAGCCGGCCAAAGCCAAGTCCATGGATGTGATCTTGGAGCGCCGGAAGCGGTTGAAGTTGCAGAGGGTCACCGCCGGGAAGAACAGGAAGGGGCTGTCCATCTCGTCGAGAGCCGTGATATGATGGTACTCCAGATAGTACATGACCCGGTCCATCACCTGGTACAGAAAGATGGCGAGGGAAGACAGGAACGCGCAGCCCCACAAGACTTGCCGGACACCACAGCCTCCTTTCACAAAGATGTGGCCCATCCCATGCAGGTTGGAATTGGCAGCAAACTCAGCCAGGCTGACCCCAGTGGACTGGTGGTCTTCCGCATGGCCGTCCTCTTCAGAAAACTGATCAAACCTCTCCTCCCTTCTCCTCTCCTCTGCTTTCTCATCGTCGGCAGCGAAAGAAATAGTGCAAAAAATCTGGACTGGCATTCTGAATCCGACGGGAAGCTGCTGTTGTAAATTCCAAAATTTGTTTTTTTTTTAAAAAGTAGCAGTTCGTTTGCACACATTTAAAAAAAAAATGTTCTGCTTTCAAAATAAAGTGCAGATCTGAGGTAGAAAAATAGCTAAACTGACACAATACAATTCAAAAGGTAGAAAAGAAACCATGCATTCCATGCTGCAGAAAGTTAAGAAGGCAATGGATATGAGCTCAAGCTGTCTCTGTTGTACAATAAGTGCCAGTCAGCTCCACTGAAGAAGTGCTGTGTGTGATCACATTGCCAGAGTACTGAAGCCAGGATGATGAGCAGACTCGGCCTGCTCAATAATTTATCAGGAGCCCGTCCCAACGAACGACAGGGAGGACTTTTGTCAGTGGATCTGGGGCTGCTGCCTGATCACTGAGTCCTGATCCACCAGTCGATTGCAAGCACAGAAACTCTCATGACAACCTTAGACCTCTGACGCACACTCTCTTTCTAAACAAGCACTGCGAGGCATTTCTTATCTTCCAGCTATTAGCAGCGAGAGAAAAAAAAGCAGCAGAGCAGGACGTGTTAAGAGAGAGAGAGAGCAAAAGCCAGTCTCTCATCGCCGTTCCCACTCTTCTCTGCCTCACTCAAAATAGCCTCAGCGAAAGAGTTCAATCTTTTTAATGAGTCAAAATTTGAAAGGTGATGGATCAGCCTCTCACTGCAATTGAGATTTATTATCCTGCAATTGACTAATTTGACGGCCTTTTCACTGGTGGGTGGGGGACTGTGGGTTTTGAGTAATGAGTGCCCAAGTGCCAAGATCAAGCATATTAAAGAAACTTTATTGAAAGCAGCAGCTCAACCGAGTGTTAGCAACAATTGAAGCGCTGAATTTGATTTATACCGAGCTGTCAGCATCAATTACAAACTAACACACGCCAGGGGAGGCTCAGCCCGCACACGGGGGTTCCAATCCAAAACCTGCTCCAAACGGAAAGTTCAGCCCCGAGTTTCCAACAACATTAAACAGCCACAAAAGCAGCACCTTCCTCACCAACACAGCAGGCATGCAGCTGCTCTACCAACACTGTCCCCCTCACCCCCCACCCCGGATCGCACAGCTTAACCCTGAACAGGCCGAATGTTTCGTGCTCGGGCAGAAATCGTGGCTGCATTGAAATGGCGCCACCTGTGGGACAGTCTGCGGATCGGCCATTGGACTCAGGAGCCACGATGGACTTAGGAGTTATTTCAGAACCTGGAGAGGAAGCAAGCCCGAGGTGGATTCCGGAGTTGAGAGGGGTTTGGCTTCTGAGGGGAGACTGAGTAGACTGGGACTATGTTCATTGGAATTCAGAAGACTGAGGGGGGGGGAATCTTATAGAAACATATAAAATTATGAAGGGAATAGATAAGATAGAGATAGCGAGGATGTTTCCACTGATGGGTGAAACTAGGACAAGAGGGTGTAACCTCAAGGTTAGAGGGAGCAGATTGAGGACTGAATTGAGAAGGAACCCCCAGAGGGTTGTGAATCTATGGAATTCCTTGCCCAATCAGCCATGATCTTGGTGAATGGTGGAGCGGGCTCAAAGGGCTGGATGGCCTACTCCTGCTCCTTATTCTTATGTCATCCTTGATCCTGACAGACTGCAAACAACGGGCTTTGGAAATATAGAATACAGCAGTAGGCCATTCGGCCCGACGAGCTTCTTTCCCCAGTCAACCTGATCCTGGCTGATCATCCAACTGTTCCCACTTTATCCCCAACACCCTTTGATCCCTGCAGCCCTAAGAACTATAGCTAATTCCTTCTTGGAAACTTTCAAGGGGAGGAGATTCACTAGGTTGATTCCGGAGTTGATTCCGAGTTGCCTGATGAGGAGAGATCGTGTAGACTGGGATTATATTCATTGGAATTGAGAAGAATGAGGGGGGAATCTTATAGAGACAGATCAAATGATGAAGGGAATAGATCCGATCAAAGCAGGTCGATTGTTCCCATTGGTGGGGCATACCCTCAAAATACCGGGGAGCAGGTTTAGGGCTGAGTTAGGGAGGAGCTTCTTCCCCCAAAGGGTTGTGAATCCGTGGAATTCCCTGCCCAGTGAAGCTGTTGAGGCTACCTCACTGAATGTTTTTAAGATGAAGATAGATTTGTGAACAGGGAAGGAGTTAAGGGTTACAGTGAAAGGGTGGGTAAGTTGAACTGACCATGATCTTAGTGAATGGTGGAGCGGGCTGGAGGGGGTCAGATGGCCTACTCCTGCTCCTGTAATGGTTAGGCCTCAACCTGTTTCCTGTGGCAAAGAATTTCACAGGCTCGCCACTCTCTGGGCAAAAAAACATTCTCCTCATCTCAGTCCTAAATGACCTTTACCCTTAGCTGGTGACCCCCGGTTCAGGATTCCCTGGCCAACGGTAACATCCTCCCTGCATTTACTCTTCCTATTATAATACAATCAGAAATATTGACTCGGTTTCTCTTCCCACAGATGACGCTGTTAATTATTTTGAGATTCCCACCCACCTTGCCCTCAGTTCCTGCATGGCTGCGGGTTCCTACAGGACTGACCTGCAGGAAAACATGGAACTTCTGACATGGAAGCGAGAAAGGGATAGAAAATGTGGAAATATAGACACATGATCTTAAAGAAATAGGTGCTTCTTCCTTACTGGAGCAGTCAATCAGACTATGTTGCAAAGAAGGGGGCGACACTAGCGTCCAACAGTGCACTGTTAAGTACAAGAAGGATCATCTTCTGATTTAATGAATGGTTTCATGTGGAATTTACAGCAGAGAAACAGGCCATTTGGCCCAACTGGTCCATGACAGCGCTTATGTCCCACATGAGAATCCTTCCAACTCAAGTGACCATAACCTCCCACAACAAGGGCGGCATGGTGGCTCAGTGGTTAGCATGCTGCCTCAGGGTCCCAGGTTCGATTCCAGCCTCGGGTGACTGACTGTGTGGAGTTTGCACATTCTCCCCGTGTCTGCGTGGGTTTCCTCCGGATGCTCCGGTTTCCTCCTACAGTCCAAAGATGTGCAGGTCAGGTGAATTGGCCATGCTAAATTGCCCATAGTGCATTAGTCAGAGGGGAAATGGGTCTGAGTGGGTTACTCTTCGGAGGGTCGGTGTGGACTGGTTGGGCCGAAGGGCCTGTTTCCATACTGTCGGGAATCTAATCTAAAAAAACAGTTTTCAGGATCATGAATCTATGTTACACTTTCGCCACATTCAGTTTCATGCTCTCTTGCTGAGGCCCACTGCCCACTGCCCAACATAATCAGGGATCTGCTCAGCTGTCACTGATGTCAATGACTGGCAGTCAAAATCAAAAAGGTCACAGCTTGAAAACACCTTGCAGTTGTTGGAAGTTGGAACAAAGATAGAAATGGCAACAGGTCAGGGAGACAGAGAGTTAGGATCGATGGCCTGTGCTCAGAACTCTCATGAAAAGGTCACTGAACCCGAAACGTTAACTCTGTGTTTTTCTCTCTGCAGATGCTGCCAGACCTGCTGAGTTTCTCCAGCCACTTCTGTTTTCCTTTCTGATGGAAAGGTCACTGAACCCAAAACGTTAACTCTGTTTCTCTCTCTCTCTCTCTCTCCACAGATGCTGCCGAGTTTCTCCAGCAATTCCTGTTTACAATTTGACATAGTCTCCTATTCCGTTCTCCCTCACGTACTTACCTGGCATCTCTTTAAATATACTCGCATTAACTATTCCCTGTGGTAGCAAATTCTATATTCCCACCACTCTCCGAGTAAAGAGGTTTCTTCTGAACTGAATGCTAATTTAATCGTGGTTAATTTATACCGTTGCTAATTCATATTGGTGGTCAATGGTTTGTTCTCTCTCAGGAGCAGAAAGCTGCCTCTATGTTTGCCCTGACAAATCCCTTGATAACTTTAGAGACCTCTTTTGCATCACCCTCTGAGCCTTGTCCATCCTAAAGGATTTTGCCGGGTATGGAAGGTTTGAATTATAAGGACAGATTAGATTAGATTAGATTAGATTCCCTACAGTGTGGAAACAGGCCCTTCGGCCCAACCAGTCCACACCGACCCTCTGAAGAGTAACCCACTCAGACCCATTTCCCTCCGATGAATGCAGGCATTTTAGCATGGCCAAATCACCCAACTTGCACATCGTTGGACAAGCTGGGACTTTTTTTCACTGGAGCGCAGGAGGTTGAGAGGCACCCTTATAGAGATTTATAAAATCATGAGGGGTATAAACCGAGTTATTGGCAGTTGTCATTTTCCTAGGATGGGAGATTTCAAGACTTGGGAGCACATTTGAGAGGAGAGAGATTTTACAAAAGACATGAGGGGCAATTTTTTTTACACAGCAGGTGGTTCATGTGTGGAACGAATTTCCTGAGGAAGTGGTGGATGTGGGTACATCTACAATGTTAAAAAGACATTTGGATAAGGACATGAACAGGAAAGGTTTGGAGGGATATGGGCCAGGAGCAGGCAGGTGGGACTAGTTTAGTTTGGGGATTATGGTCAGCATGGACTAGTTGGGCCGAAGGGTCTGTTTCTGTGCTGTATGACTCTAAAGTGCTAGCCTATTCGGTCTTCCCTGACATAACCTTCTCAGTCCCAAGATCATGAATTTACAGTACATCATCTCCACATTCAGTTTAATGTTCTCATGGTGAGGCCCACTGCCCACTGCCCAATACAATCAGGTATCTGCTCAGCTGTCAGTGAAGCCAATAATTGGCAGTCAAAATAAAGGAGGCCACAGTTTGAAAATGGCGCGAGCTAAACAGGACACAACTGTAAACAGAGAGAAAAGGGACAGTGAACACGATTATCCATGAGTGAATTTGACCTCTGCGTCACTCCGAGTATAAGAACATAAGAACTAGGAGCAGGAGGAGGCTCTTCAGCCCCTTGCAACTACGTCCCCATTCAACAGGATCATGGCTGATCTACCTCAACACCACCTTCCTGCCTTATCTCGATATCACTCCGTTTCCTCAGTGGCTAAAAACTCTGAGTCTTAAATGTATTTAACGATGGAGCAGCCGTGATCCTCTGGGCAAGAGAATTCCAAAGACTCACAACCCTCCGCAAAGACTCCTCTCTTTCGGTCCCTAATCATGAGGCCGTGGCCTCTGTGTTCTAGATATTCCAGGCAGCAGGAGCAACTTGCTTTGTCAAGCACCACCTCCTCCCTCCTCCCGCACCCCCCTTCCCGAAGGACATCGTGCAACTCAGTGAGGTCACTTGGAAAGCTCAATAACATGTCAAACCATGGTGGCTCAGTGGTTAGCACTGCTGCCTCACAGCGCCAAGGACCTGGGTTTGATTCCAGCCTCAGGTGACTGTCTGTGTGGCAGTGCTCTGGTTTCCTCCTACAGTTCAAAGATGTGCAGGTTAGGGTGAATTGGCCATGCTAAGTCCAGGGATGTGTAGGTTAGGTGCATTAATCAGGGCTAAATGTCGGGGAATGGGTCTGGGTGGGTTACTTTTTGGAGGGTCAGTGTGGATTTGTTGGGCCGAAGGGCCTGTTTCTACACTGTGGGGATTCTATGAAGTCGAACCGAACCGAAAGAGGACTTGCATTTGTGTAGCGCCTGCCATGACTGTCGGCTGCCTCCAAAAGCGCTTCACAGGTGATATGACATAGGAAGCACAGCTGTCAATTCACACTCCCACAGGTGTGGGCTAATCCGGTTCTTTGGAAGTTGATGGAGAGGTCAAACATCATCTGGAACACAGAGAAAAATGCCCCTATTCTTCTTTGCCATGCACCAGAGCGCGTGGAGAGGGCCTTGGATTGATGTGTCAACCAAAAGGCAGCACCTCCCTCAGTACTGCGCTGGAGCAGGGCTTGAATCCATTAGAATGCCCCAAACAGTGCCCCCTCCTGGATTGGAGAACACACGCAGATGTCAAGTCAACTTTGTCCTCCTGAAGTCAAAACAGTCCAGCTAAACGTGGCCACCAGAAAGATGGATAATTGTACCCAGTGAGAGTCGACACTTCCAGCACAGGAATGGGACAGCAAATTGGAAAAAGAACAACGGAAGAGAAGTGAAAAGAGATGACACAGTATTTAATCAAATTCCCTTGTTTCCTTTCTCTGAACAGCAGATAAATTGGCCTACATTAAGTAAATCCACAAGGACAAAGTAAACAAGATAACATTCGATGGATGACTGATGTTAACAAAGTTCTGGGCTCTGCTGCACAGGAGATGTAGATCAGCAGAAAAAGGCAAGTGATCAGGACTTTTGGAATGGAAAGTTGGGGGTGGGAAGTTCAAAGGAGGGACGTGGCTTCCTCTGTCCAGGGTGAAGCAACATAAACAGATTTGGAGCATTAACCCTGGCAGGATATTGGGGTATCTGATTTCTTGTTCGATTCGGTGTTTTCAGGTAACCTGAGACAGCTATTGTTAACAGACGATATGATGAATCATGGAAAAACAAGAACAGGACTGCGCAATCAATGCTGCGCAAAACTCATGGCAGAACACTGATGAAAAGTTGCAATGCTTCTTCACAGTTTGAGGGTAACTCGTCTGGTTTGGCCATCCAGTGTTGCCGGGCAACGGAAAGGGCCGCTTACTCTTCGAGTCAAGGCCTCACACTTTGAGGCCCACAAAGCCGGCATATTTCTTCATTGTTGAGGCTTTCATGCTGTTCAAATCGACATCCTACCTTCTCAAGGACAATTCGGGATGGGGAAAAGGTCCTGGCCTTGCCAGCAATGGTCATCACCCACAAAGGGCAAAGAACAGAGTCACAGAGATAGAGTCAGACAGCATGGAAACAGACCCTTCGGTCCAACTAGTCCATGCCGACCAGATATCCCTAACCTAATCTAGGCCCATTTGCCAGCACATGGCCCATATCCCTCCAAAACCTTCCTATTCATATACCCATCCAGAAGCCTTTTAAATGCTATAATTGTATCAGCCTCCACCACTTCCTCTGGCAGCTCATTCCACACACGTACCACCCTCTGTGTGAAAACGTTGCCCCTTAAGTCCCTTTCCCAACTCACCTTAAACCTATACCCTCAAGTTTTGGAATATTTTATGATTGTCGTCCACTTCAACCCCATCATCCTCAACCCTCACCATCCTCACCCCCTCATCCCCCCT
>NC_057752.1:3139817-3153088 GCF_004010195.1 Chiloscyllium plagiosum
CCACCCCCTCATCAGGGGTAGGGGAAATGAGGAAACTGGTGAAATCCGAGTTGTCTGACAGGTTCATTTGGAAGCACTAGCTTTCGGAGCGCTGCTGCTTCTACAGGTAGCTGTCCCCACCCCTATCCTGGCCCCCACTCAGAGTGAAACATTCTGGCCCCCTGGCTTGTCAGAGGGTGATACTAATCCAGGCTGTGGTACTTGTCAAATAGGGAAAGGTAATATCAGTGGGATGAATCGATGCCCTCTGTGTGCCACCCATATGACCACCCACGGTTCCCTCAGGATGTGGAAGAGCTTGGATTCCTCGCTTGAGCTACTAATCAGGTCATGACCACGTGCAGCTTTGGAACGTACCGATGCTGAGAACACAACTTCGTTAACCAGCTTCAGTTAACAAGGAATCAGACCTGCTGTTCAGTTCAGGCCGCTTGTTAGGAGCTCACCTGCCTAGCTTTCTCGCACGGGAAAATTGACAAAAAAAGAGAGTCCGCCATCGATTTTTTTCTGTCATATGAACCTGTCAAACTGATGGACTGTACTTCTTTTCAGCTGACTGCAATGATTGAGTGAAATTTAAAAAAAACATAAAATATTCCATGGTTTGCTTTACAAGAATACAATGTACAGCAAGGGCTTCGCAAAAGGAAGCTGAATGCTTCATCAATGCCCCTTCATCATCTGCTCTGATAAATGGCTGGCTTCCCACCCAGCAAGGAGCATCAGCCTTCATATTCATTCTCTGGCATCAGCCCATGTCGACATGTCAGTCAAGAACACACCACAGCACCTCTATTTCGTCCACAAAGACTCTCCCCAATTTTTACAGATGTACCACAGAAAGCATTCTATCCAGATGGATCACGGCTTGGTACGGCAACTGCTCTGCCCAGGGCTGTGAGAAACTACAGGGAGTTGTGAACACAGCCCAGTCCATCACCCAAACCAACCTCCCATCCACTGGCTCCATCTACACTTCCCACTGCCTCGGGAAGGCAGCAACATCATCAAAGACCCCTCCCACCCTGAGTAGACAGGCAGGAGGCTGGAAGAACACAGCAAGCCAGGCAGCACCAGGAGGTGGAGATGTCAATGTTTCAGGTTAACCTTTCTTCAGGACCAGCTGAGGTTATACTCTTTTCCAGCCTCTGCTGGTGGGCAGAAGATAAAAGTTTGAACAGTCGATGAATAGCCAGGGGTATTAGATTAGCTTCGCTACCCAGTGTGAAAACAGGCCCTGTGGCCCAACCAGTCCACACCGACCCTCTGAAAGGCAACCCACTCAGACCCATTTCCCTCTGGCTAATTCACCTAACATGATGGGTAATTTAGCATGGCCAATTTACCTGACCTGCACAACTTTGGGCTGTGGGAGGAAACCCACGCAGAGAGAATGTGCAAACTCCACACAGTCGCCTGAGGCTGGAATCGAACCTGGGTCCCTGGTGCTGTGAGGCAGCAGTGCTAACCACTGAGCCACCATGCCACCCCTTTAGTAAAGCCTATAGACCATGGACACCCGCTGCAGGATGATGCCTCCATGCACTACTTGTCACTAAAATGGGCCAGTTGGCATATTAACCAGCAGGCAGGGCCCTGGTCCATAGGGCAGTCAGTCTGCCCACCGTCTTGTGGCATGCAAGGTACCCATCGGGCAGCCAGCTTGGTTGCCAGGGAGTGTAGGCACCCAAACCCCTTCGCCCACTGCAGCCTCACCCAGCGTGTCTCAGATTGGGCTCTGGCTGCCACTTCAGCTTTGATCTCCTGCTCGGCTGCCTTTTACCCTCCCACCAGCCGAAACTGTGCCCACTTGCTGGGCAAAAGGTTCAGGCATTTCATTGTCCCCAAAGGCTTCCAATTGGGTGGCTGCTTCTGTCAGGTTGCTGTAACCCCAGCTGTGCATCAGTGATTTATTGTGCAGAGAGGTAGTGAATTAGGTTATACGGTGTAATAACTGATAGAAGAGAGTGATTGCTTCATAATAAAACACTATCAAGCTTCTCACAGCCAATCTCTTTAAACCTCCGCACAACAAAGCTGCCCTCCCTTACTGTGTCTAGCCCTCAGTGCTTCCCAGCATTTGACAACGAACCTCTGCTTTCTCAGTCACTTCTCCAGTCCATACCTCTCATTGCACGTTTGTTTCAAACCCCGTGTGATGTTGCGAGTCTGTCTTTTTCACGCTCTCTCCTCCTGCTCTGAGCTGCTTTGACATGTCTCCCAAAGTACACGACCAATCGCACCCACATGATTCAGGAAAGCTAACTCAAAAAAAAAACCGAAAGGACTGCGGGTGCTGTAAATCAGAAACAAACGCGGAAATGGCTGGAAAAGCTCACCAGGTCTGGAAGCATCCAGTGAAGAGAGAAATCAGAATTAACCCTGAAGAGGGTCGCCCGACCCATAGCGTTAGCTCTGATTTCTCACTTCACGGATGCTGCCAGACCTGCTGAGCCATTTCTGCTTAAAGCGAAGTCACATGACATCTCAAAGCCTGAGGCCTCCTCACTTCCAATGCTTTATTTGCCACAACTGGGATTTCCAACATTATTTCCAACTCTATTTTCTAATGTTACCCTGTGGAGGAAAAGTTGCATAGGATGGAATGGAGCCCAAATACCTAGAAAGAGGTTGGTCAATGATGAAGTAGAAAGTATTAGTAATGAGTTCACCTCAAACGCTGGGGGCGTACTATTTTAAGAGAGCAGCAATCTAGCCTGGGAAAATGCTCCTCGTTGATTGGATGCACTAGCAGAGAATTAAGGGCGTAGGCTTGGCTCAGCATACGCACCTCTGGATTACAGGAAAAGTTCCAATCAAAGACTTGAGCCAATAAGCTAGGCTGACACTCCTCTGCTGTACTGAGGGAGTGCTGCGCAATTGGAGGCACTGTCACAGAGTCATGGACATGTACAGCACAGAAACAGACCCTTCGGTCCAACTCGTCCATGCTGACCAGATATCCTAACCTAATCTAGTCCCACTTGCCAGCATTTGACCCATACCCCTCCAAACCCTTCCTATTCATATACCCATCCAGATGCCTTTTAAATGTTGTAATTGTACCCACCTCCACCACTTCCTCCGGCAGCTCATTCCATACACGCACCACCCTCTGTGAGAAAACGTTGCCCCTCAGATCCCTTTTATATCTTTCCCCTCTCATCCTAAACCTATGCCCTCTAGTTCTGGACTCGCCCACCCGAGGGGGAAAAGACCTTGGCTATTTACCCTATCCATGCCCCTCATGATTTTATAAACCTCTATAAGGTCACCCCATAGCCTCTGCTCCAGGGAAAACAGCCCCAGCCTGTTCAGCCTCACCCTATAGCTCAAATCCTCCAACCCTGGCAACATCCTTGTAAATCTTTTCTGAACCCTTTCAAGCTGAGCAACATCTTTCCTGTAGCAGGGAGACCAGAGCTGAATGCCGTATTCCAAAAGTGACCGAGCCAATGTCCTGTACAGCCGTAACATGACCTCCCAACACCTGTACTCAATACTCTGATCAATAGCCTTTCGATAGGTTGACAAATAAAAGCCACATTTTAGCCCCACGCTCCTGATCTTCGGGCACCCGGTACGGAGGAGGGAGGGCAGGTCTGAAGACCTCCTCGTGGGTCTACTCCTGGGCCTGGCCAAACTGGCCATCAACAGGTCCAGGCAGCGGGCCGTGGAGGGAGTCGTTAGGGCCGACTGCCTGCCCCTTTTCCGCGGTTACGTTAAATCCCGGGTGTCCTTGGAGAAGGAGCACGCGGTGTTGACCAACACCCTGGAGTTGTTCAGGGAGAAGTGGGCGCCGCAGGGAGTGGAGTGCATTATTTCCCCCTCCAACTGTATTTTGATTTAGTTCCTACCCTCCCCTTCACTGTTTGATGTGAAGGGCACTGCTTGTCACTGGCTACTCGGGTGTTTTCCTATCTTCCTGGTGGTGGAAATTGAATAAAAATTTGTGCATTTTGTGTCTCTCACTGTGTCTCACACCTGCACACACACACACACCATGGGTGCTGGGGAAAAAATAAAATAAAATAAAGAAATAAAAGAAAAAAAGAGTATAAAAAAAGCCACATTTTCTCTTTCAGGTGAACATAAAAGATCGCAGGACACGATTTCAATGGAGAGCAAAGCTCAAACCATTAACTCAGTTTCTCTCTCTCTCCTCAGATCTCTCAGTGTGTCTCACACCTGCACACACACACACACACACACACACCATGGGTGCTGGGGATAAAATAAAATAAAAAAAAGAAATAAAAGAAAAAAGAGAAAAAAAAAGGCACATTTTCTCTTTCAGGTGAACATAAAAGATCGCAGGACACGATTTCAATGGAGAGCAAAGCTCAAACCATTAACTCAGTTTCTCTCTCTCTCCTCAGATACATCCAGACCTGCTGAGTTTCTCCAGTGTTCTCTGTGTCTGTCTGAAATTTCCAGTATCTGCAGGGATTTGCTTTGACTTGAAACTCAGGTCACACTCTGGGCTGTGGTGGACCTGTGTAGTGTTAGGCATTGCACATTGTGTCGAGAGTGGTGCTGGAAAAACACAGCAGGCCAGGCAGCATCCGAGGAGCAGGGGATTCGACGTTTCAGGCATAAGCCCTTCTTCAGGAAAGAAGGGCTTATACCCAAAATGTCGATTCTCCTGCTCCTCGGATGCTGCCTGGCCTGCTGTGTTTTTCCAGCACCACTCTCGACTCTGGTTTCCAGCATCTGCAGTCCTCACTTTCTCCTAATCGCACATTGTGTCTCAATGTCTGAATTCAAAACATTTTAATTGTACGTTTTGTCTTTTCATATGTTCCCTTGCCGTTATAATTCAGACAAATCTGCTACCAGCCTGTACACACTGAAAATGAAGCCTAACAATTCACTTACTTATTTCAGAATGGAATCTTTTGAGCACTTTCTTAATCATGCAGAAGGAGTACTTGGTGTCTATTTATTATCGTCACAACTTCATTTGGTCCCATTGGTTTGGACCTCATCCCAGTGCAGCAGCCTCCTGGCTGCGCAAACACAGATAGAGTGCTAACTTGGCCAAACAGCAAGGGATGCTGGGTACGTTGGCAACATAAAGCTCTGAAGCCACAAAGCCCACACACCAGACCTAGTGCAAACACAGCAGCCAGGTGCTAATGACATTAGCATCATGTACAAAGGCAACAGTTATCCTGGACAGACATGCCCCCAACAATTTATCTGCTCAATAAAGGAGAGCCTGGTCCACAAAGAAACTATAAGACCATAAGACATAGGAGCACAACTAACACCATTCATCCCATCGAGTCTGCTCTGCGATTCAACCATGGCTGATAAGTTTCTCAACCCTATTCTCCTGTTTTCTCCCCGTAACCCTTGATCCCTTTGATACTCAAGAACCTATCTATCTCAGTCTTAAATATCCTCAATGACCTGGCCTTCCGTGGCAATGAATTCCCCAGATTCCCCAATCTCTGAGTGAAGACATTTCTCCTTATCTCCATTCTAAAAGGTCTTCCATTTACTCTGAGGCTGTGCCTTCGGGTCCTCATCTCTTCCTACCAATCTTCCCAACATCCACTCAGTCTTATGGTATTTGTAGTGATTTGACCACTTCAGTATTGTGGGGACACCTGGGCAAACACATTTGGAACACTCTGGTCAGAGTGGTTGAAATTGTTTTAAGGAGAGAGACGCCAACATGGAAAAGCCCCAGGAGGTGCATTCTTAATGCAAGCAAGCAAGTGGTAAATTCAGCAGCGACACCTCAAGGTAGGCAGGAAGAGTCGCAGAGTCTGCTGATCAGCAGAAGGCAAGAGCAAGCCACTGCAGCAGTCTCTGGCCAGCGTGACCATGGAGCAGAGGCTGTGGTCACTGAAATGACTCTACAGACATCGGTGTCCCATCACCCTTTATTTACACCCACCCAGCTCCCTCACAGCCAAAATGAACTGAACCTGTGACCCTCCTGTCAGCCAGGACTCCCTGATCAGACCTGATTAACAGCCCCAACTCATATTCTCTGGTGTCCACTGGGCTGATCTCGTTACAATCATTCCAGTCAGCACCATTGCCTTTGGCTCTGGTACCTAGACAGAAAGCCCCAAGGTCAGTCATTATTCCTGCTAATGAGTAGGTGATATAATTGATGACTCAAACAGCCTTAGGCCATAGAAACATCAGAAGGGTTAGAATTTGAAGTGGTGGACACAGATTCAAGACTCACTTTCGATAAGGAATGAGATAACTACTTCAAGGAGCAGAATGAAAATAAAAACCACTGGGAGATGGGGAAAGGAAAGTAGACTGGGACTCACTCTTGGAAAGAGCCAGGGCAGACCAGATGGGCTGAGTGGCTGTAATATTTACGAATCCATGATGTCAGCCTGTTTGAACAATGCGCCGATGTCAGGGAAAGGTCCCAGAGATCACAGCACAGCAAGTAATGTCAGCGATAGCTTCACGTCAATGCCAAAGCTCTCCTGAGATGTTGGCACTGTTTCCCTGACTGACTAGGCCCCAGGCCTCCATTACAACCAACGGTGGGCTCACTGACTCAAAGCCAGTGACAATCATCGCAGCTTCACATTGTTCTGCTGAGGACAAGCACCTGGGGAAGCGATGGCCTTGCAGTATTATCACTGAGCTGCTCACCCAAAAGAGCCAGATAATGTCCTAAGGGCCTGTGTTCGAATCCCACCTTGGCAGGTGTGGAATTTGAATTCAATAAAAAATCTGGAATCTAATGATAAACAGGAGTCCTTCAAGGAAGGGAACTGCTGGTCTGGCCTATGTGTGACTCCAGACCCCCAGCAATGTGGTTGACTCCCGGTGCTCTCTGGGGTAGGCAATAAATGCTGGCCGAGCCAATGATTCCCTTGGGCAATTCTTTAAAAAAAATGGAACAGGCACCCATCGCAAGCAGGGTAACATCTCTGCTGGATGTTACAAAATAAATGCTATCTTGTTTGTAACTCTTCCTCATCAGATCGTATTGATTTGACAGAACAGTTACAGTGTCACCTCCTTTGGAGACGATACAGTGAAGGGAATCGAGAACAGGAGAGTCTCAGGATATGGGAGCTCTCAGGACTGCGATGGGGGAAGAACGTCTCCGCTCAAAGGGCTGTGAGTCTGGGGAGTTTTCTGCCCCAAAGGGATGTTGAATAAATTAGACAGAGGAATCAAGGGATTAGCAGTGTGGATGGGAAAGTCAAGTCAAGTCAGAAGACCAGCTATGGTCATATTGAATGTAGACAGGCAGGAGGCTGGAAGAACACAGCAAGCCAGGCAGCATCAGGAGGTAGGGAAGTCGATGTTTTGGGTGGAACTCTCCTTCAGGACTGAAGAGGGGTTAATACCCGAAACGTCAACTTCTCCACCTCCCGATGCTGCCAGGCTGGTTGTGTTCTTCCAGCCTCCTGCCTATCTACCTTGGATTCCAGCATCTGCAGGTTTCTTTTTTGTCTCTAACCAACCATGGTCGTATTGTATGGCGGAGTAGTGCTGACGGGCAGAATGGCCTGCTCCTGTTCCTTGATTCGGAGTGAGGTATAATGATGGCCTGTGTTTCCTGTGCGCCCCGTGTGTGACATTTTGCCAGTGTGTATGTCATAGAGTCATAGAGATGTACAGCACAGAAACAGACCCTTCGGTCCAACCCGTCCATGCTGAACTGATATCCCAACCCAATCTAGTCCCACCTGCCAGCACCCAGCCCTTATCTGTCCAAACCCTTCCTGTTCAAGTACCTATCCAAATGCCTTTTAAATCCTGTAACTGTACCAGCCTCCACCACTTCCTCTGGCAGCTCATTCCATACACGCACCACCCTCTGCGTGAAAATGTTGCCCCTTAGATCTGGCTTAGAAAGAATGGAAATGAAGAGACATTTCTTTAGCCAGAGAGTGGTGGGCCTGTGGAATTCATTGCCACGGGAAGCAGTGGAGACCCGGACTTTAAATGTCTTCAAGGCAGAGAATGACAAATTCTTAACCTCGCAAGGAATTAATGGATACGGGGAGAGTGTGGGTCAGTGGAATTGAACCACCCATCAGCCATGATCAAATGGCGGAGTGGCCTCGATGGGCCAAATGGTCTTGCTTCCACTCCTATGTCTTATGGTCTCTTTTATATCTTTCCCCTCTCACCCTAAACTATTATGGTCTTATGGTCTCTTTTATATCTTTCCCCTCTCACCCTAAACTAATGCCCTCTAGTTCTGGACTCCCCCACCCCAAGGAAAAGACTTTGTCCCTCATGATTTTATAAACCTCTATAAGGTCACCCCTCAGCCTCCAACACTCCAGGGAAAACACCCCTCAGCCTATTCAGCCTCTCCCTACAGCTCAAACCCTCCAACCCTGGCAACATCCTTGTAAGTAATTTCTGAATCCTTTCAAGTTTCACAACATCTTTCCGATAGGAAGGAGACCAGAATTGCACGCAATATTCCAACAGTGGCCTAACCAATGTCCTGTGCAGCCGCAACATGACCTCCCAACTCCTGTACTCAATACTCTGACCAATAAAGGAAAGCATACCAAACGCCTTCTTCACTATCCTATCCACCTGCGACTCCACTTTCAAGGAGCTATGAACCTGCACTCCAAGGTCTCTTTGTTCAGCAACACTCCCTAGGACCTTACCATTAAGTGTATAAGTCCTGCTAAGATTTGCTTTCCCAAAGTGCAGCACATCGCACTTATCTGAATTAAACTCCACCTGCCACTCCTCAGCCCATTGGCCCATCTGGTCCAGATCCCGTGTGCCGGATGTTTCTCGGTGTTAGCTCCTCCTTGGCTAACGGGCATTCCCCTGGGATGGGCACAAGCACTGGGAGTTGGCACTCTTAACATCTGCCCTCTGACCTTCCCACCGACTGCCGTTTCTGTGCAGGTCAGAGAAGGGGGCCTCAGAGAGTACCGTTCGGCACAAACTACCCGTCTGCCCATTGGCAGCCAAAAGGCAGCCACAGAAGTGGGAGGCCAGTTCCTATCGGGTGCCAATGATTGGAGCATTCGGAAGGAATCAAATGCAGGGGGTCCCTCACCATGCCTCCAGTCAGTGCCTCCGAATCTGATAACGCCAGGGCTTTGAATCAAGTACCTGATCTGGGAATACACTGTGCGAATAATCTTCTGAGCGCGTAAACAAATCGAAATCAAAGTTACTCAAGTAAAGTCAAACTGGGCCAACATCACTTCTATTTCCCCTGTAGTAAAGCAACATGCTTCATTTTTTTTAAACAAGACCAGGACTGTTACAAAAATTGTAGCTAACCGTGTTATGGGATTTAATTCATTAGAATTGCTTTTGACGTTTCTGTATTAGGCAAAGCAGCCTGGGGTGAGTACTCCTTTGAAATATGGCTGCTGTTATTTTATGAATTCATAATAAGAATTTATCAGGATCAAATCAAAACTTAATTGGATAAGTGACATTTACACCACGCTTTATAGATCTGGCTGCTATTTTTAGCTGTTTTGATTTAACTAAAGGTGTCAGTGCTGTCTCCTGTACATTTTATCCACAGGATGCAGCAACACAATGAATCTTCAGAACACCTTTGAAATAATATCACTTTCCTGTTAATTATGTTCTCAGCCATGATAAATACCAGAGCGACGCAAACATTTACTGGTCCTCATGGGCTGTGCTATACATCAAGTGTTTAATGAAAGTCTCTTGCCGGCAGGATTTCAGACATGTTCAAAATTTGCCCCTTATCCTTTAATTGCCTTGGTTTCACTGTTCTATTTGGGTCATTGCAGTCTGTGGTTTTCATTCCATGGTTTTCCGCTCAGAATGCAGAAGGATTACTGTCCATGCTCATTATATAGAATCCCTAATGTGTGGAAACAGGCCCTCAGGCCCAACCCCCGACCCATACCCCGACATTTCCCTCTGACTCATGCACCTAACCCACACACCCCTGAACACTACGGGCAATTTCAGCGTGGCCAATCCACCTGACCTGCACATCTTTGGACTGTGGGAGGAAACCGGAGCACCCGGAGGAAACCCACGCAGACACTGGGAAACTCCACACGGACAGTCGCCCGAGGCTGGAATTGAACCTGGGACCCTGGCGCTGTGAGGCAGCAGTGCTAACCACTGAGCCACCATGCCACCCAAAGAATTGTTGGCCATCCAACAAGATGATTAGGGGGTTAGACAGGGTTGACAGTGTGAACCTTTTCCCGCGTATGGAGTCGGGTATTACAAGGGGGCATAGCTTTAAATTAAGGGGGGGTAGATATAGGACTGAAGTTAGGGGTAGGTTCTTCACTCAGCGAGTCGTAAGTTCATGGAATGCCCTGCCAGTAGCAGTGGTGGACTCTCCCTCTTTATGGGCATTTACGCGGGCATTGGATAGGTATATGGAGGATAATGGGTTAGTATAGGTTAGGTGGGCTTGGATCGGCGCAACATCGAGGGCCAAAGGGCCTGTACTGCGCTGTATTCTTCTATGTTCTATGTTCTATCCGAGTCACCAATGGTGGCAAGCCAGTGGGTACAGATGCCAATCCCAGGCAAATGTTCAGGAGGAGATGGTGATGTGGTGGTAATGGCTTTGGACCAGCAGAATGTAATAAATCTGGAATTTAAATCTCAACTTCCCCGGCATCTGACACTTTTTTTTGTCCCCTCGAAAATCTGTCTGGTTCACTAATACCCTTGAGGGAAGGGAATCTGCTGTCCGTACCCAGTCTGGCCTATTTGTGACTCCAGACCCTGCAGCAACGTGCCTGATTCTTAACCACCCTCCGAAATGACTGAGCAAGTCGCTCGGTTCAAGGGGCACTTAGGGACGGGGGACAATTGCTCATCTGGTGCTCATGTAGCATGAACGAAATGTTTCAAAAAATCAACATGGTGGCTCTGTGAGGATTGGGGCATGGGCTAACCATCCAGGGGCAAAGGGATATCGGAAGGAGGAAGTCCGAAGGTGTGGGGAGGGAAAAGCTTGGGCCCCATCAACAGCGGAATTGAGAGTGCGGTGCTTGAAAAGCACAGCCGGTCAGGCAGCATCCGAGGAGCAGGAAAGTCGAGGTTTCGGGCATAAGCCCCTCATCAGGAATGAGGCTGCCCATCAAGAACAGGTGAGCAACAACTGTGTGTTATTGAGACAGGGATGTTGAGAGAGAGAGAGAGAGAGAAAGAGAAAACAAAGAGAAAGAGAGAAAGAAAGAGAGAGAAAGCAAGAAAGAGAGAAACAGAAAAAGAGAGAGAAATAAATATACATGCACCAACGAACAAATAAATAAATAGATGGGCATGTGATGAGGTGGGTGGTATTAATGACACTGTCAGGAGGAGAGAGGGAGACATGGCAACCCAAGGCCCTTCCTGCTCTCTCAGCTGCACATCAGAATAGTGCCGCGGGGGGGTTTGACGGAGAGTCATTCTTGACCGCATCACGAAGAACAAGCCATCTGCTCATTATTGCCTTGCTGTTTGTGGGACCGATTGACTGCTGCGTTGACTCCATTGCAAATATTCCGTTGGTTGCAAAGCACCATGGGATACCCCGAGTCTACTTTCAAAGGAAGCACTTGCAAATCTCTTGACACTGTCACTGCACACTGCCAAGGGAGCACTCTTCCCTGTATCTGTCTGTTGGGCATGATTGAGGGCAATAAATCACTTCCTGAGTTCTCTCAACCTTTCTCACCCCTCCTAACACTCTATCCGAGTCCAAAGTTTGCAAGAATTGCTGAAACGTTGAAGAATTGCAATGGTGTAAGACATAAATTTGTGGACCTCATGTCCATGTGTGTATGGCTCTTTACACATATACACACTCACACACACACTCTCTCATACAGACACATTTTCTCTCTCTATCACACACATTCTCTCACTCACACACACAGTCTCTCTCAAACGTACACTGTCTCTCACACACACATTCTTTCTGTCACATGCATGCACACACACACATACACTCTCTCTCTCACACACACATACACATAGACTCTCTCTCTATCACACACATACTCCAGAGCTCATCAGTCCACTAACTCGCACCTTGTTCTCTAGCTAATTGATTTTCCAGCATCTTATCCACTCTGTTCTTCAGCTGCACACGATAAGGAACGCAGCACTAAAATTCCTGTCTCGGTTCCCTTCTTTCCCTCAAAGAGCTCCACTAATTGGGGCATGTTCCCCTCCTTTGTCTGAAGACTCGCCTGCAATTTCTCACAATTATCATTCCTTTTCAAACATTACAATTGAAGGTGATGAAACTGTGTCTTTTCACAATTCCCAATGGAAGTATGGGTGCTCAGTCATTCAGTCGATTCAAAATTGAGGTCAGGGCATCATTTGGATATCAGGAAAATCATGGCACATGGGGGTAAGGTGGGAAATGGGGTGGTGGTGGTAAATCATGCGATGTATGTTTTAACCCCCCTCCCTCATTCTTATCCTTTCTGAGAAAAGACAAGAACATCCAGCCTATCAAAACTAGTGCTCAGGGCTCAGTGGGACTTTGCTGCATTTTGAATAACAGCTGGGGTCTCCATTTCCCTAATAATCTAAACATTCGTCAATCTCTGTGGTGACAAAAGCCCAAGGCTGACTGATTTCTTGGTGGTCTCTGTGACCTCGGGTCTGCCTTCCCTGCTTTATTCCAATGGAAGCCTGCTCGATTCCTTTCATGATCAAAGTGTTCACCAGAAAGCCATCACACTAATCATTTCAAGCCAGCTTTCATTTTCTTATATTCTTAATAAAAATAACTCAATCTCCAGTTCCTTCACTTGAAGGAAAACCTCAAGGGCAAGGTGAATATTAATTGCAGCAGGCTTCCCTGTGTCTACCTTTTCAAAAACATTATTTCTTACGAGGTCCTAAAAATAATTTTAAGACAATCTTAAATAATTGAAGGAGCTTATGATATTTAATGGCTCTTTACACATATACACACATACACACTCTCACACACACACTCTCTCACACAGACACATTTTCTCTCTCTATCACACACATTCTCTCACTCACACACAGTCTCTCTCAAACGTACACTGTCTCTCACACACACGTTCTTTCTGTCACATGCATGCACATACACACATACACTCTCTCTCACACACACACATAGACTCTCACTGGGGTAGTTCCACACACACACACACACACACACACACAGAGACTCTCACTGGGATACGGGCTCTCACACACACACACACACTGGGATATGGGATCACACACACACACACACACGGATACGGGCTCACACACACACACACACACACACACACACACACACACACTGGGATACG
>NC_057752.1:3155486-3174635 GCF_004010195.1 Chiloscyllium plagiosum
CTCTCTCTCTCACACACACACTTTCTCTCACACACACACACTCTCTCCCTCTCTCTCTCACACACTCTCTCTCCCTCTCTCTCACACACTCTCTCTCTCTCTCTCACAAACTCTCTCTCCCCCACACACACACACACACACAATATTGAGGATTTTTAATGTTCGAAGCTGTCATTCTGAAAAGGTAAAATGACATTGAATTGGGGCAGTGGGGTCAGAATCGAGTTCACCTCAGCAGCATCCTGCATCCCGTTCCCAGCGGTTAACAAAAGGTTAATGGTCTTTGTCCCCATCCACTGCTGAGCTGCCAAGGTTTGCCACTCCGGTTATCGAAGGTAGCTCCATTTCTGGCCTTTGAAGTGAATTCGATAGCTGCACGATTCCCTTGTCTCTTCGAAGGTGACCTAAGCCGAGGCCTTTGTCAGCAATTCTCACGGCAGGACTGAGAGGCATGCAGTAACTGAGGTGCTTTGGTGCCAACCAACTGCCTTGCATTACACAGTGGCCTCAAAATATCTGAAGCTACAACTTTTTCGATGTAAATGTATATACAAACGAGAGGGGATGACTGGCTCATAGGAGGGAGCAGGTGAAGGGTTGCTTCGGATATGTAGACTCAAACAGGGACTTGTAGGGGCATGAGGCAGAATCATCGAGCCATACAGCAGGGAAACAGACCCTTCAGTCCACTTGTCCATGCCGCCCAGTTATCGTAACCTAATCTAGTCCCATCTGCCAGCATTTGTCCCATATCCCTCCAAACCCTTCCTATTCATATACCCATCCAGATGCCTTTTAAATGTTGTCATTGTACCAGCCTCCACCACTTCCTTTGGCAGCTCATTCCATACACGCACCACCCTCTGTGTGAAAACATTGCCCCTCAGGACCCTTTTATATCTTTCCCCTCTCACCTTAAACCTATGCCCTCTAGTTTTGGACTCCCCCCACCACGGGGAAATGACCTTGTCTGTTTGTCCTATCCATGCCTCTCATGATTTTATAAACCTCTATAAGTTACCCCTCAGCATCCAACACTCCAGGGAAAACAGCCCCAGCCTATTCAGCCTCTCCCTATAGCTCAAACCCTCAACATCCTTGTAAATCTTTTCAGAACCCTTTCAAGTTTCACAACATCCTTCCTATAGCAGGGAGACCAGAATTGCACACACATCCAAAAATGGTCTAACTAATGTCCTGTACAGCTGCAGCGTGACCTCTCAACTGCAATATTCAATGCACTGATCAATAAAGACAAGTAGACCTTCTTCACTATCCTAGCTAACTGTGACTCCACTTTCAAGGAGCTATGTACTTGCACCTCTCGGTCTCTCTGTTTGACAACACTCCCCAGGGCCCATCAGGGTGGCATTGTGACTCAGTGGTTAGCACCACTGCCTCACCCCGCGCCAGGGACCTGGGTTCGATCCCAGCCTTGGGTGACTATCTGTGTCGGGTTTGCATGTTCTTCCCTGTGTGGGTTTCCTCCTGCAGTCTAAAGATGTGCAGGTTAGGGTGGGTTGGCCATGGGAAGTGCAGGGTTATAGGGATGGGATGGGATGGGGTGGGGTGGGATGCTCTTCAGAGGGTCAGTGTTAACTCAATGGGTAGAATGGCCTGCTCCCACACTGTAGAGGTTCTATGATTAAGTGTATAAGTCCTGTCCTGATATGCCTTTCCGAAATGCAACAGCTCGCATTTTATCTGAATTAGACTCCATCTGCCACTCTTTGGCCCACTGGCCTATCTGATCAAAGTCAATTAAGGTCAATGAAATTCGGAAGGGCATCCAGAGGGGTTAAAGAATCATAGACTCCCCACTGTGGATTCAGGCCATTCGGCCTATTGAGTCCACACCGAGGGTTGGCAAAGGGTTTTTTAGAGAGTAGAGAATGGACAATGGCAACTCAGAGGACTGCAGATTCTGGAGGTCAGAGTCGAGGGTGTGGTGCTAGAAAAGCACAGTAGGTCAGGCAGCATCTGAGAAGCAGGAGAATCGACGTTTCGGGCAAAAGCCCTTCATCAGGAATGGCAACTAGGTCCAGAGGGAGGAAGGATGTTGTGAAACTTGAAAGGGTTCAAAAAAGATTTACAAGGATGTTGCCAGGGTTAGAGGGTTTGAGCTATAAGGTGTGGCTGAACAGGCTGGGGCAGTTTTCCCTGGAGCATCGGAGGCTGAGGGGGTGACCTTTTAGAGGTTTATAAAATCATGAGGGACATGGATAGGATAAATAGACAAAGTCTTTTCCCCAGGGTGGGGGAGTCCAGAACTAGAGGACATAGGTTTAATGTGAGAAGGGAAAGATATAAAAGGGACCTAAGGGGCAACGTTTTCACACAGAGGGTGGTACGTGTATGGAATGAGCTGCCAGAGGAAGTGGTGGAGGCCGGTACAATTACAGCATTTAAAAGGCATCTGGATGGATATATGAATAGGAAGGGTTTGGAGGGATATGGGCGAAGTGCTGGCAAATGGGACTAGATTAGGTTAGGATATCAGGTCAGCATGGACAAGTTGGACCGAAGGGTCTGTTTCAGTGCTGTATATTTCGATGACTGTAAGAAGGGTTCTAAAATGTGAGCTAGCCACTAACAAGTCAAAGAAAGAGTTCAAGAGGGACATCTTTACACAGAGTGTGTGTGCATGTGAGATTGACTGTCACATGGAGTAAGGAACACCGAACTGTTTACGAGCATGTTTGAGTCCCATTAAAGGGAGCCGGAGTTCCACAAATGCAGAGCGGGCAGCTTTTGTTTTTGCATTTATTCATGGGATGAGGGCGTCGCTCGCTCTGCCAGCATTTATGGGCCATCCCTAAGTTAAGAGACAACCCCATTGCTGTGGGTCTGGAGTCACATGTAGGCCAGACTAGGTAGGGATGGCAGTTTCCTTCCCTAAAGGACACGAGTGAACGACGATTGACAGTGGATTTATGGACATCCTTAGACTTTTCTTTCCAGGTATTTATTGAAGTCAAATTCCACCATCTGCCATAGCAGGATTCGAACCCAGGTCCCCAGAACATGAGCTGGGTCTCTGGATTAGCAGTTGACTGTTAATACCACTAGGCTATTGCCTCCTGGAATGCAAAATCTAGCACCACTCAGCCAGGTATTGGCTCTGTGCCGTGGAATCCTTATCATTCCGTACCTGTGGCTCAGGCCTACCTGTAAACTGTGAAAAGAGCTTCATTATTTCACCGTGTAATCTCGTGTAAAAGGCCTACGAGAAAGTGAGGCAGCATAGGTAGTGCTCCTGACCATCCGAAATCTTCAGGCCTGAAAAAAAACTCCAGCTCAATTGTCACCCCAAGCAGATTTTGAGCATCGGGGGTTGGGGGGGGGCTTAAGGATTGAGTGTGAAAGGAAATTGCTGACCTAAGCTTTTTTTTTGAGGAGGTGGGGGTGGTTGCTAGAAGAAGGGAGACAAATAATGTTTAAACCCAGGTCCCCTGTGAATGCTTCTGACCATTCCAATCTTTCATTTCAGCTTTGAAACTGTTTAAATTCAACCTTCTCACACCCAATTTCTCTCTCCTTTCCATCCACATCGTTTGTTATTAATTGTCCCCTCACTTTACACATGCCCTATGCAGTCTTCCTATGAAACCTTCAGCAGTGGCCTAGAAATCGCACTGGATTTCTTGTTATGCTTGAGGGTGCTGCACACACATGTACCAGCAGAGAGAGTCTGCTGAGAAGAGGTAATGAAAGGTTCAAACTTAACAGCGTTCAACAATAATCATACAAGCCATGAACAAAACTGCCGAGCAAGCGTCAAAAGATTATTTTGCGGCGTTCTCGTTGAGATTGGTACAGATGAATCGTAGCTATTTCGGATCACAATTTGTCTTTGCACGCAGATCAAGCATTTTCTCCTCAGCAATCTCTCAGTGAGACTTGCCCGATTTATATCCTGGATGGCCACAACCTCCCAGAAAGACGTATCTCTGGGACAGACCACCAACACTACTATGTGGCACATTATCTTGGACAAGTCCAGTCAAGCAAGAGCTCAGTCTCCAAATGTATTTATTTATTCACTTGTGGGATGTGGGCGTCACTAGCTGGGCCCAGTATCTATTGCCCCGTCCCTAGTTGCCCCTTGAGAAGGTGGGGGTGAGCTGCCTTCTCCAATCGCTGCCGTCCACCTGCTGTGGGTTGACCCACTATGTCCCTCAGGGAGGGATTTTCAGGATTTTGACCCAGCGACACTGAAGGAACGACGATAGATTTCCAAGACACGCCACCTTTGTGACAAATGGTCATCTTTATGGTCAAACCCCTCCAGGCGCACTCCCCTCCCTATCTCTGTGACTTTCTCTAATTCTAGTCTCAGCCATTTGCAAATTTATTCATTCTAAATTAATGGCCACGTGCCATTAATTGCTCGGAATCTAAGCTCGAGAATTTTCCACCATAAAACTCTGCCCCTCTCTCTCTGTTCTCTTTCAAATTTCTCCTGGAAACCGACCTTCCAAACCATCCGCACGGTCACTTGTTCGAATATCTCCTTCAGTGGTTTGGTCTGATAAAGGTCCCTTCAGGTAGCCAGGGGTCATTTTACTGCGTTAAGGAATTGTCGTAAATGCCAAAACAAAGCGCGACAAGACCACCACTTCTCAGTGTCGTCCCAGACTCGAAACGCTAACTCTGTTTCTCTCGAACAAATGCTGCCAGACCTGCTGAGTTTCTCCGGCACTTTCTGCTTCTTTTCCAGATTCCCAACCTCGGCAGTATTTTCGATTCTGTCCCAATTGTTGTAACAACAGGACAGTAATCAGCCTTTCCTTCAGTGGCGCTGGGTCAAAGTCCTGGAGCTCAAAAGGGCAACGTGGGTCGACTTCTGTCAAGTGGACTGCAGCGGTTCCAGAAGGCAGCTCACTTCCACTGCAACCCCACCCCCACATTCTCAAGGGGCAGCGAGAGATGCTGGTGACGCCTGTATCATGTTGAAAAAAGCTGTCCACAATAACTCAAAGAACTTATCACTTGTTACACAGCTCCAGTGGCCACACTGTAATGCGATTGCACTGGATGGGCTGCAGACGAGATGCACCAAGAACAAAAGGGGGGGGGGCGATGTTTAAAGTGAAAGGTGGGAGGTTGAGAGGGGCCTTTATTTTCACCCCCAGGGTGATGGCGGGGTCTGGAATGCACTGCCTGGGAGGGGCCGTGGAGCTGGGAAACCTCACAACCTTCGAAACGTACTCGGATGAGCACTTGAAAGGTCGTAACATTGAAGGCTTCGGGCCTGAAATGATTGCACATGGGCCAGTATCGCGTCAACAAGTCAGTCTTTATTTACAGGTGCACAGGGCACTGGCTGTGGCCAACCCACTCCGAGTCAGTCCCTGGAAGTGAGCAGACTCCAAATTCCCCTTGTTTCTATCTGTCAACCAGGGCTCCCTGATTGGCCCCAGGTTAAAAAGAACTACGGTTAGAGCTCTCAGTCAATAAGATCCACCTGGCTCTGAGCACGACAGGGCCTAGTGTGGGAAAGTGGGACCCAGAGTAGATTTAGTGTTGCTTCTGTCAGTGCAGACTGGAATAGCCGAAGGGCCGCTGTGTTGGGGTGTGCCCTTCCACAGCACTCCCCATTCCTGATACTAGCCCTTCCTTGCATCGGTTTTGCCCCCGTCTGTCCCCAAGCCCTGCCTGCTGACCAGAGAGGTGGGGTAAAGAGTGCTATGATTTGAATTCGATAGGGGTTTTACTGTCACATGTACTCAAGTACAGGGATATAGGAGGGCAGTGAAATGTGTCACCATTTCCAGCGTCATCTCACAAATAAGTTAAAGGTTCAGTATTACACTCCTTCTAAAGCAGAACACGAGAGAGAAAGAAATAAAAGCTGAAGGAGCTTCATTATCCCTCCCCTCAACGCCGGGGGTCACCACACTGCCCCTCGGCTCGAGGCTGGGGGTCACCACACTGCCCCGCGGCTCGAGGCCGGGGGTCTCCACACTGCCCCTCCCCTCGACGCCGGGGGTCTCCACACTGCCCCTCGGCTCGAGGCCAGGGGTCTCCACACTGCTCCTCCCCTCGAGACCGGGAGTCCCCCACACTGCCTCTGCCTTCGAGACCGGGTGTCCCCCACACTGTCCCTGCCCTCGAGGCTGGGAGCCCCCACACTGCCCCTCCCCTCGAGACCGGGGGTCCCCCACACTGTCCCTGCCCTCGAGGCCGGAAGTCCCCACACTGCCCCTGCCCTCGAGGCCGGGAGTCCCCACACTGCCCCTCACCTTGAGGCCGGGAGTCCCCACAATTCCCCTCCCCTCAGGACCAGGAGGCCCCACACTGCCCCTGCCCTCAAGGCCGGGTGTCCCCACACTGCCCCTCCCCTTGAGGCCGGGAGCCCCCACACTGCCTCTCCCCTCGAGACCGGGAGTCCTCACACTGCCCCTGCCCTCGAGGCCAGGAGTTCCCACACTGCCCCTCCCCTCGAGGCTGGGAATCCCACACTGCCCCTGCCCACGAGGCCGGGAAGCCCCACACTGCCCCTCCCCACGCTGCCCCTCCCCTCGAGGCCGGGAGTCCCCACACTGCCCCTGCCCTCGAGGCCAGGAGTCCCCACACTGCCCCTGCCCATGAGGCTGGGAGTCCCCACACTGCTCCTGCCCTCGAAGCTGGGGGTCCCCACATTGCCTCTGCCCACAAGGCCGGGAGTCCCACACTGACCCTGCCCACGAGGCCGGGATTCCCACACTGCCCCTGCCCACAAGGCCGGGAACCCCCATACTGCCCCTGCCCATGAGACCAGAGACCCCACACTGCTCCTCCCATCGAGGCCAGGAGACCCACACTGCCCCTGCCCACGAAGCCGGGAGTCCCCACATTGCCCCTCCCCTTGAGACCAGGTGTCCCTGGAGTCCATTCTGGGTGAACAGTATGGATTGCACGCGAAAGGTCCTTGCTGGGTTGTGATGAGAGATTTTGCAAATACGAGGTTATATTTGGCATGAAAAGCTCACCCTCCTGCACGTCATTTATTATTATTAGTAAGAAACATCGTGATGTTATTTAAACCCTTCCCCGAACACTGTGGGCAGCTCGTGAGAGCACATAATTCATTTTGAGTGTTTATTTTCTCCTCTCTCAAGTTAATTACGGCTTGCAGAAAATAAATAACATTCACTCCCGCTCCATAAAGCCCGATATTGCAAAGCACTGCGGTCTGGAACCCTTCGAAACCTTTCCTATATTTTTATCCATAATTCTAGGTTTTATTGCTGCGCAGTGGGAGCTAATAATTACAGTTGCTGGGGGGGTGTAATTAATGTAAAAAGACCATTTTTTTTTGCCAGTCTTTGCACTCATTTGATCTGTACACAAGGTCCGTTCCAGGTATGACTGCCAACTCCTCTCCTTCCGGGCCAGCATGGCGCACTGCAAGTGCTTGGCACACTTTTGCTTGCCAACTTCATCAGAACAAGCGGGCACTGAGGACAGTCCAAACCACTATTGCACCAAGGAGAGATCTGTACCATGGGACGGTTATCCAGAATGTTAAGTAGCGCAGTCAGGGTTAACAACAGAATTAAAATTAGCAGCGATGCTGAAGTTAGGCTAAATGAACTCCATGGGGAAATTACTTTTATAATTACAAATTCGAGGCTTTTCAGCTACAGCAGAGATTTCTCCTTCCTTTGGTGAGGACGTTCTGAGCTCGCTTTCGCCAACCTGTCGAGCTGCCCTGGCAATTGTCTCTGATGTTAAGGGTATACGATGCCACCACTGCTTTTCCCGCCACCTTCGTTATAAGCTCAACATCACCGCGAAAGGGGATACAGTGCAAAGACGTGTCAGAAAGAACATCCCCCTTTCATTCCATCAAGCCTCAGTCAGCCCAGCCACAGTGATGGCGCTGTATATCACTGCAAATGGAAAAGTGCTGGAGATCACAGCAGGTCGGGCGGCCTCCGTGGAGAGAGAGCGAGCTAAGGTTTCGAGTTGAGATGACCCCTCGTCAGAGCCAGACCTGCATATGACCCTGGTTAGGCCACAGCTGGGGTCCAACAGCACAGAGACCTTTGGCCCATACTGGTCCATGCTGACCAAAATGTCCATCCACGCTGACTCCATTTCCCTGGCCCATATCTTTCTAAACCTTTCCTATCTGTGTATTTTGAGTACTGTGCACAGCTCTGGTCCACACACTATCGGAAGGAAGTGATTGCATTAGAGAGGGTGCAGAGGACGTTCACCAGGACTTCCTCTCTCTGGAGAGAGCCTAGATTGGCTGGGGTTGCTTTCCTCGGAGCACAGAAGGCTGGGGAAGGGGGAAGGGGGTATCTGACTGAGGTGTCCTGATGACAGGCTTATGCCCGAAACGTCGATTCTCCTGCTCCTCGGCTGCTGCCCGACCTGCTGTGCTTTTCCAGCACCGCACTCTTCGACTCTGATCTCCAGCATCTGCAGTGCTCACTTCGTCCTGAGGTGTGCAAAGCTCTGAGGGCTTAGAGAAGGTAAATAGGGAGAAGCTTTTCCCCTTAGGAGAGGGGTCAGTAACCAAGGGGCACAGTTTTAAGGGAAGGGCCAGGAGGTTTCGAGGAGATTGAGTGTAAATTTTATGTCACCCAGAGTATGGTGAGTATCTTGGAATTCACTGCCTGAAAAGATTGTAGAGGCAGGAGCATAAAACACAGGAAGGATATTATTCAGCTGGAGAGGGGTCAGAAGAGATTTACCAGGATGTTGCCAGGTATGGAAGGTTTGAGTTATAAAGAGAGGCTGGATAGGCTGGGACTTTTTTCACTGGAGCGTCAGAGGTTGAGAGGCGACCTTATAGAGGTTTATAAAATCATGAGGGGTACAGACAGGCTCAATGGTAGCTGTCGTTTTCCTAGGATGATGGATTTCAGAACGGGAGGACACATTTTTAAGGTGAGAGGAGAGAGATTTAAAAAAGACGTGAGGGGTGAATATTTTTACACAGAGGGTGGTTTGTGTGTGGAATGAACTTCCTGAGGAAGTGGTGGATGAGGGGACAGTTACAACATTTAAAAGTCATTTGGATAAATACATGAATAGGAAAGGTTTGGAGGGATAGGGGCCGGGGACAGGCAGGTGGGACTAGGTTAGTTTGGGATTATGGACTGGTTGGACCAAAGCACTGTTTCTGTGCTGTATGACTCTCTGACTCTCAGTATTCCCGCCTCAGGCGACTGTCTGTGTGGAGTTTGCACGTTGTCCCCGTGTCTGCGTGGGTTTCCTCCGGGTGCTCCAGTTTCCTCCCACAGTCCAAAGATGTGCAGGTCAGGTGAATTGGCCATGCTAAATTGTCCGAAGTGTTAGGTTAAGGGTAAATGTAGGGGTATGGGTGGTTTGCGTTTCGGCGGGGCGGTGTGGACTTGTTGGGCCGAAGGGCCTGTTTCCACACTGTAAAGTAATCTAATGTAATCTAATTTAGATGAGCATTGGAACACCACAGCAGACAAGGCTACAGAGCAAGAGCTGGGAAATGGGATTAGAATAGGGGAGCTGTTTGATGGCTAGCATGGACACATTGGGCCAAAGGGTTTTTTAACTCCACGCTGTTAAAAACGATGACTCTAATCTACCCGTGAGAGAGGTGTTTTGGCAAGTACCAATTACTCATCAAAGGGGGATGGAGCAAAGCTGCAGAATAAACTTCCGAGTGTCAACTCAAACATGTAACACCGTTTCGCTTTCCACAGTTGTTGCCGAGCATCTCCAGCACTTTCTCTTTCTTACATTACCAGCCGCCATTTCTCAGCGAATATTCCAAATTTGGTGTCAGTAGTAAGCGGCAGATGGTCTGAATAATTTATTTTGACCACGGTCAACTGTCCTTCGAGGGACCTCCTCCCTCCTATGTTTGGTCAGTTTTGCTGGTGATAGTTTTCTGCTGAGTGAATGGGCTTAGCCAACGATCGATAAGCGCACATAACTTCTTTGCTCATTCCCCAACTTTCCCAGGGAGTTTAAACCTTGTCTGTTTGATGTGATTCGATGACGATCCATTCACAGCACGAAAGAGGGAATCCAAGAAAAATTATGCTTCACACACTGAAGCAGATTAATAATCTCACTTGAAGTTAAAGGCTTTTGATGTCAGGCTGGAATTGATAGAGGATCTGAGAAAGAACAAATTTGCACTTTCCACAGTCACGAGGCATCTCAAAGCACTGAGAGTCATGGAATCACTATAGCTGGCCATTCGGCCCGCTGGGTCCACACTGGCCCACCAAGGAGCATCCCTCCCAGACCCATCCAATCCCTGGAACACTGCAATTCCCATGGCTAACCCACCGTGTCAGCACATCCCTGGACACTACGGGGCAATTTAGCACGGCCAATCCACCCTAACCTGCACATCCCTGAACACTACGGGGCAATTTAGCATGGCCAATCCACCCTAACCTGCACATCCCTGGACACTATGGGGCAATTTAGCATGGCCAATCCACCCTAACCTGCACATCCCTGGGCACTACGGGACAATTTAGCATGGCCACTCCACCCTAACCTGCACATCCCTGGGCACTATGGGACAGTTTAGCATGGCCAATCCACCCTGACCTGCACATCTTTGGAATATGGGAGGAAACTGGAGCACAAGGCGGAAACACACGCAGACACAGGGAGAACATGCAAACTCCACACAGTCACCCGAGGCTGGAATCGAAACTGGATGCCTGGCGCCATGAGGCAGCAGTGCTAACCACTGAGCCACTCACTTTGTCTGCCTATGAATTCAATTTAAAGCGATGAAATATGACGCACCAGCCAACTGACGCACAGCAAGCTCCCACAAGCCACAGAGTTATTCTGCCCAGATAATGCTGCTCTCGTGACATGAGCTAAAGGGACAGACACTGATCAGGACACCAGACCCTGCCCAGTGTGGTTCTCAGACATCCACCCGCAAATGGTTGGAAGTTTGATCCCCAGCCTCTGCACGGTTAAAGACAGTGATTGATCTCACTGTTTTAATGAAGGCAAAGGGTCAAACACAGGCGACCAGAAGGCTGACACCACCTTGGATAATGCAGTCCAAGCTTGTTTGTAACAGTCCTTGAGGCAGCAGACAGTACTTGCCAAAGCAGTGACTTGGAGGCAAATCAGAAAATGGTCCAGGCAATACCGTCCGCAAACACAGGACATTGTTCAGCTCTTTTGCAGAGTGACACAGTCAGTTCTCACCTTAAAACTGGTGATGAACTTTGAGAAATAAACTTTTTACTTAGTAAGGATAATAAAAGAACGAGCAGTCTTCCTCCAGTCCCAACACAGCTTCACTCTGTATCTCCCCTCCTCCTCCAGTCCCAACACAGCGTCAATCCGTATCTCCCCTCCTCCTCCAGTCCCAACACAGCGTCACTCTGTATCTCCCCTCCGCCTCCAGTTCCAACACAGCTTCACTCTGTATCTCCCCTCCGCCTCCAGTCCCAACACAGCTTCACTCTGTATCTCCCCTCCTCCTCCAGTCCCAACACAGCTTCACTCTGTATCTCACTTCCTCCTCCAGTCCCAGCACAGCATCATTCTGTATCTCCCATCCTCCTCCAGTCCCAGCACAGCGTCATTCTGTATCTCCCCTCCTCCTCCAGTCCCAACACAGCTACACTCTGTATCTTCCCACCTCCATCAGTCCCAGCACAGCGTTACTCTGTATCTCCCCTCCTCCTCCAGTCCAAACACAGCTACACTCTGTATCTCCCCTCCTCCTCCAGTCCCAACACAGCTTCACTCTGTATCTCCCCTCCTCCTCCAGTCCCAACACAGCTTCACTCTGTATCTTCCCTCCTCCCCCAGTCCCAACACAGCTTCACTCTGTATCTCCCCTCCTCCTCCAGTCCCAACACAGCTTCACTGTGTATCTTCCCTCCTCCCCCAGTCCCAACGCAGCTTCACTCTGTATCTCACCTCCACCTCCTTTCCCAACACAGCGTCACTCTGTATCTCACCTCCACCTCCAGTCCCAACACAGCTTCACTCTGTATCTCCCCTCCTCCTCCAGTCCCAACACAGCTTCACTCTGTATCTCCCTTCCTCCTCCAGTCCCAGCACAGCGTCACTCTGTATCTCCCCTCCTCCTCCAGTTCAAACACAGCTACACTCTGTATCTCCCCTCCTCCTCCAGTCCCAACACAGCTACACTCTGTATCTCCCCACCTCCTCCAGTCCCAGCTCAGCGTCACTCTGTATCTCCCCTCCTCCTCCAGTCCAAACACAGCTACACTCTGTATCTCCCCTCCTCCTCCAGTCCCAACACAGCTTCAATCTGTATCACCCCTCCTCCTCCAGTCCCAACACAGCTTCACTCTGTATCTCCCCACCTCCTCCAGTCCCAACACAGCTACACTCTGTATCTCCCCTCCTCCTCCAGTCCCAACACAGCTTCACTCTGTATCTCCCCTCCAGCTCCAGTCCCAGCACAGCGTCACTCTGTATCTCCCTTCCTCCTCCTCCTCCAGTCCCAGCACAGCGTCACTCTGTATCTCCCCTCCTCCTCCTCCTCCAGTCCCAACACAGCGTCACTCTGTATCTCCCCTCCTCCTCCAGTCCCAGCACAGCGTCACTCTGTATCTTCCATCCAAACCCTGTCCCAACACAGCTTCACTCCGTATCTCCCCTCCTTCTCCAGTCCAAACACAGCTTCACTCTGTATCTCCCCTCCATCTCCTGTCCCAACACAGCTTCACTCTGTATCTCCCCTCCACCTCCAGCTCCAACACAGCTTCACTCTGTATCTCCCCTCCTTCTCCAGTCCCAACACAGCTTCACTCTGTATCTCTCCACCTTCTCCAGTCCCAACACAGCTTCACTCTGCACCACCCCCCCTCTCCTGTCCCAACACATCTTCACTCTGTATCTCCCCTCTACCTCCAGTCCCAACACAGCTTCACTCTGTATCTCACCTCCACCTCCTTTCCCAACACAGCGTCACTCTGTATCTCATCTCCACCTCCAGTCCCAACACAGCTTCAATCTGTATCTCCCCTCCACCTCCAGTCCCAACACAGCTTCACTCTGTATCTCCCCTCCTCCTCCATGTCCAACACAGCTTCACTCTGTATCTCCCCTCCTCCTCCAGTCCCAACACAGCTTCACTCTGTATCTCCCCTCCTCCTCCACAGTCCCAACCCCGCTTCACTCTGTACCTCCCTTCCTTAGCCAGCACTCCCAACCTGGTTCCTAATGTTCACTGATCATGGGATCCCCTACAGTGTGGAAGCAGGCCGTTCATCAAGTCCACATCAACCCTCCGAAGAGCATCCCATCCTGACCCAACCCGCTCTCCTATCTCTGCACTTCCCGTGCCTTACCCAGCTGTTCTGCACATCCCTCGTCCCTTATGTCGCAACTTCACATGGCCAGCCCACCCTACCCTGTACTTCCTTGGACACTATGTGACAATTTAGCATGCCTAATCCACCCTAATTTGCACTTCCCTGGACACAATGGGCAATTTAGCATGGCCAATCCACCCTAACCTGCACATCCCTGGGCACTATGAGTAATGTAGCATGGCCAATCCACCCTAACCTGCACATCCCTGGACACTATGGGACAATTTAGCATGGCCACTCCACCCTAACCTGCACATCCCTGGACACTATGGGACAATTTAGCATGGCCAATCCACCCTAACCTGCACATCCCTGGACACTATGGGACAATTTAGCATGGCCAATCCACCCTAACCTGCACATCCCTGGACACTATGGGACAAGGTGGCATGGCCAATCCACCCGAACCTGCACATCCCTGGGCACTATGGGACAATTTAGCACAGCCAATCTACCCTAACCTGCACATCCCTGGACACTATGGGACAATTTAGCTTGGCCAATCTACCCTAACCTGCACATCCCTGGACACTATAAGTAATGTAGCATGGCCAATCCACTCTAACCTGCATATCCCTCGGCACTATGAGTAATGTAGCATGGCCAATCCACCCTAACCTGCAGATCCCTGGACACTATGAGTAATGTAGCATGGCCTATCCACCCTGACCTGCACATCCCTGGGCACTACGGGACAATTTAGCATGGCCAATCCACTCTAACCTGCACATCCCTCGCCACTATGAGTAATGTAGCATGGCCAATCCACCCTAACCTGCAGATCCCTGGACACTTTGGGCAATTTATCATGTCTAAACCACCCTAACCTGCACATCCCTGGATACTTGTACCAGAAGACTGGACGATAGCAAATGTTTTTCCCTTGTCCAAGAAGGGGAGTAGAGACAATCCTGCTTATTATAGACCAGTGAGCCTTACTTCGGTTGTGGGTAAAGTGTTGGAAAAGGTTATAAGGGATAGGATTTATAATCAGCTCGAAAGGAATAAGTTGATTCGGGCAGTCAACATAGTTTTGTGAAGGGTAGGTCGTGCCTCACAAACCTTACTGAGTTCTTTGAGAAGGTGACCAAACAGGTAGATGAGGGTAAAGTGGTTGGTGTTGTGGATTTCAGTAAGGCATTTGATAAGGTTCCCCACGGGAGGCTATTGCACAAAATAAAGAGGCATGGGGTTGAAGGCAACTTAATGGTTTGGATCAGACATTGGCTCACTGTAAGACGACAGAGGGTGGTGGTTGATGGGAAATGTTCATCCTGGAGTTCAGTTACTAGTGAGGTACTGCAAGGATCTGTTTTGGATCGACTGCTATTTGTCATTTTTATAAATGACCTGGATGAGGGCGTAGAAGGATGGGTTAGTAAACCTGCTGATGACACTAAGGTCGGTGGAGTTGTGGATAGTGTAGAAGGATGTTGTAGCTTACAGAGGGACATAGATAAGATACACAGCTGGGCTGAGAGGTGGCAAATGGAGTTTAATGCGGAAAAACGTGAGGTGATTCACTTTGGAAGGAGCAACAGGAATAAAGAGTACTGGGCGAATGGTAAGATTCTTGGTAGTGTCGATGAACAGAGAGATCTCGGCATCCAGGTACATCGCTCCCTGAAAGTTGCCACCCAGGTTGGTAAGGCTGTTAAGAAAGTGTATGGTGTGTTAGCTTTTATTGGTAGAGGGATTGAGTTTTGGAACCATGAGGTCATGCTGCAGCTGTACAAAACCCTGGTGCGGCCACACTTGGAGTATTGTGTACAGTTCTGGTCACCGCATTATAGGAAGGATGTGGAAGCTTTGGAAAGGGTTCAGAGGAGATTTACTCGGATGTTGCCTGTTTTGGAAAGACAAGGTACTGTGTGCAAGCGCCGACTTTAGGCTCATGCTGCCTCAGGCATTCGGCAAAACACACCTCGCTAACAGGAATTGTTAGAGTTGGTAAGACAGAAGCATCTCTCCATTGGTGAGTCAGTTGAAGGCAAGGGGCCCTCAGACTTAAAAATCAGGGCCAGGGAAGTAATGAGCATCTCATTTACCTCTCAGTCAGTGGGAAGGTGGCATTAGCTGGACAGGGCACTATTTTCATGAGGTGCCATGGTCAGTCATCATATTGAACCCTTGGATGTCAAGGGAGAAAGGGTTTGTTCCCATTTTGAACTTTGAATCCCTACAGTGTGGAAACAGGCCATTCAGGTCTTCACTGACTCTCCAAAGAACATCCTACCCAGATCTAATCCTGTATGATTCATCTAACCAAAACATCCCTGCACGCAATGGGCAATTTAGCCTAACCTGCGCCTGAGGAAACCCACGCAGACTTGGGGAAGATGTACAAACTCCACACAGACAGTCTGTCCCAGGCTGGGATCGAACCCAGGCAGCAGTGCTAAACACTGAGCCACCATGCTGCTCAAGTAGGCTTGCTGTTTGCTTTCCTGAAGACAGCCTGCGGCAGCTCTTCAGCCAGAATAATACAAGGAAGCCTGCAAATCCTTTCGAAGCACATTTCACAATTCAAGTCGAGTGTGACAGGCCTTTATTTTAACTCTGCTGTGGCACTTGTCCCTTTCTACTGCTGGCTAGTGAGAATCTAACAATCTCAGCATTACAGTGATTCAGTGAGCTGGGCACCTAGTGCTTTTTGAAGGAGACAAATCCACAATTCAACCACTTTTACATGAAGAAGGCCAAGGTGGCTGCATGGGGTGGCACAGTGGCTGAGCGGTTAGCACTGCTGCCTCACAGCGCCAGGGACCCGGGTTCAATTCCAGCATTGGGCGACTGTCTGTGTGGGGGTTTGCACATTCTCCCTGTGTCTGTGTGGGTTTGCTCTGGTTTCTTCCCAAAGTCCAAAGGTGTGCAGGTCAGGGTGGATTGGCCATGTTAAAATTTCCTGTAATGTGTAGGTTAGGTGCATTAATCAGAGGTAAATGTAGAACAATGGGGATTGGGTCTGGGTGGGATAACTCTTCAGAGGGTCAGTGTGGATGCATTGGACCAAAGGGGCTGTTGCCACACTGTAGGGAGTCTAAGATAAGATCGCCTTGAATAGCCTGCCTCCATTTTTAAGCTCAGGTCTTCCACTCTAAACTTGCCCAACTGCCCTGCCAATAGAGAAAGGGTTTCTCTCAAACTAACCCCTTACAGTCATACAGCACAGATACAGGCCCTTCGGTCCAACTTGTCCATGCTGGCCAGGTTTCCCAATCTAAACTATTTCCATTTGCCCCAATTCGCTCAAAGCCCTTCCTATCCATGTGCCTTTTAAATGTTGTCATTGTACCAGCCTCCACCACTTCCTCATTCCATACATGCACTACCCACTGTGTGAAAAAAGTTTCCCTTTTAAATCTTTCCCCTCTCACCCTAAACCTATGCCCTATAGTTTTGGACTCCCCCACCCCAGAAAAAAGACTTTGTCTATTTACCCTATCCATGCCCCTCATGATTTTATAAACCTCTGTAAGGTCACCCCTCAGCCTCTGACACTCCAGGGAAAACAGCCCCAGTCTATTCAGCCTTCCCCTATAGCTCAGATCCTCCAACCCCTGCAACATCCTTGTAAATCATTTCTGAACCCTTTCAAGTTTCACAACATCCTTCCTATAGCAGGGAGACCAGAATTGCATGCAGTGGTTCAAAAGTGGCCTAACCAATGTCCTGTACAGCCGCAACATGACCTCCCAACTCCTATACTCAATACTCTGACCAATAAAGGAAAGCATACCAGTCGCCTTCTTCACTATCCTATCTACCTGCGACTGCACTTTCAAGGAGCTTTGAACCTGCACTCCAAAGTCTCTTTGTTCAGCAACACTCTCCAGGACCTTACCATGAAGTGTATAAGTCCTGCTAAGATTTGTTTTCCCAAAATGCAGCACCTCGCATTTATCTGAATTAAATTCCATCTGCCACTCCTCAGCCCATTGGCCCATCTGGTCAAGATCCCATTGTACTCTGGGGTAAGCTTTTTCATTGTCAACTACACCTCCAATTTTGGCATCATCTGCAAATCTACTTGACTACATTTTGTAGGATTTTGCTCAGAGCATTTTGTATCGGAGTTGGGATGTCATGTTGCAGTTGTACAGGATGTTGGTGAGGCTATTTTTGGAGTACTGCACACGGTTCTGGTCTCCCTGCTATATGAAGGATATCATTAAATAGGAGAGGGTGCAGAAACGATTGACAATGTTGTTACTGGGACTGGAGGGCTTGATTTCTGAGGAGAGGCTGGATAGGCTGGGGCTGTTTTCCCTGGAGCGTCGGAGGCTGAGGGGTGACCTTATAGAGGTTTATAAAATCATGAGGGGCATGGGTAGGGTAAATAGACAAGGTCTTTTTCCCTGGGGTGGGGGAGTCCCGAACTAGAGGACATAGGTTTAGGGTGAGAGGGGAAAGATATAAAAGAGACCGAAGGGGCCATTTTTTTCACACAGAGGGTGGTGCATGTGTGGAATGAGCTGCCAGAGGAAGTGGTGGAGGCTGGAACAATTACAGCGTTTAAAAGGCACATGGCTGGGTATATGAATAGGAAGGGTTTAGAGGGATATGGGCTAAGTGCTGGCAAATGGGACTAGCTTAGGATAGGATATCTGGTCGGCATGGACGAGTTGGACCGAAGGGTCTGTGTCTGTGCTGTATAACTCTATGACTATGACGAGAAGTGACCCAGAAGCTTCTACATTCGTGGGACTATGAGTCCAGTTTATGAAATCTCTCTTTACAAATCTAACCCACAGTGGCCTTTCAGACGTCTGCTATCCAAAGATAGCTTTATCGAAAGACATTGGTGACCATCAGCAAACAACTAATTGTAGGAGAGAAAAGAAACACAATGCTGGCATACTGCAGGGGATGTATAAAATATTGAGGAAAAAATATAAATTAGAGATGGCCCAAATTTCAAAGCTGGTATTGGATAACACGAGACTTGGTCACTCTGAAATAATAAACACAATGTAAATTTATACGGCCTCAGATATTTTAGTCCATATAGTCGCATGTGTTAGCAACTTCTACATTCTAACTGCTTCCTGGATCGAATTCTACATTGGATTTATTCGTGATTATTTTACCTGTACTGCCCTCCAGTTTTTGACTCCCTGTTTTGAGGGAATTGGGGCACTTTTGGGGGTAATCCTGGTTGGTCCTGGCGTCAAACACTGGTCAGAGGTTCAGTTAACTCCCCTCGAAGCGACCTAGTGCTTCCTCCAGGCAGAGAGGATCTTGGCTGGTAAACGATTCACCTCGGCAG
Source organism: Chiloscyllium plagiosum (assembly GCF_004010195.1). Lineage (NCBI taxonomy): Eukaryota > Metazoa > Chordata > Chondrichthyes > Orectolobiformes > Hemiscylliidae > Chiloscyllium > Chiloscyllium plagiosum. Next base: position 3,174,075 of record NC_057752.1, read on the forward strand.
GAGGTCTCTCCCATTCAAAACAGCGAAAAACATCCATCCTGTATTTGCGGGGTGACATAAGGCTGGTGAGATTTGCTGAGGCGAAGGAAAGTTATATTGGAAAAAAGAATCAGTTGCTGAAAGAAAAACGACTGCAATATTAGTTTTCGTGCCATAATATTAGATTTAATATAGCCTTGGATTTGATTTTGAAATATTGGGTTGAGAATTTCCTCCCCGTGTTCAAATTCTACTCTGGTTTTGTCGTCTGTATTTCTTCCGCTCTACATCCATTTGAGGTATCTGTCTTCCGCCAATTTCAGTTTCACATGTCGCCCCAGTTCGACATGGTCCACCATTGAACTCCCTTCCACTGTCGGAGCCGCATGAAGGGATGCTATATAAATGCAGGGTGTTGCTGTAGGCTCGGCATTGCAACAAAAGATCTTGTGCGACAGGATTGGTGCTGTGATATTGAACTTAACATGATTGGGTAGAAGTATTGTTCGGTTTCGTATCGTGACACTGGATTTCAGATTGGAAGGTTTGTGTGCTGCTGCCCTGTCCCTCAGTCAGAGATAC
>NC_057752.1:3175135-3190883 GCF_004010195.1 Chiloscyllium plagiosum
GAACCAGAGGACACAGTTTAAAAATACGGGGTATACCATTTAGGTCAGAAATGAGGAGAAACTTCTTCACCCAGAGAGTGGTGGCTGTGTGGAATGCTCTGCCCCAGAGGGCAGTGGAGGCCCAGTCTCTGGATTATTTAAGAAAGAGTTGGATAGAGCTCTCAAGGATAGCGGAATCAAGGGTTATGGAGATAAGGCAGGAACAGGATACTGATTAAGGATGATCAGCCATGATCATATTGAATGGTGGTGCAGGCTCGAGGGGCAGAATGGCCTACTCCTGCATCTCCTGTCTATTGAAATATCTCCCTGTCTGCTTAGTCTGGGGGTAAACCAGGAACCGTGCCGGACAGCTCCGGACTGGCAGCACTTGCCCAGGTGCACAATGGGGCTTTTAAAGATGGCGCTGGTGCTGGTGTATCCCAGGCTATCCTGGTGCTTCCGAATTAGTTTTGGATTCATGAAAGGGTAACACAGGGCTAGAATAGGCACCATAGCAGTGGGGTAGGTACTTAATGAGGCAGGGTTTGGTAAGATGCAGTGACAGATCTCACTCAGCCTCCCTGTGCGGAGTTTGCACATTATCCCCATGTCAGTGTGGGTTTCCCCTGGGTGCTCCAGTTTCGTCACACAGTGCAAAGATGTGCAGGTCGGGATGGATTGGCCGTGCTAAATTGTCCCATAATGTGCAGGTTAGGGTGGATTGGCCATGCTAAATTGTCCCATAATGTGGAGGTTAGGGTGGATTGGCCATGCTTAATTGCCGCATAGTGTCCAGAGATGTGCAGGTTAGGGTGGATTGGCCATGCTAAATTGCCCCATAGTGCCCAGGGATGTGCAGGTTCAGGTGGATTGGCCATGCTAAATTGCCCCATAGTGTCCAGGGATGTGCAGGGTAGGGTGGATTGGCCATGCTAAATTGCCCCATAGTGCACAGGGATCTGCAGGTTAGGGTGGATTGGCCATGCTAAATTGCCCCATAGTGCACAGGGATCTGCAGGTTAGGGTGGATTCGCCATGCTAAATTGTCCCATAGTGCCCAGGGATGTGCAGGTTAGAGTGGATTGGCCATGCTAAATTGTCCCATAGTGTCCATGGATGTGCAGTTTAGGGTGGATTGGCCATGCTAAATTGTCCCAAAGTGTCCAGGGATGTGCGGGTTAGGGTGGATTAGCCATGCTAAATTGCCCCATAGTACCCAGGGATGTGTAGGTTAGGGTGGATTGGCCATGCTAAATTGTCCCATACTGTCCAGGGATGTGCAGGGTAGGGTGGATTGGCCATGCTAAATTGTCCCATAGTGTCCAGGGATGTGCAGGTTAGGGTGGATTGGCCATGCTAAATTGTCCCATAGTGCCCAGGGATGTGCAGGTTAGGGTGGATTGGACTTGCCACATTTTTCCATAGTGTCCAGGGATGTGCAGGTTAGGGTGGATTGGCCGTGCTAAATTGTCCCATAGTGGCCAGAGATGTGCAGGTTAGGGTGGATTAACTTGGGGAAATGCAGTAGTGGGGGTCTTGGTGGGATGTCCTTCGGAGGGCCGGTGTGGACCCGATGGGCTGAATGGCCTGCTTCCACACTGTAGGAGGTTCGATGGTTCTAAATGGTGCAGCTGTTCCAGGCATTTTGTGCAATTGGCAATCTGTGGGGTATCTCTTCCTTGCTACCATACTTATAACTCAGGAGCGGCACCCACATCCCATGAATGAATTTAAAATAAAATGACCTGCACATTAAACTCGACTTTATTTTCCTGGCAAATTCTGGACCATTAAGTGCGTTATATACTGGCTGTGATAATGGGAAGACTGCGCAGTATATGAAATGAATATGCTCCCCAGAGCTTTGCAAATCCGCAGATTATCTTTTGCATGAAAAAGCGTCGTTCTTTGATCTTTCATCTCAAGAGACAATGAGCTGCCTTTACAGTGCCCTAGACACTGCAATTTGAAACAATGCCACTCAGTTCGATACCGCGTGATAGAAAATGTGTTCACAAACAAAAACCTATTAAGGGCTTTCCCTATTTAAAATGTAAATGAAATTTTCAATATTAGCATATCAATAAGAAATCAGACTTATCTTTATTTACAGGCAAGATGGATTTGGTGGTTGGTGCTTTCACACGAGTATTTTCAAGGTCAAACTATTCAGATAATGAGTGGACTCTGGAGCCAAAGCAATCTTTGAGTTTGTCTCTTAACTTTGTGGCAAATTGGCTTGTACTTGTCAAACTGGGGGACAGCTAGCTGTGAATGCATGAAATTTACACCATTTCTGGCGCTGGTCTCGGTTCAATGATGCCACGTAGACTTGCCTCCAGTCTGCTCAGTGACCTGTGCAAGGGAATGCAACTCAGAGACCTCACCATCATTTTGTGAATTCAGAAACAGCACTGACAAAGGAGCTGCATTAACCAGCTGTGCTCTTATCCATGCCTTCGGTTTCTCTAACCTTGATGATCGCAATGGATTTGGAGTGGTGTGGTGGCTCAGTGGTTAGCACTGCTGCCTCACAGTGCCAGGGACCTGGTTTCGATTCCAGCCTCGGGCAACTGTCCTTGTGGAGCTTGCACGTTCTCCCTGCGTCTGTGTGGGTTTGCTCCGGTTTCCTCCCACAGTCCAAAGATGTGCAGCTCATGGGAAATTGCCTCATAGTGTCCAGGGGTGTGCAGGCCAGGTGGATTGACCAGGGAAATGTAGAGTTACAGGTCTGGGTGGGATGCTCTGTGGAGGGGCCAGCATGGAATCAATGGGCTGAAAGGCCTGCTTCACACTGCAGGGATTGTATGAATACATTTGGATTCCCTGTGAGCATGAATAGTTCTGACTCAAGCAGTCTGTAAACCATCATCCAAATCTCTGCTGCCTGCGTGCTAACTCGATCAGCCAGCAACACTAGTTCCCACTCGAGCAAGATCGGGATTTGAAAATTCTCATCCTGGTTTCCAAATCCCTCCCTATCTCAGCAATCTCTGTACTCTGATTGTTGGAGAATTCAGTACTTCCACCACTTCCTCATTCCATACACGTACCACCCTCTGTGTGAAAAAGTTGCCCCTTACATCCCTTTTATATTTTTCCCCTCTCACCCTAAACCTATGCCCTCTCGTTCTGGACTCCCCTACCCCAGGGAAAAGACTTTGTCTATTTATCCTATCCATGCCCCTCATGATTTCATAAACCTCTATAAGGTCACCCCTCAGCCTCCGACGCTCCAGGGAAAACAGCCCCAGCCTGTTCAGCCTCCCCCTTTAGCTCAAATCCTCCAACCCTGGCAACGTCCTTGTAAAATACTCAAAAACAAACCTGAAAGACCTGCAGATGCCATAAATCAGAAACAAAAATAGAAATTGCTGGAAAAGTTCAGCAGGTCTGAGAAGCCTCTGCGGAGAGAAATCCGAGTTAATTTTTCAGTTCTGAGGAAGGGTCACTCGATCCGAAATGTTAACTCTGACTTCTCTCCACAGAGGCTGCCCAGACCTGCTGAGCTTTTCCAGCAATTTCTGTTTATGTAAATTCTTGGTAAATCTTCTCTGCACCCTTTCAAGTTTCACAACATCCTTCCTATAGGAGGGAGACCAGAATTGAACGCAGTATTCCAAAAGTGGCCCAACCAATGCCACAACATGAACTCCCAACTTTGATACTCTCCTTTGAGCTAGCTTTTGGTCTGGCCTATTATCTCATGTGGGGAGTTTGGTATCATATTTTGCTACATGATGCTTTGCTGATGAGTCTTGGGATGTTTATTATGTAAAGGTGCTATATGAATTGTAATTATTGGCATGCAACACAATGCTTTTTCTTGACACAGGAGCAAGTGGATGATACTGAACGCTTGGAACAAATGGGTGGCACTGTGGCTCAGTGGTTAGCACTGCTGCCTCACAGTACCAGAGACCTGGGTTCAATCCCAGCCTCGGACGACTGTCTCTGTGGAGTTTGCACGTTCTCCCTGTGTCTGTGTGGGTTTCCTCCGGGTGCTCCGGTTTCCTCCCACAGTCCAAAGATATGCAGGTTAGGGTGAATTGGCCATGCTCAATTGCCCACAGCGTTCAGGGATGTGTAGGTTAGATGCATTGACCAGGGGTAAATATAAGGTAGGGGAATGGGTCAGGGTGGGTTACTCTTCACAAGGTAGGTGTGGACTTGTTGGGCCGAAGGACCTGATTCCTCACTGTTAAGGATTCTATAGTTCTATGAAATGGCACCAACACTTACTCTGCGTATGACATACTGAACTTCAGGCCTTGCCTGCGATTTTCTGTATCATTATGTACAAATTGGCTGCCACATTTCCCTCCATTACAGTGACTACACTTCAAATTGATGGTAAAATACCTTTAGCATGCACTTAGGTCATGGACCAAGTCTTTATTTATAATTTAAACTGCTCTTGACGCATCATCAGAATGCTTTATATCTACCTCCCTAAAGCCAGCGCGAAACAATTGAAGCTCATCCATAATGGGGCAGTATGGTGGCTTAGTGGTTAGCACTGCAGCCTCACAGTACCAGGGTCCCAGGTTCGATTCCAGCCTCAGGTGACTGACTGTGTGGAGTTTGCACGTTCTCCCCGTGCCTGCGTGGGTTTCCTCCGGGTGCTCCGGTTTCCTCCCACATTCCAAAGATGGTGCAGGTCAGGTGAATTGGCCATGCTAAATTACCCATGGTGTTAAGTGCATTAGTTAGAGGGAAATGGGTCTGGGTGGGTTACTCTTCGGAGGGTGAGTGTGGACTGGTTGGGTTGAATGGCCTGCTTCCACACTGTAGGGAATCTAATCTAATAATGCCGCACAATCGAGGCAAATATCTTCCAATGCTTGGAACCAGTTAGTGACATGAGAACAACTGCATTGAGAGCCATGAACGATCGCCGATAGCATGGGAGCAGTTGGGCTGTAGTTTTGAAAAGCAGGTTCTGATTGTTAGAAGTATTGGAATGCAGCCACCAATGGTGTCCAGTGGAACAGGAATCCGTTCTGTACATTTTCTCCTTGGAAGTATTCGCTCTGTTGGAGGTAACTGTCAAACACCAGCCGAATGAGCCACTCTCCGAAGCACAGTACTTGTGGATCCAAGGCCACATCCAACATTACAGGACCCCATTTGATGAATGAAGCAGGTCAAAGAGTAAAGTCAGGCTCCTCCAAATCAATAACGTCCCCAAAGTGACACAGAGTTCAAGGCATCCAAAATGGAGGCCCTCCATAGCGCTAATAGATAAGGTGGTTAAAAAAAGGCCTATGGCATGCTTGCCTTCATTGGAACAGGCTTTGAGTATAAGGACAGACAAGTTATGCTGCAGCTTTATAAAACTTTAGTCAGGCCATACTTGGAATATCGTGTACAGTTCTGGTCACCGCACTACCAGGAGGATGTGGAGGCTTTGGGAGAGGGGACAGAAAAGGTTTACCAGGATGTTGCCTGGTATGGGGGGGATTTTAGCGATGAAGAAAGGTTGGATAGACTGGGTTTGTTTTCACTGGAACGCAGGAGGTTGAGGGGCGACCTGATAGAAGATTATGAAACGCGTGGGAAGTATGAGGCTTTGTCCCCAGGGTGGAGGGGTCCATTACTAGGAGACACAGGTTCAAGGTGCGGTGGGGGAGTTTAAAAGGGATGTGTGAGGCAGGTTTTTCACACAAAGGGTGGTGTGTGCCTGGAACACGCTGCCAGAGGAGGGGGTGGAAGCAGACACAATAGCAGCATTCACCCGAGCGAATACATAAATAGGAAGGGAGCAGAGGGATACGGATCCTGTAAGGGTGGTGTGTGCCTGGAACACGCTGCCAGAGGAGGGGGTGGAAGCAGACACAATAGCAGCATTCATCCGAGCGAATACATGAATAGCAAGGGAGCAGAGGGATACGGATCCTGTAAGTGAAGACAGTTTTAGTATGGAAGGGCAAAATGTGTCAGTGCAGGCTTGGAGGGCCGAAGGGCCTGTTCCTGGGCTGGATTGTGCATTGTTAATAAATTTGAATTTTCTTTTTAGAAAGGAAATCAAGAATATTTACTGAGCTCACAAAGAGGGGCATAAAAGCAAATACAGTCCAAATGTGTTAATGGGGTTAGTGCCTGCAATTTCCATGTGCTGCACACTCTCGAACTGTGAAGATGCCAAACTACAGCACTACCATTGGTGGGAGTGTGGAATTACAGCGTTATAAGTGTACATAGCTCCCATTCTAAAAATGGTGGTTTATGACCAAAGCACATCCAATATTCTCTATTTTAATAAGTGCATCTTCTGTGGTGCTGTTCACAGACAGCCTGGTGCCCAGTGTGGTCCCACTGTAGCCTCAACATAACAGCACCTCTTCATCAGTTTAATTAAATGACAAAGGTACTGAAGCGATCTGACTGTCGGGAGGTACAAATATGAAACCATCTTGGAGATGCTGAAGTTACAGGCTTCAGAGATGACCATTACTCCCGGAAGTTAATATATAAATAATTTTGGGTTGCTATCTGAAATCTCTTTGCAGTTATTTATGGTTTACTTTTTTTTACAACCTCTGGCTGTGCATTTGCAGTAACAGACAACATTATTATTTTCATTAAGAAAGCAATGGGGTTTATTTCGCGAAGGTTTGAGATTTGAGTTACTTTATTATTCTTGTCACATGTACTGAAGTACAGTGAAAAGTTTTATTTTGCGTGCAGTACAGGGTTAGATCACACCGTACAAAGTGCATTAGGGTGATAGAACAGAGCGAGGAATACAATGTTACAGCTGCAGAGAAGCTGCGCAATGAATGAGATCAACATTAAATTTGAAAGTGGAGAGGTACGTTCAGAAGTCTGATAACAGCAGGGAAGAAGCTGTTCTTGAATCTGTTAGTCTGTGTGTTTAAGCTTTTGTATCCTCTGCCCGAGGGAAGAGGTTGGAAGAGATTGTAACCGGGGTGGGAGGGGTCATTGATGATGTTGCTGCCTTCTCGAGGCAGTGGGAAGTGTAGATGGAGCCAGTGGATGGGAGGTTGGTTTGGGTGATGGACTGGGCTGTGTTCACAACTCTCTGTAGTTTCTCACTGTCCTGGGCAGAGCAGTTGCTGTTCCAAGCCGTGATCCATCTGGATAGAATGCTTTCTGTGGTGCATCTGTAAAAGTTGGGGGAAGTCTTTAAGGACATGCTGAATTTCCATAGCCTCCTGAGGGAGTAGAGGTGTTGATGTGCACATCAACATTGGTGGACCAGGACAGATTGTTGGTGGTCATCACTCCCAGGAACGTGATGCTCTTGACCCTCTCCATCTCAGCTCCATTAATGCAGACTGGGGCGTGGCCTCCGCTCCCCTTCCTGAAGTCGACGACCAGCTCTTTCGTTTTGCTGACGTTGATGGAGAGTCGACATCCCGTCACCAATCACTCTATCTCTTTCCTGTATTCTGTCTTGTTGTCCAGAATGCTATCAGCAATGAGAAATGTCAGTTATGTGGAGAGAGTGGAGAAGCTGGAAGCGGTCTACATGGAACAGAGAAGGTTAAGAGGAGTGTTGATAGAGATGTTCAGAATCTTGAAGGGTTCTGTGAGAGTTAAAAGTGGAAATTTGTTCTCACAGGCAAAAGGGTCAATTGCCAGAGGTCACCAATGTAAGGTGATTGTCAGAAGAACTATGCGGAACCTCTCTGTCATACAGCAATATGTCATGCTCTGCAAAGCGTTGCCTGAGAGAAATGAGATTCAATCATCACCTTCAAAAAGAGAGGTGCATAAACGCTTGAGGGAAATATTTATAAGGCCATGAGGAAACAGCAGAGTTGTGAAGTAATTGGGTAGCTTCTTCCAAAGAACCAGCAGGGGAAAGATGGGCCAAATGGCCACCTTCTGTGAACTATCATTTTACAAGTCAACAATTCTGCATCCATAGACTGCGCAAAGAGGCCATTCAGTCCAATCGAGTCTACACTTACCCTCCGAACAGCATGCCTACCCAGACCTCACAACCCCAAGGCTAATCCACTCAGCCCACCCATGCATGAACACTGAAGACAATTTCTCACGGCCAATCCACCCTAACCTGCAAATCTTAGAACAGTGGGAGGAAACCGGAGCACCTGTAGGAAACCCACGCAGACACAGGGAGAACGTGCAAACTCCACACAGACAGTCACCCGAAAGTGGAAGTGAACCTGGGACCCTGGTGCTGTGAGGCAGCAGTGCTAACCACTGAGCCACCGTGCCGCCCACAATTTAGTGCAGTCAACATCGATCAGAAAACAGGCTAACATAATAAAACTCAGGTCAACCAAAGCATTGAGCACTCCTGACGGGCTTCTCAGAGTCAAATGGTCTGATCCTCAGAATATTGAGATCTTTTATGTTTAATGCAGGCAGACAGAAACTTGATTTAACAACTTGTTGGAAAGACAGCACAGCTCTCCACCATTACCGCACTGGAGTGTTAGACTAAATTTTTTTTTAGGTTATATTCCCTACAGTATGGAAACAGGCCCTTTGGCCCAACAAGTCCACACCAACTCTCTGAAGAATAACCTACCCAGACTCATTCATTTACTCTATATTTGCTCCTGACTAATGCACCTAAGAGTATGGGCAGTTTTGCATGGCCAATTCACCTGGCCTGCACATCTTTGGATTGTGGGAGGAAACCCACACAGATGCAGGGAGAACATGCAAACTCCACACAGGCAGTCAACAGAGGGGGAATTGAACCTAGGACCCTGGTACTGTGAGGTAGCAGTATTAACCACTGACCCACTTTGCCATCCATTGCCCTGAACTTTACACCGAACTGGCCAGAGAAGAGACTTGACCAAAAAGCTTCTCGATGTAAAGTGCTAGACACTGAGCCCTGAGCAAAGCCTGGAGACAGCCTGAAGATATTCAAGGCTTTACAGAGAAATAAATACATACAGATTTCTTCTAACACTTGCGAGTGCACGGAATGGAATCGCTATTCAATGATGCCAGACTCCAGCCCAGTAAATACTGCAATTTCAGATCGATTTACACTTATGGAACAAATAGCAGAGGGCAGTGCAGTTCAGAACCAGGAGAGTGGAATATAAGTTTAAAGAATATTATCTGGCAGGTCTTAATTTATCAAAAAGCCGCAGGGTGGCCACACTGCCAAATACTGGATTAGCATCTCACTGATAGATCGCTCAGGATAATTACAGTAATTTGAAATTCCTGTTTGCTATTTTTGGCACACAGATGTGCATCGAGCTCTGGCATATGACTTCAGAAGGGTTAATAGTAGTTAAAAAAGCGACGCACAGGAATTTGCTGCAGATGCACTGACGCGTGCTAAAAAATAATAGAGAATGAGAGATTTCGAGTCCATCCTACACCAAACGATCAACCTGTTCAATAGCAAAGACATCTCTGATACAACAGTGAGACACACGAATGTCAGCATTCCTTGTGCTAAACGTGAATTTGCCTGGAATGTGGGATGACAATATCTGGAGTCACTATTTGCAAACAAAACCAATTTGATGTCTCACGGCAGAGCTTTATCAGATTTGTAATGGCTGACCTCCTGTCCCCGTCATTGGCAGCGGTGGCTTCGTGCACCCAGGTCAGAGGTCACACAACCCCAGGCTATAGTCCAACAGCTCTGTGTGAAATCCCAAGCTTTCACAGTGCTGCCCCTTCATCACCCACATGGAGTTCAAGAATGATAAGGAGGGAGGAACCTCAGGGATGGTACATATGCAAGTTCCAAAGCCCATTATACTCCAGTCAGACATCCCAATGTTCGGGCCACAGCATTGGCTTAAAGTGCAAGATAAAGCATAGCATCCATGAAGGAAGAGGTGAGTTCAGTACGGTCCAGTGAGAGAATCAGCTAGGCCTCACTTCGACAAACCCTCCAAAAAACTTAACACAGCCAAACACAAACGTAAGATTCAGCCAATATAGTTTATGGGGCACTCTACAACTTCACAATGTGTGCGTGGTATTCTTGGAATATCAGTCCATTTGTGCATGGTCAGGTTCAGTCAACAACAAAATGTATGTGGTTTCAGTGACAAACACGTTCAGCATTTGCACAAAGTTCCTTCATTGTCTATTTGAGAGAGAAACAAGGGGCCAACCTGTTAAAAGTTAATAGATTTGGGCCTTAGAGGGCTAAGAGGTTAGCATCCGAACCCACGAAAGCATGCAACACCGACATTATTCCACTAGCTGTACTTTGAAGTGAAACAACTGTTAAATGTTATAAAGTCGCCTGAAAGAATTCTCTCTCATTGAAAATGTTACAGGGGAAGGTGACAGAACTACAGTTTGCCACCAAATCCTGGCAGGGGATATTGTCAGGGCCACTTCACTCATGAAATATTAATCCAGGCTGCACTGCTATTGCTGTAGAACAGTGACAGAAGGTGTGGGGTATTGGCACTTGAAACCAAATTGTCATTCTACCTTTCTGTGCCCTGGGACCGGAGGATAAAACTTACCCTCCACCTGCCAACCCATTTCAGATCTAAGTTAAAAATCACACAGCAACAGGTTATAGTCCAACAGGTTTATTTGGAAGCACTAGCTTTCGGAGCGCTGCTCCTTCATCAGGTAGTTGTCCGAAAGCTAGTGCTTCCAAATAAAGCTGTTGGACTATAACCTGTTGCTGTGTGATTTTTAACTTAGTACACCCCAGTCCAACACCGGCACCTCCAAATCATGACTACCTTTCAGATCTCGATGGGATTCACTTCGCCTTGCGTGAGTTTGCTTTCTTTCCTTTTCTGCTGCTCATCTTCAAGGCGCTTGGACTCGAAGCATGAGGCACCTCGCCATTTTGAAAAGCTCTCCTTGAAGGGATGCAAATGAACTTGCTCCCAAATGTTCAAGATGGAGGGACACACAATTGCAACTTGGTCAACTGCAAGAGAGTCTAAACTTCAACTGTGTTAATGAGCTGCCTCCCATTGATTGATCCAGTTCCTGTATGTTTTTCTCCAAATTCCCAAGGCTTCCCATGAGCCTCTCTCAGTGATCACCTCCCTCTTTACCCCTTCTGTTCCCTTAGGCCTCTTCAGCTCCACCAATAATGGCTGCTCCCTCAGCTCCTGTGCTCAGGAATTCATTGCCAGTTCCTTCCACATCTGTCGAGATCTCCTGTGCTTCAACTGAATCTTTATCCAAGCTCTCCACTGTTACCCTCTGCTTTCCTCTTTTATCCTTCCATAGCCCCACTTGCCCCACTTTCCCACACTGGGCCTGTATAGCCTTGAATATTATGACCTTTTGTGTGTTCATCCAAATACTTTCTCAAGGTTGTGAGGTTTCCCTGCTCAACTTTTCCAGCGGCCCACTTTTCGACTTGGATCTCCAGCAGAACCCTCACTCTCTCTCTTCTCGCCTCAACTACCCTGCCAGGTAGTTGCAGACCCCCACCATCCTCTGGGTGAAAAAGATCTTCCTCAAGGCCACTCTAAACCCTTCTGCTTCAAATTTATTCCCCTTTGGTATTGGACTGGCTTTAGAATCCAATGGTTTTGCCCACTTTCGCCTAAAGCAGGGCATGTCTGACCCTGTAGGCCTTGAAATCTGACCCTTGAAATCGATTCTGCTTGTGGTTCAGTTTCTCAATCGCACGAGGGCCCTGCCTATATTTCCTCAGGGTCATCGCCCTTCCTGCACCTGTGTTGGCAAAGGGACTCAACACCTCCACCACCTCCCCAACTTTGCCCAGCCATACCAAGGCCAGTTGGAGTGCTCCCAAGATTGTCTCTGCGGGTGAGAGGAATCAGCTAGGAGAAAGGGAGGACTGCAGATGCTGGAGAGTCAAAGTCGAAGAGTGTGGTGCTGGAAAAGCACAGCAGGTCAGGCAGCATCCGAGGAGCAGGAGAATCGACGTTTCAGGCGTAAGCCCTTCATCAGGAATGAGGCTTGTGGGCCAAGGGGGCTGAGCCACATCCCTCTCCCATTTATCTCTCAACCCCCAGTTGAAAGATTTAAAAGGGACCTGAGGGGCAACTTTTTCATGCAGAGGGTGGTGTGTGTATGGAATGAGCTGCCAGAGGAAGTGGTGGAGGCTGGTACGTAGAACATAGAACATAGAAAAGTACAGCACAGAACAGGCCCTTTGGCCCACAATGTTGTGCAGGGGGTTAATCTTAATGTAAAATAAAATAACTTAACCTACGCATCCCTCAACTCACTGCTATCCATGTGCATGTCCAGCAGTCGCTTAAATGTCCCCAATGACTCTGCTTCCACCACCACAGCTGGCAACACATTCCATGCATTCACCACTCTCTGCATAAAGAACCTTCCTCTGATGTCCCCTCTATACCTTTCTCTTAACATCTTCAAACTATGACCCCTCATACCAATCAATCCTGCCCTGGGGAAAAGTCTCTGGCTATTGACTCTACCCATTCCTCTCATTATTTTGTTCACCTCGATCAGGTCTCCTCTCTTCCTCCTTCTCTCCAGAGAGAATTATTCAACCTCTCTTCATAAGGCAAGCCCTCCAGTCCAGGCAGCATCCTGGTAAACCTTCTTTGCACCCTCTCCAAAGCCTCTGTATCTTTCCTACAGTAGGGCGACCAGACCTAGAACACAATATTCCAAGTGTGGCCTCACCAGGGACTTGTAGAGCTGCAGCATAACCTCGCGGCTCTTAAACTCGATCCCCCTGTTAATGAAAGCCAAAACACCATATGCTTTCTTAACAACCCTATCCACTTGGGTGGCAACTTTGAAGGATCTATGTACTTGCACACCCAGATCCCTCTGTTCCTCCACACTGCCAAGAATCCTGTCTTTAATCCTATATTCAGCAATCGAGTTTGACCTTCCAAAATGCATCACTTTGCATTTATCCAGGTTGAACTCCATCTGCCATTTCTCAGCCCAGCTCTGCATCCTGTCTATAAGTTAAAATGGTATGATTACAACATTTAAAAGTCTGGATGGGTATATGAACAGGAAGGGTTTAGAGAGATATGGGCCAAATGCTGGCAAATGGGACGAGATTGAGTTAGGATATCTGGTTGGCATGGACGTATTGGACTGAAGGGTCTGTTTCCATGCTGCATGACTCTATGACTCTATAAGTCAAGGTCAAAGATTAGCTATTATCTTACAAAATGGGGGAGCAAGTTCCAGGACCTGTAGACCCTACCCTCATTCCTGATCACTGCGTTTCTAGAACATAGAACACAGAACATAGAAGAATACAGCGCAGTACAGGCCCTTTGGCCCTCGATGTTGCGCCGATCCAAGCCCACCTAACCTACACTAGCCCACTATCCTCCATATGCCTATCCAATGCCCGTTTAAATGCCCATAAAGAGGGAGAGTCCACCACTGCTACTGGCAGGGCATTCCATGAACTCAAGACTACTGCTACTGGCAGGGCATTCCATGAACTCAAGACTCGCTGAGTAAAGAATCTACCCCTAACATCTGTCCTATACCTACCACCCCTTAATTTAAAGCTATGCCCCCTCGTAATAGCTGACTCCATACGTGGAGAAACACTACAACACCAATTTTGGTGTTATCTGCAGATTTGCTAACCATGCCTCCTATATTCACATCCAAAACATGTGTAGAAATGACAAAAAATTAGAGGACCCAGCTTTGATCCTTGTGAGACACTGCTGGTCATAGGCCTTCAGTCCGAAAAGCAGCCCTCCAACACCACCCTCAATCCCTTACCTTAGAGCCAATTTTGTATCGAAATGGCTAGCTCTTCCTGTATTCGTTTTGGAGCAGTTCTGGTCACCCTGCTACAGGAATAATATTATTAAATTGGAGAGGGTTCAGAAAAGACTTGCCTGGTTGTTGCTGGGAAGGGATGGTTTGAGTTATGAGGAACAGCTGGATAGGCATGAGACTTTGTTCACTAGATCATAGGAGGTTGAGAGGTGACCTTGTAGGGGTTTATAAAATCATGAGGGAAATAGATAAAGTGAATAGCGAAGGTCTTTTCCCTAAGGTGGAGGAATTCAAAACTAGAGAGCATATTTTTAAAATGAGAGGAGAAAGAGGAACCTGAGGGGGCAATCTTTTCACACAGTGGGTGGTTCATATGTGGAATGATCTGCCAGAGGAAGTGGTAGATGTAGGCACAGTTACAACCTTTAAAGGACTTTTGGATAAGTACATGAATAGGAAGGGTTTAGAGAGATATGGCCCAAATGCAGGCAAGTGGGAATTAATTTGGCAAACTTGGTCAGCATGGATGAGTTGGACTAAAGGGTCTGTTTCTGTGCTGTATGACTATAATTCTATAACTAGGGTCCAAATTAATAAGCAGGAGGTTAGACTAATAACCTTGGGATTACTGTTGGAGCCTCATTCAAATTGATATTGTGACAAGTAGACTAGAGGTTAAGTTGCATGCATGACAGAGTGGTGTGAGAAACAAGGGTTTCATGAGACACTGGCACCATATTGTGGAAAGAGGGAACTGTTTCACTCGGATAGGTTCCATTTAAATCAAGCTGACATCAGTTTCTTTGTTGATCATAACAGTCTGGGTAGACTGAGCTTTAAATTCATCAGAGGAGGAAAGGTACAGGTAAGCATGAAATTTTAAAATTGAAGGTAAGTCTTGGCCTTTTCCATAACTAAAGTAAAACTTATGGAATTATGATCCTGGCTGGGTTCATTTCCCAATACAGGGTCTAATATGGTCCCTTCACTAGTTGAACTCTCTACATATTGTTTCAGGAATTCCTCCTGGATGCACCTAACAAAATCTGTCATATCTAAACTCTCGACACTATGGGAATACCAATCACTAAATAAAAACTGAAAGAACTGTGGATGTTGTAAATCAGAACCAAAAACAGGTTCTCAATTCTGAGGAAGGATCACTCGACCCAAAAAGTTCATATTGATTTCTCTCCACAGATGCTGCCAGAGCTTTTCCAGCAATTTCTGTTTTTGAGTTCCAGTTGCTATTGGGGAAGTTAAAATCACCCACTAGCACAACCTTGTTTTTACATCTTTCCATGATGTACTTACGCATCTGTTCTTCTCACTCCCACAGGCTACTCGGAGGCCTGTTGTACAACCACATCATAGCAATCGTTATCATATTCATAAGTTACCAAATATCTTGCTTGATGAGCCTTTCTTAGAACAGCTGTGACATTCTCCTTAAGCAATAATCCCATTTTCCACTCCTTTTACATCCCTCTCTATTACTCCTGAAACATCTAAATCCTGGAACATCAAGCCACCAATCTTATCCTTCTCTCAACCAAATTTCTGTAATGTCTACCACATCATAGTGCTATACACTAATCCATTCACTACACTATTAGTGTAGTGAATGGATTAGTGTATAGCACTATGATGTGGTAGACATTACAGAAATTTGGTTGAGAGAAGGATAAGATTGGTGGCTTGATGTTCCAGGATTTAGATGTTTCAGGAGTAATAGAGAGGGATGTAAAAGGAGTGGAAAATGGGATTATTGCTTAAGGAGAATGTCACAGCTGTTCTAAGAAAGGCTCATCAAGCAAGATATTTGGTAATTTATGAATATGATAACGATTGCTATGATGTGGTTGTACAACAGGCCTCCGAGTAGCCTGTGGGAGTGAGAAGAACAGATGTGTAAGTACATCATGGAAAGATGTAAAAACAAGGTTGTGCTAGTGGGTGATTTTAACTTCCCCAATAGCAACTGGAACTCAAAAACAGAAATTGCTGGAAAAGCTCTGGCAGCATCTGTGGAGAGAAATCAATATGAACTTTTTGGGTCGAGTGACCCTTCTTCAGAATTGAGAACCTGTTTTTGGTT
>NC_057752.1:3191853-3198394 GCF_004010195.1 Chiloscyllium plagiosum
TGCCAGAGGCCTGAACCCCATTGCTTACCCCTGGTAAGTCGCCCCCCCCACAAGTATCCAAAACCTGTTCTTGAGGGGAACGGCCGCAGGGGGTCCCTGCACTGGCTGCTTCCTCGCAGTCCCCCTCACTGTCACCCATCTGTCTGCAATCTTTGGAGTTACTACTTCCCTAAAGCTCTGCTTTTGTTGAACAATCCGGCACTGTGCCCAGCAAGCTGATGTACTGGACGCACTCCATCTTGGGTTGATGAACCTAATTCACACAAAGGATCCTGATTTACTTTGAAGGCAGGGTTTGTGCTGCACTCTGGCAACCTTTAATTTCTCTCATTGGTGTTAGGCTGGGGCTTTCATGGCTCAGTACCGAGCAAGGGTCAGGATCAGCAAAGCCAAACATAGGTACGTGCAGCTCAAAGACACGTTAAGTCTCAGCCTAACCCCTTGCTGACACTCAACCCCTGGCAATCAAACTCTTTAGTGCACTGGATAGGAACCGGAAGAACAGTTCTGTAACAAAGTGACAGTTTAACATCAGACCAGCTGGACTTGGCAATGCAGTGGAAAGAACTAACTTCCACACAAAAGGGTGTCCACAGGGCAAAGTCCTGCTGGAACCCAAAACAAGACATGCCCCTTGATGCCTGAGTGAGTACCACTTTTGCCTCTGAACCACAAAGTTTTAGGTCCAGGGACACGAGCGCAACAATCAAATCTAAAACGAAGATCTGCTGATGCTGGAGATCTGGAACAGAAACAGAAATTGCTGGTGAAACTCGACAGGTCTGGCAGCATCTGTGGAGAGGAAACAGAGTTAGCGTTTCGAGTCCGGTTCCCCTCCATCAAAACAACATGGAAACCAAGCGGATGCCTCTGGTGCATGCCTGTGGCCTTGCCATTTGGATTGGCAACTCTTGGTGGACTCTATCCTAGGAGGTTTCATCATGTAACTTCCCACCTCGAATCTCATTGGATGCCTGGGTCATCACCCCTCTCAGAGCAATCACCAATAGTGGCGGCTAAAATTTCCCACAATTCCCTGTGCTCACGAACCTGCTCCATCTGTTCTGAAAAAGAGTCATATCAGACGCGAATCATTAACTCTGCTGCTCTCTCCACGGATGCTGCTAAACCTGCTGTGTTTCACCAGCAAGTCGTTTTGTTTGTTCTATAAACTGGGTGGGGTTAGCAGTTTGATACACCAGAGTGTATTGTGAATCAGATGGTGTGATCTTTCTCTTCGATGACTTGCAGCAGTGTCTGAAAATTCAATTGATTCCAGGAATGGTTGCACTCTCTGGGTTCTCAATTTGATTTCATGGCAATGTTTTTTCATGTACAGTTAAGGGGATGTGAGCATCACTGGCTTGGCCAGGATTTTAAAAAAGAATCATGCAGAGGCCTATTCTGATGATTTTCAAAATTCACTCGCAGGACGTGAATTGGCTGGGTTGGCATTTATTGACAAATCGTTTCAAACACCCGATTTATTGACCATCCCTAGTTGCCTTTGACCAGGTGGTGGTGAGCTGAGTGGCTTGCCAAGCCATTTCAGAGGGCAGTTGAGCATCAACGTGTAGGTCTGGAGTCACAAGTAGGCCAGACCGGGTAAGGATTTCCAGATTTCCTTCCCTGAAGGACATCAGTGAGGTAGATGGATTTTCTGACAACTGACAACAGTTTCATGGACCCCATTATGCTCTTAATTCTGGATAGACATTGGATTCCATGGTAAAATTCAGACCAATGGTGATTCTCCAGATCAGAGGAGATTTCCAAGAATGTTGCCAGAACCTGAGGAAAAATAGCGTAGGTGCAATGACACTGTGGCTTTGAGAGGTTATTTTGACCTGGGTGTTTTTTGAGGACAGATTTTAAGGCAGAGGTGCTAAGCAATCTATGAGAACTTGTGAGGCCTTGGGTTTTTATTTTAAAGATGGAACAATAGAAGCAACCTGAAAGGGTGTGGTCACACTCCCACAGAACCCACTGAGTTTCAGTTCAGCCTTCAGCTGGTTCTTTGCGTGTTTGACCACACCCCATTAGGCTGCTTCTATTGTTCCAACTTTTGGGGTCTGAAAGAAGCTGCTGGGGTTGTGAAAAGTTGTCACCTCTCTCTTTACTACAGCTGAAAGCTGGAGCTCTCTCTCTCTCAGAACTCTCCTTTGATGCTCTTTCCTCCTGGTTTGGAGAACCGCATGTGAGACAATCTGATTTTACTTTATGCCAAAGGGTGTGCTTATGGGATGCTGCGACATTGGAACAGTTAATCAGTATCAGTTACTGTCTCTATTCTTCTGTTAAGTTTTCCAGTTGAGTTAAGTTTTTCTAATTCCTTCTTTCTTTCGTTGTATTGTAACTATAGCGGATGAATAAAGTGTGATTTGCTTTAAATCCAGTGGTTTGACCAATCGAATTGCATCTGGAAGGCAACACCTTATATTTACCTTTAAAATGAGAAAACGTTTGGGTCTAGACTACTGTCTGAATAGTTTGAGCAAGGTTGGTCTGGTCTGTAACAGTAGGGTTATTTTCATTTGATCAGAGGGGGCTGAGGGGTGACAACTTTGGAGAGAAGGAGGAAGGGGGTGACTTGATAGAGGTGTACCTTAATGAGAGGCATAGATAGAGCAGACAGCCAGAGACATCTCCCCAGTGCAGAAATGGTTGTCATGAGGGGTCATAATTTTAAGGTGATTGGAGGAGGGTAAAGGGGAGATATCAGAGGTAGGTTCTTTACACAGAGAGTGGTGGGTGTGTGGAATGCACTGCCAGCAGTGGTAGTAGAGTCAGAGACATTAGGGACATTTAAGTGACTGCTGGACAAGTATATGGACGGCAGTAAATTGAGGGGTGTGTAGGTTAGGTTGATCTTAGATTAAGATTAATGATCAGCCCAACATCGTGAGCCAAAGGGCCTTTACTGTTCTATTAACTGAGGTGTACAAAGTATGAAGGGGTTTTGATGGAGTGGAGTGCGTTCCCCGAGTGGAGAGATCAGTTAGTGAGGAGCACGGATTCAGGAGGATTAGAGGGGACCTGAGGAATTCAGTGGCCATTTCAGCGATTGAGATACAAACCCTCAACTCATTGAAAAGGAATCTTCCTTTGAAGCACTGGAACCTGCAGGACTAGGTTAGCTTCCCTACAGTGTGGAAACAGGCCATTTGGCCCAACAAGTCCACACTGACCCTCCAAAGAGTAACCCACCCAGACCCATTTCCCTAGCCTATACTTACCCCTGACTCATGCACCGAACATTATGGGACAATTTAGCATGGCCAATCTACCCTACCCTGCACATCTTTGGACGGTGGGAGGGAACCAGAGCACCCGGAGGAAACCCACACAGACACAGAGAGAGTGTGCAACCCCACACAGACAGTTACCCGAGGCTGGAATCGAACCTGGGGTCGTGAGGCAGCAGTGCTAACCACTGAGCCACCATGCCACCCTAAAGTAGAACAGACAGTCTGTGTATTCTGCCAGTGCAGGGATGGTGGGCTGAATGGCCTCTTCCCATGCTGCAACTGCGCTATGGTAACGCAGTTCCCATCCGAGAGAGAGGTCGCGCTTGTTCAAAAAGCTGCCTTCAGTCTGAATGAGCTTTTATTGTGCCCATGGGCATTGCTTTTAAAATGTCAACATCCACATCAATAGCAGCCTAGCATTCAAGAAATTTGTTCCTTAACTCGACCCGGACAGAAGTCAGAAATAGGATGAACTTTATGCTGTAACAGGAAGCATTTTGATGTCAAGTAACGCGTGGAGGTAATGAGACGAAACCCACTGATCCCCAATAATTTCCCTGAAATTTCAGCGCAGGAAGTTTCAAACGAAATCACGCCTGCATAGCTGCAACGTTTAGGAAGTGTAAGACAAGAGGCACATTATGAACAGGCTCAATGATCCCTTACAGAGACAGAGTCGTCATGTCCAGGTTTCAAGGAGGACTGATCGCCATGATTACTATCCTGCACAACACTAGCACCATGCAGCCCAAAGTTCCACAATCTCTGACTGCGGCATCAGTTTTCCATTTCGGAGAACTACCTTACTCAACAAAAGGCTTTACAAAGAACGGGAAATCCCATTAGATTCTCACAGGCCCGACGCACCAGGCTGGAATCTCGGGACAAAGATTCCCAGGGCCTGGATGCTGGCTGCGAGATGAGCTGCTGGACTCAGCTTTCACACGCCCAGGTTATTGGGGACACGAGATCAGAGGGAGCGGAACTGAAATCCAACTAATTAAATTGAAAAGGAAATCCAGGATTGAATGCTAGGCTTCATAGTGAGACCAGCATCAATCCGATTCAGTAATGTCACTTACAAGAAGCAATCTACACGTGGCCGGAAGACCATGGCATTGCGATGGACGTTTAACACATAGGAGCTAAAGTAGGTCAGTTTAGCCCATCCCGTCTACTCTGTAACCACCCTCTGAATAGGCCCAGTGTGCCATTCAGTTCAAGGGCAAAAAGTGTGGTGCTGGAAAAGCACAGCATCCAAGGAGCAGGAGAGTCGATGTTTCAGGCATGAGCTCCTCATCAGGAACATGGAGGAGGCCCAAGGGGGCTGCGAGATAAATGGGGGGAAGGTGGGGTTGGAGGGAAGGTGATAGGGGGAGGGTGATGGTGATAGGTCAGAGAGGAGGGTGGAGTAGATAGGTGGGAAGGAAGATGGACAGGTAGGACAGTTCAAGAGGGTGGTGCTGAGTTGGAGGGTTGGAGCTGGGATGAGTTGGGGCGGGTGGGGAGATGAGGAAACTGGTGAAATCCTTATTGATCTCGTGCGGTTGGATGGTCCCAAGGCGGAAGATGAGGCTCCAAATCCTCGAGTCATCGGGTGGATTTGGCAGTGGAGGAGGCCCAGGACCTGCATGTCATTAGGCCTCTGGGAGGGGGAGTTGAAGTGGTCGGGCACAGGGCGGTAGGGTTGTTTGGTGCGGGTGTCCCAGAGATGTTCACTGAAACGTTCCGCAAGTTGGCGTCCTGTCTCCCCGATGTAGAGGAGACCACATCAAGAGCAACAGACACAGTAGATGACTTGTGTGGAGGTGCAGGCAAGTCTCTGAAATCCTCACCCGCATTCCTGACGAAGGGCTTGTGCGTGAAACATTGACTCTCCTGCTCCTCGGATGCTGCCTGACCTGCTGTGCTTTTCTAGCACCCCACTTTTTGACTCTGATCTCCAGCAACTGCAGTCCTCACTTTATCCCAGTCAGTTCAAGGGCAAGTGAGTGATGATCAACAAATCCTGGCCTTGCCAACAGTGTCTGTATCCCTCAAAAGAACAATTTGAAAAGAGTCAGGAGGCTTTGAAGTGACCAAGTCAACAGAACCACTGTCATGTGAACTAATGTCCGACTGATCGATGCAGAGGAAATAGAGACCAAGGATATAAAAGGAGGCCCTCTCTTTTCACCAGCAGCCGTGTTACAGATTATTAGAACCATAATCAAGCATTATCCAACCAGGGCCAGTGCAACAGTAACAAATATAGGGGGAGGGCAGGGGACTGAATGAAAATGGAGTCGGAGAGATTTGCACTCCAACCCCTGTGGTGTCCACCTCTCTCGAAAGTCAGACCCTCTCCGCTAAACACCGCACCCCCCCACCAACAGAAATACCTGCTGTTCCACCAACCCAGTTGGTCAAACTGATCCAACGCTCGGCAACGCTTGCTGGTTCGAAAATGATAGCAATCTTTAGCCCGCACTCCTGCCTCCTCCTCCCCCCTCAGCCCAATAAAAACTACCATCACTACTGCTGCCATCTTCCCCGATTGGAGAGCAAACGAGACTTGCAGACACTCAGTTGGATTAATCTTGACTTTTCGAGTGTTCCGATCCCCCCACCCCCGCCAGCTCCATTCATTTTATCATGAATAATCGCAAGTAGGTTTTGCTCCTTGGGATGGCACGTTGGCTCACAGTGCCAGGGAGCCAGGCTTGATTCCACACTTGGGTGACTGTCCCTCTGTGTGGAGTTTGCACGTGTCTGCTTGGGTTTCCTCCTGATGCTCTGGCTTCCGCCTGCAGTCCAAAGATGTGCAGGTTAGGGTGGATGGCCATGCTAAATTGTCCCATAGTGCCCAGGGATGTACAGGTTAGGGTGGATTGGCCATGTTAAATTGTCCCGTAGTGCCCAGGGATGTACAGGTTAGGGTCGATTGGCCATGCTAAATTGTCCCATAGTGCCCAGGGATGTGCAGGTTAGGGTGGATTGGCCATGCTAAATTGTCCCATAGTGCCCAGGGATGTGCAGGTTAGGGTGGATTGGCCATGCTAAATTGTCCCATAGTGCCCAGGGATGTGCAGGTTAGGGTGGATTGGCCATGCTAAATTGTCCCATAGTGCCCAGGGATGTGCAGGTTAGGGTGGATTGGCCATGCTAAATTGTCCCATAGTGCCCAGGGATGTGCAGGTTAGGGTGGATTGGCCATGCTAAATTGTCCCATAGTGCCCAGGGATGTGCAGGTTAGGGTGGATTGGCCATGCTAAATTGTCCCGTAGTGCCCAGCGATGTGCAGGTTAGGGTGG
>NC_057752.1:3198790-3206166 GCF_004010195.1 Chiloscyllium plagiosum
GAAGTGGTGGAGGCTGGTACAATTGCAACATTTAAGAGGCATTTGGATGGGTATATGAATAGGAAGGGTTTGGAGGGATATGGGCTGGGTGCTGGCAGGTGGGACTAGATTGGGTTAGGATATCTGGTCGGCATAGACGGGTTGGACTGAAGGGTCTGTTTCCATGCTGTACACCTCTACGACTCTGTGACTCTATGAGTGTTCAGGGATGTGGAGGTTAGCGTGGATTGGCCATGCTAAATTGTCCCGTAGTGTCCAGAGATGTGCAGGTTAGGGTAGATTGGCCATGCTAAATTGCCCCGTAGTGTCCAAGGATGGGCAGGCTGGGGTAGATTGGCCATGCTAAATTGTCCCATAGTGTCCAGGGATGTGCAGGTTAGGGTGGATTGGCCACGCTAAATTACCTCATAGCATCCAGGGATGTGCAAGTTAAGGGGGATTGGCCGTAGTGCCCAGGGACGTGTTGGCTAGGTGGGTCAACCATGGGAAATGCAGAGGGGTAGTGGCGGGTGTGGGTGGGATGCTCTTCGGGGGGTTGCGACGGGGCCAAATGGCTTGCTTCCACTCTTCGATCTTTAACTGAGAGCCCTGGAAGGGCGAGGATAATCCTGGAAGAGTAACGCCCAAAGGTGGGCCCCGTTCTCCTGCTATCTCTCACAGCCCTCCGACACAAGCACGCCAAAGCAAGCCTGATAACAAAAATTGCAATCAGGTCTGGGTTCAATCACCAGTTTACTGAAAGCCTCCTTTGCAAATTCCTTATTAACAGGATTTCTCCAGCTGTCCAAATAAATAATGATTCACATCTGATTGCTCACAGCAGAAGATTTGTTCAGCCAGAAAATTAAATCGGATGTTTTGGCTTCTCTGATAGTCGAGGAGTTCCTACCAGCGTTTAGTGTGCAAATTCATTCCTTCCCAAATTTTAAGATCCACTGGATGATCGATGGATGCAGCCACACAAGTTAACACGTCCGTGACTTTCGGGATCGGGGAGTCGGCAAGTTATAAAGAGAAATAATTAAAAAATAAAAGTGTCGCCTCCTCAATGCACTGCAAAACAAGGTCGACCATCACTGCCGTGAAAATACCTTTTTGGCCTCAAACACCATGCTTGCACAATGTTCTCGACAGGCCTCCAGCAGAAACCTGGAAATATTATTCAGGTTGGTGAGGATATAAACAGCGAGTAGGATAGACACAAGCTTTCATTCACTCACAGGCTAGGCCAGCATTTATTGCCCATCACTAACTATCCAGAGGAGAGTTAAGTGTCATAGAGTCACAGAGATGTACAGCACGGAAACAGACCCTTCGGTCCAACCCGTCCACGCCGACCCAACCCGTCCACGCCGACCAGATATCCCAACCCAATCTAGTCTCACCTGCCAGCACCCGGCCCAAACCCTCCAAACCCTTCCTATTCATATACACATCCAAATGCCTCTTAAATGTTGCAATTGTACCAGCCTCCATCGCTTCCTCTGGCAGCTCATTCCATACACGTACCACCCTCTGTATGAAAACGTTTCCCCTTAGGTCTCTTTTATATATTTCTCCTCTCACCCTAAACCTATGCCCTCTAGTTCTGGACTCTCCGACCCCAGGGAAAAGACTTTGCCTATTTACCCTTTCCATGCCCCTCATAATTTTGTAAACCTCTATAAGGTCACCCCTCAGCCTCCGATGCTCTAGGGAAAACAGCCCCAGCCTGTTCAGCCTCTCCCTATAGCTCAAATCCTCCAACCCTGCTGTGGATCTGGAGTCACATCTAGGCCAGACTATGTAAGGATGACAGTTTCCTTCCATTTGTGAACCCAATGGGCTTTTCCTAACAATCAACAAGAGTGCATTAGTCAGGAATAAATGTTGAGTAATGGGGGAGGGGAATGGCTCTGGGTGGGTTACTCTTCGAAGGGTCGGTGTGAACTCGCTAGGGGTGGTATGATGGCTCAGTGGTTAGCACTGCTGCCTTACTGCACCAGGGACCCAAGTTTGATTTCACCCTCGGGTGACTGTGTGGAGTTTGCACATTCTCCCTGTGTCTGTGTGGGTTTCCTCCGGGTGCTCCGGTTTCCTCCCACAGTCCAAAGATGTGCAGGTCAGGTGGATTGGTCATGCTAAATTGCCCGTAGTGTTAGGTGCATTATTCAGAAAGGGGTGGGTTACTCTTCGGAGGGTCAGTGTGGACTTGTTGGGCCGAAGGGCCTGTTTCCACACTGTAGGGAATCTAATCTAACCTAACAAGCAATGGATTCACAGTTATCATTCTTAAGTCCAGACTTTTTTTGTTGAATTTAAATTCCAACATGGCAGGATTTGAACCTGGGACCCCTAGAACATTACCTGGCTCTTTCAATTAACAGACCAGAAATAATACCATTAGGCCATCACTTTTCCTTGGGGAGAGGTATGAGGAGAGAGAACTAACAAAGGAGAGGATGAGGGAGGTACGAGAGTGAAAGGCAGAAACATTTTAAAAACACATCACGATTTTGGGAAGTCGGAACGTGTTTTACACTCAATTGCTTTGGAGTGCTTTGAAGTGGAAAAGGGTTGCAAAATTGGCAGAGAACTCTGAATCAGAAGATCAGCAGTCATCTAATCAGAAGCTTTCTGCTGGTTTAATCAGCGGCAAGATCAAAACTCCGATGGTTTTGAACTCAGAAGCAAGGTAAGAGCATTTTGTCCCTGCTCAGAACAGCCTTCATCAGAAGGTTGCACACTGCCCATTTTCTCTGGCGTCGTATTCAGTGTTTGAGGATCGTAGAGTACAATTAGCAGTTAAGATGGACATGGCCCCCTGAAATAAACCCACGGGGAAGCTTCTCTCATTGTACAATGCTACCTTTTTTAAAACTGATGGGAGTCTAAAAGTCTCCAGCATGTCGGTACAGCCCTGTCTCAGGAGTAGGTATTCTGACAGATGGTAAGGTGCTCTCAGCTATCAGATACAACTGAATGAGCAAGTCCACGCAGCCCTACAAGCAAAAGAGAGAGTTTTCTGACACTCCTGATGGTCAGATGAAATCATTTCCAATCAAAACTGGCACTCAGGATTGCCAACTCTGATTGGATGCCCTGCTGGAGGCTTTATCACATGGTGTCCCAATCGCCAACTGTTTTTGGTCAAAGTGAGCCCAGGCCCGGCATTTTTAAACAACAAGGCAACATTCTTTGCCCGCGATCCACAAGATTAATCTTCACTTCTTGGAGGTTCCGGGACAATTGCGGAATCACAGAGCACTGAAAGTGACCATTCTGTCCATCACATCTGGGCTGGCTCTTTACTCGAGTTAACCAATTATCATGGTCTTTTCCCATAATCTTGCAAATTTCTCCTTTCCCCCCCATCAAGTCCTTATCCAGCTGTTATTTGAATATTACTGTAGAATCTCCATTCGCTGCCCTGTCAGACACCATCTTCCAGACCACAACATGGACCATAAGTACAATCTTTTCTCCTGTCACCTCTGACCCTTCACTTTAAATCTGTGTCCCTCTCGTCACCAACCTCTACCTTTGGAAGCAGCTTCTATTTGCTGTTAGAAAGTCCTTCAAGATTCTGCTAAATCTCTCCTTCATCCTCCTGCTTTAACAATCTCCCCTTCTCCTGCTCCCTCCCGCCCCAAGTATCTGAGTTCCCTCCTTGCTGGTACCATCTGGTAAATCCCCTCTGCACCCTCTCTTCCTGTTCCTTTTCTTGGGGGGGGGGGGGTTCAGGAAGTGACTTCACCACAGGAAATAACATCACCAACACAAAGAAACCCAAACATATAAACCAAAAGCAGGAATTTTCAGCACTACTTCGCCTGTGTCCCACTGAAGATGTTACCTAGTAGGGTAACAAAATGTCTGGAAATGAACCTTGAGGCTCAGCGAGCAAAGCTACATCCAAAACCGAGGTAGTGCTCTGGTGACCTGGGTTCAAGCCCCACCGTAGCAGATAGTAGAATTTGAATCCAATGAAAATCTGGAATTACAAGTTGAGCAGCAACCATTGGCAATGGTTGGGGGAAACCCCATCTGGTTCACTAATGCCCTTTGGGGATAGCCATCCTTACCTCGTCTGGCCTATGTTTGACTCCAGATTCTCAGCAATGTGGCTGCTCCCTAATTAGTGATGGGTTAATAATGCTGGCCTCATCTTGTGAATGAATAAAAAATGAACATGAAACTCCAGCTGAGATACTTTAGAAAGGATTATGATGATTCCCTAGCTTTTGTACTCATGCTTCGAATAATACTCCGTACACTGGCTTTGTCCCACAGCCTTTTCAACCTGTTCTACAATCTCCATTGCTTTGTATGGCCAGGTCCCTTTGGTCCCAGCACTCCTTTCATTGTCTGTGGCTACACCTCATTCTCCCTACACAGGAGTCAAAACAAAACAGCGATTCTTTTAAAACTGAATGTCTTGGTTGCATGGGAGCTCCATTGTGAACCTATGGGGCTCTTTCTTACCAGCAGAGAAACAATGGGCAGAAGGACGTTTCCCTCTGCTGTAGATCTCAATGACTCGACATAAACAAGACATGAGGGTCCAGTACCAGTTTTACTGGTTTCCCCGCTACTCGTTTTACTGGTCTACATCCTCCTGGTAGTCTACGAGTTCCCCTGAATTGTTTGGAAGAAGGGTGGGTCAGGCGGCAGCCAATGGGATCACTCACTACGGCATGTGCCCTTCAGCTCATTATCAGAATCCCTACTATGTGGAAGAAGGCCATTAGGCCCATTGAGTCTACATCACCACCCCCCCTCCCGGCATCGGCTTATGAGGAGAGACTGAGTAGACTGGGATTATATTCACAGGAATTCAGAAGACTGAGGGGAATCTTATAGAAATAGATAAAATTATGAAGGGAATAGACAAGATAGAGGTAGCGAGGATGTTTCCACTGGTGGGTGAAACGAGGACAAGAGGGCATAGCCTCAAGATTAGGGGGAGCAGGTATCGGACTGAATTGAGAAGGAACTTCTTCCACCCAGAGGGTTGTTCATCTATGGAATTCCTTGACACTACTTCAGGAAACGTTTTTAAAGCTAAGATAGATTTTGTTTGAACAGTAAAGGAATTAAGGGTTACAATGAGAGTGCGGGTAAGTGGAGCTGAGTCCAGGAAAGGATCAGCCATGATCTTAGTGAATGGTGGAATGGGCTCAAAGGGTCAGACATCCTACTCCTGTTCCTCATTCTTATGTTCACATAACAGCATTCCACCCAGACCCATGCCCACATCCTATCCCTGCATTTCTGGCAGCTAACCTAACCTACATGTCCCTGGGCGGTTTAGCACAGCCAATCCACCCTCACCTGCATATCTTTGGACTATGGGAGAAAACTGGAGCATATCCACGCAAACACGGGGAGGGTACGCAAACTCCACACACAGACTCGAGGCTGGAATCGAACCCGGGTCCCCAGCGCTGTGAGACAGCAGTGCTAACCACTGTGCCACCCCCCAATGCACTCTGGGTATACAGGTCTACATCATCGATGCAGCTACTGCAATTCTAGTCCTAACACAAAACCCTGGGGAACACCACTGTACCCAGTCCTTACTGTGTACAAAATAACGGCAACAAGACAATCACAGTGATTCATAGCAGGTGGACAGACTTGGGAGAAATGATGAGTTGCCATACAAATGCTACTCTTTCTATTTTTTGATCAGTCCAGGCTGGATTAAATGTTCTCTGAGGAGACAGACGAATGGCCTAACCCAGGGTACACATTTAACTAGTTTGCCGAAACCATCTGGACCCTGAGATTAAATTACTGACTGCTACTCAATTGTATCCGTGAGTGTTTTGTTCTTTTAATAAAATGTAGGCTCTGTGACAGAATGATATTTCGTGCTGTTATTGCTTGGCTGTAATAACAGATTCCTATGTTCATTTCTCTTGTTCTCAAGTTTGATCTAAAGTCTCTTACAACCATGAAGGGACATGAAAAGATGCACTACCTCTCTTCCTAGTTTCGGCTCCTCTTTCGACGTGAGCGAGTCTCTCTCCATTCAAGAGCGCCGAGCGTTCGAAGATTAATGGGCGGTCTAACTAAATGACCATTAAAAGATGGCAACTGGAAACCTCCATATGGAAGTTGACAGATTTTTGTTTCGTAACGCTGTTAAAGATTACAGACCCAAAACTGGGAATTGGAATTAAACTGTAGGTCAGCTAACATCCGAATCAGTGCTGGAACAGTCCTGATGGGCTCAATAGCCTCCTCCAGTCTTTATGTTTCTAATGGTGGCATTGTTTAAAATGTTCACTCATGGGATGCCCTGCCCGTTGAGAAGGTGAGGGTTGAGCTGCCTTCTTGAACTGCTGCAGTCCACCTGCTGTGGGTTGACCCACGATTTCCCATGAGTCCAGACAGTGGGTGGAGAAAAGTTATTGGATGATGGGACTATTGCAACCACACACAACCCTCTCCTGACTCTTGAGGAGAGTGCATATATTTTCCAACGAGGTTGTAGGGGTGGGTGACAGGAAAATAATCAGATCCTAAATATCACACAAGGGGTGATGAGGTCAATTGTAAAATACCTAGCAGCCCTGAGCTCGACTAATTAACGACAGATCAGGGATTGATCAGGGCGATCAGTGACATACCAGGCCAGGTATTTACCCACAAAGCCATTAGAACCACACCTACTCCCTGAAAGTGGCCACACAAGTAGATAGGGTGGCCAAGATGGCATTATGGGCATGCTTGTCTTTATTGGTCAGGGCATTGAGTACAAGAGTCCGGGTGCCATGTTGCAACTTTACAAAACTTTGGTTAGGCCGCACTAGAGTACTGCGTTCAATTCTGATCACTACATGACAGGAAGGATGTGGAGGTTTTGGAGAGGGTACAGAAGAGGTTTACCAGGATGCTGCCTGGATTAGAGGGTATGGGCTACAAGGGGAGGCGAGAAAAACTCAAGTAGTTTTCTCTGGAGCGACGGAAGGTGAGGGGAGATCTGATAGAAGGCTATAAAATTATGGGATGCGTAGATAGCATTGACGGTCAGAATCTTTTCCCCAGAGTTGAAATGTCAAATTCTAGGGGCCAC
Source organism: Chiloscyllium plagiosum (assembly GCF_004010195.1). Taxonomy (NCBI): domain Eukaryota; kingdom Metazoa; phylum Chordata; class Chondrichthyes; order Orectolobiformes; family Hemiscylliidae; genus Chiloscyllium; species Chiloscyllium plagiosum. The sequence goes on from NC_057752.1 coordinate 3,205,854, forward strand.
GCATTTAAGGTGGGACGGGGAAAGATCAAAGGAGATGTGAGGGGCAAGGATTTTGTACAGAGAGTGGTCAGAGTGTGGAACGTGCTGCCAGAGTGGTGCTGGGGGCAGATATGATTGGGGCGTTTAAGGGACTTTTAGATATGCGCATGAATATGCAAGGAATAGAGGGATATGGACCAAGGGCAGACAGAAGGGATCAGTTTAATTTGGTGCCATGGGTCAAAGGGCCTGTTCCTGTTCTATAACACCAAGAAGCTGTTTGAACTGCGATTCATTCAGGGACAAGCAGTGTAGCTGCTCCTCCACACCCCTC
>NC_057752.1:3206171-3214984 GCF_004010195.1 Chiloscyllium plagiosum
GTGCCTCCACTTCCTATCAGAACTCCCCCCCCCCACTCACTCCCCTCTCGAGGTGCTAGTCCTAACAGACTGACTGCTGTTCAGTCCCTGGACTGTAGTCAGACATGCCCTGACTGTGAGTGATCCAAATGGACGATGGACCAATGCCAAGCCTGAGGGTAGACAGTCTGTGCCCGTGACTGATGGCACCGGGACCCCCGCCCCCCCAACTGACAGTTGCATTCCCACCCCAGCTTAAATAGACCGAGGACTCACCAACCCCCCCCCCAACCCAGTTTCCAACATGGCTGCTTGATTGGATACAGGCGCTGTGTGTTTGCCACCCAGGCAGAGGGCACATGCTGTCAGTGTTAGATTGATGTCTCATGTGTCTGTGCTAAAGACCATGTCAATACGGCAGCACCCAGAGTCCTAGTGCCAATGCCCTAGCAAGCCTAGCATAGCATGGCAAGGCAAGACATGGCTATTACGAACATGAAGGTTGGTACCAAGTGAGCAAGTGCTAAGCGAACCAGTGGGCAGCCCTGAGATACAGCCTGGTCTGATGATGTCTCTGTACGCCCAGTCCCCTTGATGCAACCTTTCGATGTTGGCTGTGGCAGCCTGTGCTTCTCAAGGGTCAACCGGAGAGGTGCCATGAGGATCGCCAGGGACTGGCAAATGCCGGATGCCAATGCCCGCGGATGATTCTGCCACAAAGGTTGCATTAGCTCATGCCATTCAGGCCCGTATAAGATTCCAGCAAAGGGACACACAGAGGGAAGTGAGGGCTGTTGCAGACAGGTGAAATTCTCCGTCACCTTGCTGCCAAGTTGGTGTCCACTCTGCAGTCTGCACCTCACCTCCCCACGCCACACTTGCAAGAGTCCTGCTTGGCTTGAGTGGAAGAAGTTGAAAGAAATTATCCGAGTGCTCCTTACAACTTAATTCCCCTTACGTTTTGAGTACGGACATGGTACGAAATGGACAAAAGCCTCCAAACAAAAAATCTTCTTTGACTTTTCTTTTAAAACAGGAAAATCTTCAATTCTCTCCAATCATTAATCATGGACTGGTCTATTCAGAGACAAATTCTCAAATCCCGTATTCTGATGTCTCATTCGCCCAAATAGGGTGGGGTGGCACGGTGGCTCAGTGGTTAGCTCTGCTGCCTCACAGTAGCAAGGACCCGGGTTTGATTCCAGCCTCGGGTAGTCATGTGCGTGGGTTTCCTCCCATAATTCAAAGATGTGTAGTTTAGGTAAATTGCCAATAGTGTGCAGGGATGTGTAGGTTAGGTGCATAAGTCAGGGGTAAACGTAGGGGAATGGGCCTGGGTGGGTTACTCTTCAAAGGGTCAGTTTGAGCCGCAGGGCCTGTTTCCACAGGATTCTAAAGAAAATAGAGCCATCCAGCCAGAACTATTTTACAGGGCTACTAACTCAACCTCTAGAGGAAACCATTTCCAACAGCACTTCCAAATTTACTGTATCATTTCATAACTGGGAAAGTCTCAGCTGGAGACCTGGACCTTGGGAAACACAATATCTTGATTTATTTATATTTTTGTCTCTGACTGTACAGCAATTTATTAATTTATGGCTTTAATAAAAGGTGTTTGCACGGCCAGAGAAACAAGCTTCATTAAAATTTATGAGATCCATTTCCAATCTCTGGCCAAACATTGCTACGTGGTTAAATTTGCTGTATTCCCTTTGATGTACTAATCCATTGCAGTTAAAGGAAGACAAATCTATCTAAAATTGATGATGGGCCTTAACTGTTATAATGGGAAGATGCATCAAAAGTTGATGCTTAGAGTGTGGAACTTGCTCCCACATGAAACAGTTGAGGTGAATAACACAGATGTACTCAAAGACAGGCTGAAGAAGGAAGAAAGGAGGAGAAAGTTATTCCTCTGCTGTTATGATCATCATTATTATCCCATTCACCAGTTGACCCTGAGCTTACTGACCTATATTGCTTAAATGGAGAATGTGCAAACACCACACAGTCGCCTGAGGGAGGGATCGAACCCAGGTCTCTGGCGCCATGAGGCAGCAGTGCTAACCACTGAGCCACCGTGCTGCCCTGCCCGTGAGTCATAGAGTCCCTAACCAGGAGAAATAGGAGGGACGGCAACTATTTGCTCTCCTTAACATTGCGAAAACTTCAATCAAATCACCCCGTAATCTTGTCAAGTCCAGTTTGTTTCATTTAACTTTCTAAGTTAACCCTTGGGGTTTAGCTGTCAGATATCCAACTCTCCAACAAGGCAAACCTAACCATTTTCCCTTGATGTTCAGTGGCATCACTGGCTGAATCCCCCACTATTAACTTGTTGGTTACCATTGACCAGATCCTGAACTGGACTGGCCACATCAATACTGTGGCTTCAACAGCAAGTCAGAGGGTAGGAATACTGCAGTGAGTACTGCAGTGTCCACCATCTACAAGGCTCGAGTCAGGAGTGTGATGGAATACTCCCCATTTGCCCTGGATGGGTGCAGCCCCAACAACACTCAAGAAGCTCAACACCATCCAGGACAAAGCAGCCCCCGCTTGGGTTGGCATCAAATCTTCTCCATCAAAGAGGCACAGTGCCAGCAGTATGTACCATCTACAAGATGCAACGTGCCAAAGTCTCCTCAGACAGCTCCTTTCAAACCCACAGCCTCTGCCATCTAGAAGGACAAGGGCAGCCGATACATAAGAACATCGCCTGCTTGCAAGTTCCCCTCTGAGCCACTCACCACCCAGACCCGCTGAAACTGTGAGGGAAATGCCAGCTCCTGAGGTTACAGACTTGAGGGGAGGGGGGCACGGAGGAGTTGGTCCACAGCATTCTCGTGGATGTTCACTTGCTGGCAATGCTAGCTGTGTCTTCAATCCGTCCCACATGCTACAGCGGGCATGCTGGGTAAATGATGAATGACACCTTGCCTTGGAGATGAGACTTTGCATTCATGTGGATTAGGTGGTGGGTAACTCTCCCGCCATGTAATCAGAGACAGATATTCCTACAGGTAGATCAGGAACGGCAAGGCTTCACGGCATTTGCCTTCTTGCATCGGCTCCTTTACCACCTCAGGTTGGCACAGACTGGTAGCCAGGTCCATCATGACTTGAACCAGCTTGGTTCATGTTGACGCGGCCACGTCCCTCTCAGTGACAGATGCTGCTGGTCTCTGCTTGGAGAAAGTGCTGTGCCCTTGCTGTCTTCAGCACTTCCACATGGTGTTCGACATAGGGGAAGCAATGATTTTTTAAAAATTATTTATTTGTGGAATGTGGGCGTCGCCCAGCATTTATCGTCCCTAGTTGCCCCTTGAGAAGGTGGGGGTGAGCTGCCTTCTTGAACCGCTGCAGTCCATCTGCTGTGGCTTGACCCACAATGCCCTGTTGGGGGGGAGGGGTGCAATTGTGGGCTGCCTTTTCAGGCTGGGCTGAGAGAATCTGGGGTGACTCCCAGGGTAAGTCCCTCCTGACTGAGCCACAGATTAAACCAAGACTCCTGGTGGGCTGGGTGCAGCAGCAATCGTAGGCCGCCCAGTTACCCCCAGCATGTCTGCAAAAGCCACTCTTAAGTTCAACTTTAAAAGCACCCTCTTCTCTTATGTAGCCCTCCCTGGCTGCTGCTTTCAGAGATTGATGGGGAAGCGCTTTATAAAACTGGAAGGGACTCTCAGTTGCTTTAGACTGTTCTCGATATAATGGCCGGCTATCTACTCTCGTGTTGAAAAGAGAGTTGGGGAAAACCAGTTCGGTCTCCGCAAAAGCCCTTTGCTTTCTTGTTAAAACAAAAGCGCGTTTTCCGATTCAAGTCCTGACGATCAGCCTTTCTTTAGGAAGATTGGTGAAAGAAAAATAAATACTGGTCAATGTTGACTAAGGAACTGAGCACCGCTGAGTGGCAGCGGTGGCCCAAGCAGCATCTGCACTCTGACAGTCCACCACATGATGGCAGTGTTGGCACAGATGCATTGACGCTGCCTTTTCAGGCTGGGCTGAGAGAATCTGGGGTGACTCCCAGGGTAAGTCCCTCCTGACTGAGCCACAGATTAAACAGTGCACTCTGACAGTCCACCACATGATGGCAGTGTTGGCACAGATGCATTGACACAGCGAGTGCCCGTGCACGAACACAAACAGAGGGAGAGAGTCAGGAGAGGACACAGAGAGAGAGAGAGAGGCAGAGAAAGAAAGAGAGAAAATGAAAGCGATAAGTCAAGAGAGACAATGCAGTGGAGACACAAAGGAGAGAATTGAGAGCAGACATTATCCATTTGGGAGGCAGTACCATAGAATCATGGTACTGATCCAGCCACAGAAGGGACTCTGTTGGAAGAGTGGAGGAAACTCATTTACACAGAAATTGTGGTCTTAATGCTTTTTTCCTTAATCCAATCGGTATCCAATACTTGAATCACAGAACAATTCAGCACAGAAGGTGGCTACCTTTTTTCCATTCTATCGCAGCTGGCTCCGAGACAGAACAAATGAATAAATCCTGCCCCCCCTCTCTTCCCTAACAGCCCTGCGTAGCTTCTTTCTCACATCTGGTTCCAAATTTCCTTTCGAAAACTGCGATTGAATCTGCCACCACCACCACCCTTTCATGGGTGGAATCCCGTGCCCTCTCCCTGGTGGTGGTGAGGCAGTGTATTGAGCAGGAAGGGGAATCCCGTGCCCTCTCCTTGGTGGGTATGGTGGTAGTGGGGTAATTAATCCACCACGAAGGTTCTGAGCGGGAGCCCCATCACTCTCCCTCCTCCACCCCCATCAAATCTACAGTGAGAAACCTCCTGGACCACGTTCCCTCCCCACCACTGACTGAGGTTCTTAAATGGGCAAACAAAACCCTTTCTTTTCTGTAAGACCATAAGACACAGGAACAGAGGTAGGCCATTCAGCCCATCAGGTCTGTTCCGCCATTCAATGAGATCGTGACTGATCTGATCATCCTCAACCCCACTTTCCTGCCTTTTCCCCCATACATCCATGATTCCCTTCCTGATTAAAAATCTGCCTGTCTCAGCCTTGAATAATGACTCAGCCTCGACAGCCCTCTGTGGTAAAGAATTCCACAGATTCACTCCCCTCAGAGAGAAGAAATTCCTCCTCATCCTTGCCCCTTATCCTGGGATGATGCCCTATGGTCCGAGAATTTCCCACAAGGGGAAACAACCATTCCCCATCTCCCCTCTGTCAAGTCCCCCTGAAAATCTTATATGTTTCAATAAGGTCACTCTCATTCTTTTAAACCCCAATGAGTACAAGCCCAGCCGACTCAACCTCTCATAAAAAAAACCCTCCATAACTGGATTCCACACAGCTAAGCTTCTCTGGACAGCCTCTGACGTCAGTATGCTTTTCCTTAGATAAGGGACCTATGTCACACAGCTGGTCCCTTTTCTCAAGGATACTGTGTCCTTGGTTTTTCTCAGAGGGGTCATAAACAGGCCGGGCTCCAAAACGTCTGGGTTGGTGCAGAGATGAAAGGGTTTCCTGAGAGGCCTTTTTGTTTATACGTACACAGATGAGACTTCAGGCCGCAGCTTTCATGTTTTCGAAGTGACCTGTATCATGAAAGGGGAGCGGTCAGTCCTGAAAGCTGAAGTCTTGTTTGAGTCAGTTCAGCAGCGGAGCTGTGTGTGAAACAGGCTGCTCAACTCTCTCTCCTTCTGCCCTTCGAACTTTGACCTATGAGCATCTGTTTCGTTTTTACTGTGTTTAAGGGGGTTTGCTTATTGCACGTATTTTTCAGAACAGCATAATTAAGTCTAGTTTGGATAGACTGAGTTCTGTGAGTATTCTATATTCTATTCTTTGCGTTTCATTCCATAATTCTGTCAATAAATTTTTGTCTGCTTTACAACCTGGTAGTCAACCTCGCTAACTCACTCCGGGTAATTTTCACTGTATACTTACCGACAGAAATTGCAAAGTTATGGTCTGGGCTGCCTGCTTAAGGATGTTTTGAGTGATCTGGCCGAGTCGAGAACACCCAAAACTGTTCACGTTATTTCAACTATGGCCTGACTGGTGCATTGCATCATTAGATTAGATTACTTACAGTGTGGAAACAGGCCCATCAGCTCAACAAGTCCACACCGACCCGCTGAAGCGCACCCACCCAGACCCATTCCCCTACACCTAACACTACAGGCAATTTAGCATGGCCAATCCACCTGACTGGCACATTTTGGACTGTGGGAGGAAACCGGAGCACCCGGAGGAAACCCACGCAGACACGGGGAGAATGTGCAAACTCCACACAGACAGTTGGCTGAGGCAGGAATTGAACCCGGGTCGCTGGCACTGTAAGGCAGCAGTGCTAACCACTGTGCCAACGTGCCACCCTTTTTTTAGATTAGATTAGATTACTTACAGTGTGGAAACAGGCCCTTTGGCCCAACAAGTCCACACCGACCCTCCGAAGAGCAACCCACCCAGACCCATTCCCCTACATTTACCCTTTCGCCTAATTTTTGTAGCAAACATCTCTGTTTTTATACTCTATTCCCTGGAAATGAAGGTCAACATTCCAATTGCTGTCCCTATTACCCGCTGAACTTGGATACCAGCTTGTTGTGAGTTTTGCAGGAGGACCTCCAAATCCTTTTGTGGTGCAGCTTTCCGCAGTCTTTCTCCCTTTAAGTAATATTCAACAACTTCTCATAAACTCAGCAATGCACTCAGTTCTGTCATTCGAGTCAGTAAATAATTGCGGCCCCAACACTGACCCTTGCGGTGCTCCGCTAGTTCCTAGCTCCTGTTCTCACAAAGCCCCCCCCCCCCCGTCAGCCTTCTAAGAGTTGGCCAATCCTCTATCCATTAGGAGAAAGTGAGGACTACAGATGCTGGAGATCAGAGTCAAGAGTGTGGTGCTGGAAAAGCACAGCAGGTCAGGCAGCATCCGAGGAGCAGGGGAATCAACGTTTCAGGCATAAGCCCTTCATCAGGATTCCTGATGAGGGGCTTATGCCCGAAACATTGACTCTCCTGATTCTCGGATGCTGCCCGATCTGCTGTGCTTTTCCAGCACCACATTCTCGAATCCTTGAATTAATATACCCACCCAACACCATGGGCACTTATCATATTGTCTGAAGTGCTGTACCTTATCAAGTGCCTTTTGGAAATCCAAATATATTGCTATCTGGGGCTGATGAATCGATCTTGCACCTCTATTCCACAAGATGAAAAGTCAAACAGTTCGAAAATGTCAGAGAGTATGGTCCCAGGCACTCAGAGGGAATCAAATTCCCCGTTGCCGTTGGAAACAGGGAGCCTGACTGCTCACTCCGAAGGCTTGTCAGGATTCGCTGCTTTAGAGTTTTTGAAGTCTCCTCTTGAGGCAGCAGCTTCAGCGTGGGGTGGAGGGGGGTGGGGGTAGAAGGCTTTGTGAAAACTCCATATGAACCAGTCGCTGTAGGACATTCGCAAAAATTCGGCACTTCATTTCAATTCCAGGCTGCTTTCAAGTAGCTCCATGCCTAATCAACTGCATCCAATTTCAAAAGATTTCATATTTTCAGGATGTGGGTCTGTTCGGCTGTCTGCTGCTGGCAGAAATAGCTGTGCTGAACTGGCCTGTCTTTGCTCGACATGCATTGACATAGCGCCGCCAACAAACCACCAGGCACAAATCAGACAAGATTTGACCCTATTAGCTGACCAAGCCACATGGACAGAGAGTTCGGCTTTAAGGAATAGTTTAAATAAAAGAACAAAGTCTAGGTAGAGAGGGTTAGGGACAGACTTTCAGAGGTGGCTGTTAGCAGTTTAATTTGATTTGCTTTATTATTGTCACATGCACCGAGATACAGTGAAAAGTATTGTTGTGCGTACTGTCCAGGTGAGTCAGTGCATCAGGGTGATAGAACAGATTGGAGCATCACAGCTACAGAGAAGGTGCAGAGAAAGATGTATGAGAGGTCCATTCAGAAGTCTAATAACAGCAGGGAAGAAGCTGTTCTTGAATCTGTTGGTCTGTGTGTATCTTCTGCCCGAGGGAAGAGTTTGGAAGAGATGATAAGGGGTGGGAGGGGTCTTTGATGATGTTGCTGCCTTCCCGAGGCAGTGGGAAGTGTAGATGGAGCCAGTGGATGGAAGGTTGGTTTGGGTGATGGACTGGGCTGTGTTCACAACTCTCTGTAGTTTCTCACTGTCCTGGGCAGAGCAGTTGCCGTACCAAGCCGTGTAACATCCTGATGGGATGATTTCTGTGGTGCATCTGTAAAATGGTGGAGCGCTTAAAACCAGGGACACTCAAGAAACCAGGATCAGAGGACTGCAGAAATCTGGGTGGGTTATTATTTTTTTCACAGTGTTATTTCTTCCATTTCCTGCTTTGCAAAGTGGTGGGACACGACTTCTCCCAGGTTAGCAGGTTTGCTACAATCTGAAACACCAGCCAGGGAGAGAAATGGAGGTCTTTCAAGGGCCTTAGGTAGAGAGCGTTGGCCATAATGCAAGCTCTTATGGTTCATTTTTGACCACGCACTGAAAATTCAGCTTTGTAAGTCAGTGAAAAATGCGTTGTTTTTCAAAAATGTGACTGTTTAGGATCTTCAAGATAATTGAATCAAATGGACCGTTAAAAGCAGATGTGTGGCAGCTGCACAGCAGTTTATCGTGAGCTTTAGATTAGATTAGATTACATTATAGTGTGGAAACAGGCCCTTCGGCCCAACAAGTCCACACCGCCCCGCCGAAGCGAAACCCATACCTCTACATTTACCCCTTACCTAACACTGCGGGCAATTTAGCATGGCCAATTCACCTAACCTGCACATCTTTGGACTGTGGGAGGAAACCGGAGCACCCGG
>NC_057752.1:3215396-3240759 GCF_004010195.1 Chiloscyllium plagiosum
CTCACACACACAGACACACACACACATGCATAGACACAGACACACACACAGACACAGATGCACATGCACACACACAGACACACACACACCCACACACACATACACCCCCACCCCCACACATGAGCACACACCGATACATACACACACATGCACTCCCCTTCCCCTCTGTGTTCTGGATTCTCCAGCCGGTGGTGGTGGGGGAACAATCTCTCAGTTTCGGCCCCATCGAGATCCTCCAGAATCATCTCCGTTTCACTGAGATTCCCTCTCATTCTTCTAAACTCCAGAGAATATCTATTACCCTGATGTCCTTCTGTGATTTGTCTGGACAGCACACAAGACAATAGTTTTCACTGTATCACAGTACACAGGACGATCATAAATCAATGTACTCAGCCTTTCATGGTGGGATAACCCTCTCATCCCATGGACCAGTACCCTGGCCCTTCGCTGGACCATTCCACTTCTCCTTTCTCAGTGTTCCCACCTGGAGACAGCTCCTGAATCTACGCAGCCAGAAGAGGAAGCGAACAGGGTGCTGTTGGCACCTACCTGACCCAGGCTGTTGGCATTCCAGCCTTCAGAATCATCTGCTGCCACCCTCCGCCCCACCAAGAGTCCGGCTTGCTGTAGCGACATGAGCTTTTGCATGCAACTCTTTAACAATGGAGCTCAGTGGTTAGCACTGCTGCCTCACCGGGCCAGGGACGCAGGTTCGATTCCAGCCTCAGGCGACTGTCCGTGTGGAGTTTGCACCTTCTCCCCGTGTCTGCATGGGTTGCTCCGGTTTCCTCCCACAGTCCAAAAGTGTGTAGGTTAGGGTGGATTAGCCATGGGAAATTGTCCATAGTGTTCAGGGATGTGCAGGTTAGGTGCATTAGTCAGGGGTAAGAGTAGAGTAATGGGGAACAGGTTTGGGTGGATACTCTTCGGAGGATTGGTGTGGAATTGTTGGACGAAAGGGCCTGTTCCCACACTGTAGGAATTCTCTGCGTTCTTGCTGACAAATGCACGCTGCAATCAGAAACCACGGGTAGGAATCCTTGAGGCGCTGATTTACCTTCCCATGGCCCGATTCACCAGGAATCTCTCCTTCACTCAGGGGTGTGTTTTGGAGAGCTGGGCGGGATGTTAGATAGCTGGTTATGAACTCATCTCCCTCGGCCATCGAGCCCTGAGGTAAGATTTGAACCCACAGATGCTGACTTGGAGTCACCCAACATGCAAACAGACCCTTCGGCCCAACCTGTCCATGCCGACCACGTTTCCCCACCTTAATTAGTCCCATTTGCCAGCTTGGTTCAAAACGAGGGGGCATAGTTTTGAGGCGAGAGGACAAAGATTTAAAAGGGATCATGTTCTTGATAAGCTACCATGAAAGGTTTTAAAATGACCTGGAGATGGTTGCTGAGCATGTTACCAACGTCGGTCACTTTGTAGGCAGTGCAGGCCAGAGAACTGGTGTATAACGCTGTATGCTGAGGAAGGGTCACTCCACCCGAAGCCGTTAACTCTGATTTTCCTTCTCCACGGGAGGTTTTCCAGCAACTTCTGTCATTTTTTTCTTTCGACAATGCTGTTGTCCCTCTCTCCAAGCATCGGTTTACCCTCTGTTCCCATCGCAAAGACTAAAATGTGGTTTCCGATGACCAGCAGTGATGAGAGCATCTACCATGCTGCCTGGGAAGCAACAAAATGTGTCGTTTGAATCCCTGGTGTGGCCTTCCATGCAGATGGAGCAGCATGTTCAGAAGGAAATCTCTCATGGGGAACTTTCAACATTGCACACTGTTTGATAAAGATGTCTTTCAGTCATCCTGATCAGGGGCTCTGTTGCAGGAGACTGGAGGATACAGGACATTCCTTTTGAGTGGCAATGTCGCCCTGATACCACTGGGAAAGAGCAATGCTTTTGCACTCGAAACCTGGAGCTTTTGCCTCAGTCAAGCCTTTGTTCAATCCCCAGCCTCAAATCCCGACAGGACGTGAGTCAATGGAAGAAATTCGCACCAAATTCCGCATTAAATTGTTCATCTCACTCGGAGAGATGAAAAGTGAGGCAATGATACGTTTTTCATCACAGAAGCTGGATTTGCACTGAATACTCCTAATCTAATGATTTGTTCATGGCAATACGATGGCTCAGTGGTTAGCACTGCTGCCTCACAGCGCCAGGGACCCAGGTTCAGTTCCAGCTTCGGGCGACTGTCTGTGTGGAGTTTGCATGTTCTCCCCGTGTCTGCATGAGTTTTCCCGGGTGCTCCGGTTTCCTCCCACAGTCCAAAGATGTGTGGGTTAGGGTGGATTGGCCATGCTGAATTGCCTATGGTGTTCAGGGATGTGTAGGCTAGGTGCATTAGTCAAGGGCAAATATAGAATAATGGGGTAGGGGAATGGGTCTGGATGGGCCGAAGGGCCTGTTGCCGCACTGTAGGGATTCTATATGCAGGTGAGGGTGGTATGACCATGACACAGTGTCCATAGTGTTCAGGGATATGTAGGTTAGGTGAGTTGGCCATGGGAAACGTAGGGTGATGTGATAGGGGCGTGTGTCGGGGTGGGATGCTCTTCAGAGGGTCAGTATGGACTTGATGGGCTGATTGGCCTGCTTCCACACTGCAGGGATTCAAGCACAATAGCAATGCTCCCCCTGTCAGGGTGGGGTGAAGATGGCCATGTTGTGTTAGTTTTCCCGAAACGCAAATGGACAGTGAATTTATTGGCCGTTGGAGTCCTTCTCTGTCCCTCTGTTGCTCCTGGACTCGACTATCCTAACACACTCCTACCTGGTCTCCCACGTTCTCCTCTCTGTTAACATGAGCTCATCCATAACTCTGCTCTTCATTGCACCAGCTCCCATTCTCCCCTCACCCCTTTCGCTCACTGGCCTTCACCGGCTCCCAGTCAAACTGTCCTCCGCATTTTCAAAGGCCCTCAGGCAGCTCACGGTCTCCTCCAGCCCCAGCAATGTCCGGGATTTCTGCTGTCCTCCAATCCTGACCTCCTGTCTATCCACCGCCAACGACGGCCGCGCTCTCGGTTGCTGGGGCCCGGAAGCTCTGGAATGCCTCTGCCTTTTCATTGCCATCGAGGTGCTTGATAAATACAGGTTGTTGTTGTGGCACTCATTGCCCACACTGGCTCCCCCCACCCCTCCACAAATGGTTAAACTCGGAGGACTGGAAGCAAATTGTGGCATGCAATATGAGCTTAATTGAAAAGGAGAACAAATAACCATTAGCTTCGCCAACCTCCCCAGCTGAGGTGATGATCTGAAAGCTTATAGGGTCCTCTCTAGAATTGAATCAATATTCATCAATATGAAGACACTTTCCTCCCTTCACACACACGCCATAACTCAACATGTTATCTGCTTATGCAGGCCTGAGAGTGTTCATAAATAACAGCCTTCCTCTCTGTTTCAAACTTGGAGTTAATTTCCAAACTTGTGCAGTCTGGTATCAGAGGTGAACAGTCTCCATAAAAGCAGTCACAATCCCTCTTGCCTTGAAGTGTAATAATAAGCTGTTTATCCAGAGAAATCTCTCAATGACAAATGCGTTCCCTTCTGTTTGACACGTGGCCATATGCGCAGCTTGATCGATGGGCCCAGTTCGACAAGAGGCCTCCTCCACTCCACTGTAGGCAGCCTCTAAGCACACAATGGCTTATGCAGCAAAAAAAAACCCGTTATAATTGAGCTGGGAATTGGTGAACAACATTAATTAGCCCTTTCCTGCTTGCCATTTGACATTGCCGCTGGATTTGCAATACAAACATCAGGGATGGTCGTCAACGGTAAGGTCCGAGGGAGTGTTGCTGAACAAAGAGACCTTGGAGTGCAGGTTCATAGCTCCTTTGCCAGGGTTGGAGGATTTGAGCTATAGGGAGAGGCTGAACAGGCTGGGGCTGTTTTCCCTGGAGCGTCGGAAGCTGAGGGGTGACCTCATACAAAATTCTGAGGGACATGAATAGGATAAATAGACAAAGTCTTTTCCCTGGGGTCGGGGAGTCCAGAACTAGAGGGCATAGGTTGAGGGTGAGAGGGAAAAGATATAAAAGGGACTTAGGGGGCAATGTTTTCACACAGAGGGTGGTGTGTGTATGGAATGAGCTGCCGGAGGAAGTGGTGGAGGCTGGTACAATTGCAACATTTAAGAGGCATTTGAATATATGAATAGGAAGGGTTTGGAGGGATATGGGCCGGGTGCTGGCAGGTGGGACTAGATTGGGTTGGGATGTCTGGTCGGCATGGACGGGTTGGACTGAAGGGTCTGTTTCCATGATGCACATCTCTATGACTCTAGAACTGTGCAGTCCCATGTTGGATCTGAGATATCCTGGGTAGTGAGCCATGGTGTAGAGGTACCCGTGCTGGACTGGTCAGAAGTCACAGAACGCCAAGTTACTGCCTGACAGGTTCATTTCAAATCACAAGCTCTCGGAGCGCTACCCCTTCCTCAGGCACCGTAATGTGTCCTGTCCTCCTTCTCTTGCAGAGGGGCATTGTCACAGTGCATTAGTCAGGGGTAAATATAGAATAATGGGGTAGGGGAATGGGTCTGGGTGGGTTACTCTTTAGAGGGTCTGTATGGACTGGATGGGCCGAAGGGTTTGTTTCCACACTGTAGGAGGTTCTATATGCAGGTTGGGGTGGAATGGCCATGACACAGTGTCCACAGTGTTCAGGGATGTGTAGGTTCGGTGAGTTAGCCATGGGAAACGTAGGGTGATGTGGTAGTGGTGTGTGTCGGGGTTGGACACTCAGTGGTGCTGAAATGTCTCCCTCAGACGGGCAGTCCTAGAGCTGTACAGCACGGAAACAGACACCCTTCGGCCCAACTGCGTCCGGGCTGACCAGGTATCCCAACCTAATCTAGTCCCATTTGCCAGCACCCGCTCCATATCCTTCCAAACCCTTCCTATTCATATACCCATCCAGATGCCTTTTAAATGTTGCAATTGTACCAGCCTCCACCACTTCCTCTGGCAGCTCATTCCATACACGTACCACCCTCTGTGTGAAAAGGGCAATGCTAATGTGCGATGTTACAGCTGCACTGTGTCCAATAACTGCAATTACGGACATTAGCAAAGAGCAGATTCCCCACTTATCTGCAGACAGCGCCCTCGACTCCCACTACCTCAGTACCTGGAGAGCGGAATCTCCCAGGTGACCAGCCAGCACTGATGGATGGTCTTCGAGAACGGTGGAAATGAAATTCGCAAGTTGGCACTGACACAATTTGCCGCCTTTCACTGACAGGATGGTGCACGACGACAGTAAGTAATCAGATCAGCTCCAATTAGCAGAAACATTCACAGAAACAAAGGGCACGCAAACTCACATAGCTTATTGTTTCAGAGGAGCAGCTTTCCGAATCTGTAGGTTTCCAACAGAAAAAGCAATAGACCAAGGAATCACAGCTGATCATGAAGAGGGTCACAGGGGTGGGAGGGTAATATTTACAGAGAGTCATGGGATGGAAGGGTAATATTTACAGAGAATCACTGGGATGGGAGGGTAATGTTTACAGAGAGTCATGACAGAAAAAGCAATAGACCAAGGAATCACAGCTGATCATGAAGAGGGTCACAGGGGTGGGAGGGTAATATTTACAGAGAATCACTGGGATGGGAGGGTAATGTTTACAGAGAGTCATGGGATGGGAGGGTAATATTTACAGGGGTCACTGGGATGAGAGGGTAATATTTACAGAGGGCACTGGGATGGGAGGGTGATATTTACAGGGGTCACTGGGATGGGAGGGTAATATTTACAGGGGTCACTGGGATGGGAGGGTAATATTTACAGGGGTCACTGGGATGGGAGGGTAATATTTACAGGGGTCACTGGGATGGGAGGGTAATATTTACAGGGGTCACTGGGATGGGAGGGTAATATTTACAGGGGTCACTGGGATGGGAGGGTAATATTTACAGGGGTCACTGGGATGGGAGGGTAATATTTACAGGGGTCACTGGGATGGGAGGGTAATATTTACAGGGGTCACTGGGATGGGAGGGTAATATTTACAGGGGTCACTGGGATGGGAGGGTAATATTTACAGGGGTCACTGGGATGGGAGGGTAATATTTACAGGGGTCACTGGGATGGGAGGGTAATATTTACAGGGGTCACTGGGATGGGAGGGTAATATTTACAGGGGTCACTGGGATGGGAGGGTAATATTTACAGGGGTCACTGGGATGGGAGGGTAATATTTACAGGGGTCACTGGGATGGGAGGGTAATATTTACAGGGGTCACTGGGATGGGAGGGTAATATTTACAGGGGTCACTGGGATGGGAGGGTAATATTTACAGGGGTCACTGGGATGGGAGGGTAATATTTACAGGGGTCACTGGGATGGGAGGGTAATATTTACAGGGGTCACTGGGATGGGAGGGTAATATTTACAGGGGTCACTGGGATGGGAGGGTAATATTTACAGGGGTCACTGGGATGGGAGGGTAATATTTACAGGGGTCACTGGGATGGGAGGGTAATATTTACAGGGGTCACTGGGATGGGAGGGTAATATTTACAGGGGTCACTGGGATGGGAGGGTAATATTTACAGGGGTCACTGGGATGGGAGGGTAATATTTACAGGGGTCACTGGGATGGGAGGGTAATATTTACAGGGGTCACTGGGATGGGAGGGTAATATTTACAGGGGTCACTGGGATGGGAGGGTAATATTTACAGGGGTCACTGGGATGGGAGGGTAATATTTACAGGGGTCACTGGGATGGGAGGGTAATATTTACAGGGGTCACTGGGATGGGAGGGTAATATTTACAGGGGTCACTGGGATGGGAGGGTAATATTTACAGGGGTCACTGGGATGGGAGGGTAATATTTACAGGGGTCACTGGGATGGGAGGGTAATATTTACAGGGGTCACTGGGATGGGAGGGTAATATTTACAGGGGTCACTGGGATGGGAGGGTAATATTTACAGGGGTCACTGGGATGGGAGGGTAATATTTACAGGGGTCACTGGGATGGGAGGGTAATATTTACAGGGGTCACTGGGATGGGAGGGTAATATTTACAGGGGTCACTGGGATGGGAGGGTAATATTTACAGGGGTCACTGGGATGGGAGGGTAATATTTACAGGGGTCACTGGGATGGGAGGGTAATATTTACAGGGGTCACTGGGATGGGAGGGTAATATTTACAGGGGTCACTGGGATGGGAGGGTAATATTTACAGGGGTCACTGGGATGGGAGGGTAATATTTACAGGGGTCACTGGGATGGGAGGGTAATATTTACAGGGGTCACTGGGATGGGAGGGTAATATTTACAGGGGTCACTGGGATGGGAGGGTAATATTTACAGGGGTCACTGGGATGGGAGGGTAATATTTACAGGGGTCACTGGGATGGGAGGGTAATATTTACAGGGGTCACTGGGATGGGAGGGTAATATTTACAGGGGTCACTGGGATGGGAGGGTAATATTTACAGGGGTCACTGGGATGGGAGGGTAATATTTACAGGGGTCACTGGGATGGGAGGGTAATATTTACAGGGGTCACTGGGATGGGAGGGTAATATTTACAGGGGTCACTGGGATGGGAGGGTAATATTTACAGGGGTCACTGGGATGGGAGGGTAATATTTACAGGGGTCACTGGGATGGGAGGGTAATATTTACAGGGGTCACTGGGATGGGAGGGTAATATTTACAGGGGTCACTGGGATGGGAGGGTAATATTTACAGAGAGTCACTGGGATTGGAGGGTAATATTTACAGAGATTCACTGGGATGGGAGGGTAATATTTACAGAGCGTCACTGGGATGGGAGGGTAATATTTACAGGGGTCACTGAGATGGGAGGGTAATATTTACAGGGGTCACTGCGATGGGAGGGTAATATTTACAGGGGTCACTGGGATGGGAGGGTAATATTTACAGGGGTCACTGGGATAGGAGGGTAATATTTACAGAGAGTCATGGGATGGGAGGGTAATATTTACAGGGGTCACTGCGATGGGAGGGTAATATTTACAGGGGTTACTGCGATGGGAGGGTAATATTTACAGAGGGTCACTGCGAAGGATGTATAATATTTACAGGGGTCACTGGGATGGGAGTGTAATATTTACAGAGAGTCACTGGGATGAGAGGGTAATATTTACAGAGTCACTGGGATGGGAGTGTAATATTTACAGGGGTCACTGCGATGGGAGGGTAATATTTACAGAGGGTCACTGGGATGAGAGGGTAATATTTACAGGGGTCTCAGGGATGAGAGGGTAATATTTACAGAGAGTCACTGGGATGGGAGGGTAATATTTACAGGGGTCACTGCGATGGGAGGGGAATATTTACAGGGGTCAATGGGATGAATGGGTAATATTTACAGAGAGTCACTGGGATGGGAAGGTAATATTTACTGGGGTCACTGGGATGAGAAGGTAATATTTACAGAGGGTAACTGGGATGGGAGGGTAATATTTATAGAGAGTCACTGGGATGGGAGGGTAATATTTACAGAGAGTCACTGGGATGGGAGGGTAATATTTACAGGGGTCACTGGGATGAGAAGGTAATATTTACAGAGGGTAACTGGGATGGGAGGGTAATATTTATAGAGAGTCACTGGGATGGGAGGGTAATATTTACAGAGAGTCACTGGGATTGGAGGGTAATATTTACAGAGGGTCACTGGGATGGGAGGGTAATATTTACAGAGGGTCAATGGACCAGAAGGCTGTGCCGACCCTCCTGGCAGTTTGGTGATGTCTGTGAACATCCTTGCTGGTGTCTCCTGTGAGAACTTTGAGAAGCGTTGCTCGCTCCACATTCTCAGCAGCGTCTGATTTGGTCATGCTGTGTCGAAGGCCTGTAATCTGGCCCGGGTTTATTGCCTTGATGTTATCACAGACATCTATAACTCCTCATGTAAACATGTTGGACCTGATGTCAGTGAGAAACCCGTTGAAACATCAGGATATTTAATGGGATACGCTGGGTTCCTTTCTCGCTCCTGACAGTCCTGCATAAATCAATGAGCTCTATGCCACGATACGTCAGCATTGGAATTTGTATTCACTCGCTGTATTCAATTCATACACCAGATTTTAATAAACTACCATACAAGCGTGTACTGTTTTCGACGTGGCCTGTGAAATATCAAGCATGGCTAAATATTTCTTAAAAGATATTAACGTGTCAAGTGATATGCTATCTTGCTTCCAACAAAACACAAGTTGGTTTTGAAAAATGCATTCTGCGCAAATCTTCATAAATGAAATGTCAAAATACCACATCCAATGGCATATCAAAGTCCGGAGCAAGTTCACGGTCATCAAAACTACCTGTGGAAAATAGAAGCTATCAACAGGTTTGAACCCAATGTCAAACATTAAATCGCAATGAAGCCAACCATCAGCACCAAGAATTCTCACTCCATGTATCCAATAGTTTCACCAACCATCAGTCATTAATCCCTTCCCATGAATACTCGAGTTCTGGTCAATTTTGTGTAAAAGTCAGCCCCTGGCACATTGTATATGCCCATGACTTCAACCCCATTCTGGCATAAGCCATATTTGATAGAGGCGGGTATTTTCCCAATCAAAAGTAAACACCTCAAAGATGCTGTCATTCAGAAACCACAACAGAAGCCGCTGGAGAAGCTCAGCAGGTCTGGGCAGCATCTGTGGGGAGGAGTCAGAGTCGACCTGAAACGTTCCACTCTGACTTCTCTCCGCCGATGCTGCCAGACCTGCTGAGCTTTTCCAGCAATTCCTGTTGTTTTATTTTCCGAACCAAGGAGGTGGGACTTGAACCCTGGTCTCCCAGCCCACCTCTTTCCTTGTTTCCCGGTATCTTCGAATCAGCCCTGTTCTGGTATGTTGCTGCATCTCTGGTGTAGGTTGGGCTTGAATGCAAGCTCCTTGACTTATAGAGGTTGGGCCACTACCACTGCACTGCCAGTGTGCCAACTTGATCGAGTCATTCAGTGGCACACCGCTGAAGGAAGCTGCCCGCATGTTTGGCTCGTTCTCATGTTGCCTTTGCCGGTGCAGTTAGCGGGAAGTCTCCGAGGTGACAGTCTGCAATAAGGAAGCAATGGGAGGTCCTCCCTCCCTTCTCTTTGACTAAAAACGTCATCTTTGAGACCCAACTTTCACCTGACTGTGGAGAGGAGATGTCCTTTGGACTCGCTCCGAGCTCAGGATGGACTTATTATGGCGCATTGTCCAGATAATTCTCCTCTCTGCATGGAATCTCAAAAATAATCAGGGATTTTCCATAATTTCCATTAGTTGGCCCCATACTGAACTCTACCAGACCTCTCATTTCACCGCATTAGTAACCCAGCAACAAAGAGAAGGCCTGTTTAACATTTAATGAGATCATGGATGATACCTGACGTAACACCAAATACTGGCCCTCTCTGAGGGTTTGGTGGTTGTGGGGGGGGGGAATCTCATAGAAACATATGAAATCCTGATGGGACTGGACAGGCTAGATGTAGGAAGAATGTTCCTGATGTTGGGCAAGTCCAGAACTAGGGATCACACTCACAATGAGGGATAAGCCATTCAGAACCAAAATGAGGAAGAATCTCTTTGCTCAGAGGTTTGTGAACCTGTGGAATTCTCTCCCACGGAAAGCTGTTGGGGTCAGTTTGTTTGATATATTCAAGAGGGAGCTGGATGTGGCCCTAAAGGGATCAAAAGATATGGAGCGAAAGCGGGAGTGGGATATGGAGGTTGCATGATCAGTCACGATCCTATTGAATGGTGGTGCAGGCTCGAAGGGCCGAATGGCCTCCTCCCGCTTCTATTTTGTATGTTGCTAGGTAATCCCAGGTTTCACATTAACAAATGATCGAGCAACAATTGCCATCTGGAGAAGCAAGTTTGCAACTTTTCCCTGTCTTTGTGTCGGAATATTTCCGAGTCTCGCTCCTGAAAGATCTGGCTCTCTGTTTTCGACTACACCTACTAACCCGAGACATCCCAAACTCGTGAAAATAATTTCCCTTCACCCACCTTACATCTTCCCCTTAATGTATTTAATACTTTCATCAAATCATCCCTTAGCCTTATAATTTCCAGGGAATACAACTCAAGCCTGTGTAATGTCCACTTGTCATTAAATCTTTGTAATGGTAACAAACTGAATTTTCTTCAAGGCTTATATTATCCTTCTTTAGGTCTGGTGCCCAGAACTGTTGACATTTGCCTGTGTATGGTCAAACCAGGATTTTGGGTTTCTATAGTATGACATCACTTCTCTCACAGTTTATTCTAGACCCTTGGATATGAAGCCTTTTTAAATACTTCTTAGCCATCTGTAAAGACAAGAGCAGCAGATACATGGGAACACCACCCCCTGCAAGTTCCCCTCCAAACTACTCCCCATTCTGACTTGGAAATACATTGAAGAGGGAAATGGCAGGGTAACACTAGGCACACGAGATGGCCATTGAGTCATCAGTTGACCGACTTGATGCACAAGATGGCCGCCGGATCACAATTTGGAGAGAAACAGCAGAGCAGATACAGACACTGCCTGGGGCCACCAGAATGCCAGCACAATGCACTCACAACCCAGTTGATTAATTTAAGGCGGGTGGGGGAGAGAATACACATGAGTAACATACACTGCCCGCTGAAGTGTCTGGGTCCAGCCAGCACCTCTTATAGAAATGCTAACAGCTTGATACAGACTCAATACAGAGTGCTAATAGCCAGGGCTGCAGTAGTCCTTCTCAGGAAGAGCAATTAGCGCCCATTACTTCAGCAACGGACATCCACTCAGACATTGAAACTGACAATATCTGCGCTGAAACTGACAATGACCACACAGGAATTAACCAAAGTTGCGCTGGAACTGACAAAGACTGTATCGAAACAATCAACGATTCTGCAATGATGGCCATAAACAAACCATGTTACAAAGACAATAATCTCATCATTGACATATTGTATCACAAGATGTATAAAAGTTTCTTGACATGTGCTCCGGGCCGAGAGAAAACTCACAGCTGGCCACTGAGCTGTTGGTGTCGCTCTTTCCCCGGAGCTCCGGTATTTCCTTGGACAATAAACTCTGCTGTTGAACCCTGATTCTGACTCCGAGACTGGTGTTTTCCCCCCACAACAACATCGCCATTCCAGCAGTGTCGCTGGGTCAATAATCCTGGAACTCGCTCCCTGACAGCAAGCAGCAAAACAAAAGAAAACTAGTATAGATGCTGCAAACCTGAAGTAAATCCAGAAAACTGCTGGAGAAACTCAGCAGGTCTGGCAGCACCTATGGAGAGAGAAACAGAGTTAGCGTTTCAGGTCCAAAGGAACTGAAGTGGTGGCCGGGGGGGCTGGAAAAAGATGCTTCTTTGCTGATGACATAGAGAGGTCACAGTCTTAGGATAAGGGGTAGCAAATTAAAAACCGAGTTGAAGAGAAGCTACTTCTCCCAAAGGGTTGTGAATCTGTGGAATTCCCTACCCCAAAGTGTGGTGGATGCTGGGAGAGTGAGTAAATTTAAGGAGGAGTTAGACAGATTTTTAATTGGTAATGGGTTGAAGGGTCACGGGGAGAATGCACGAAGATAGGGGTGAGGAGCAGACTCGATGGGCCGAATGGCCTCATTCTACTCCTCTATCTTACGAACGTATGATGACAAAGGAGGAGGACCAAGTGGACCAGATTGTGAGGACGCCCAGAGTAAAAGATAAGGAGAGTGCGCAAGTTGGTAAAAGAGTGATTGAGGTGTCAAATGGGTGTAAATGATGGGTGCAGAAACCAGAACGTGTGCTGAGAACAAAGCCCACAAGGGGGCGGAGGGGCAGGCGGGTTGGAGCAGCAATCAAAGTGGACGATCGAGTTCACGCTGTGAGGTTGATGAACTCGGTGCTGAGCCCTCGAGTCTGTAAGGTGGAAAATGAGGTACGGGTTTCTCCAGCGTGCATTAAGCTTCTCTGCATCAGGCCTCGGACAAAAATGTTACTGTGAGAATATGATGGTGCAACAGAACGGCATGTGACTGGCACGCAGGCTGCAGAGCTGTTCTGCAAAGTGGTCACCCAGTTTGTGTTTGGTCTCACCCATGGAAAGGAGACTGCACTGTGAGCAGTGAATGCAGCGGACTAGATTGAAAGGCGGACAGATGAAAGCTGACCTCTCATGAAGGTGCGTTCAAGACCTTGGACAGTGAGGAAGAAGGAGGCCAAAGGTCAATCTGCAACCGCACAGCAAGATCCCATGGGAGGTGGGGAGCGGGGCAATCAGGAGTGATGATGGAGGAGTGGGCTAGGCAGTCACAGAGGGAACAGCCCCTGTGGATGGGGAGTAGATGTTGTGTGGTGGTAGGGTGGCAGAGTGCCACATCCTGCCAAATTGAGCAGCTGCCCATTACCCCTGCTCTCTGCCTCCCCACCAGGTCAATCACTTCTCTCTCATTCCATGACCTTCATCTTCAGCGGACAGTTTGCTACGAAGGGCTTTGAAATAACTCCCCAGAGGCCGGTAGCCCATCCCCAAGTCCCCCTTTATTCACACGTGGAGAGTCCCTGACACTGATCCAGCTCTCAGAGTGAGCAGAACCTCTGTTTCGATCTGTCAGCCAGGGCTCCCTGATTGGACCAGGTTAATGGCCCCAATCTGGGAACTCAGATTCTATGAGGTCCACCTACCTGACCTTGTTACAATCACTACAGGCTTTATTGAATTTTTATTTTGTAACAGCATAAAAAGAACATCCACAGACAAGATATGTTGGTACTTGGTGCCTAGTATAAGGTCACACTGCACAAAACACTTTCCATTGACTCACATTATGAGTGAAATTGAACAAACATTGCTATTCCTGACTGACTACTTTTGTGATCAAACCACTTCTTATTGACTTCCATCGTATATCATTCTAACACCCAAACATAATTCCTTCAATTTCCATTGTGTGAAACTCAAGCATTACAAACAAATTTGTTTCACTGCGTGAAGTTAAGATCTGAAATAATCCTGATACTGGCACAAAACGCTCCAAAATCCTCTCGTTGTTCCTATTCATCACAATGAACCAACACGCTTTAGAAATCTGATGACTTTGTACAAACAGATGCTTTGTCGGATGCTTTCTATGCACGGCGGCTGCACTGAAACGAATGATTGAATTAGCCGTGCTTGAATGATGAGCAAATTTTTTTTTTATCTCTGCTCTCGAGAAGCCCCAATTCATTCACAATTCTGATTGAAGCATAACGCTTCTTGGCAAACAAGTTAAAACATTTACCAGGATTAAACCGCACGTGGTAATCCTGCAGAATGGTGAGGAGGGGAGGGGGGGGCTAATTTGACAGCGAACAAAGCTGAAGTTGAGCAGGATGGCAATATTGATCAGGATTCCCCAAAGTCACTAGACATCACTTCACGTACAGTCCAGGTGAAAAAAAAAATTGAGGTTAGCATCTTGCCTCACCGTTTTTAACATGGAGTTTACAATGCATGATGACTCGGTTGAAATAGTTGAATCTACTACAGTAGAACCTTGATTTTCCGAATGAGACAGGCAGGGAGTATTTTGTTTGGATAACTGATCGTTCGGATTACCGGAAACAAGCGGTAATTTATGAGTTATTATCATCTGAACATTTCGAGCTTATCCGGCAATGCACGCCATAATGCCATTTAACTGATAACTGAATGCTGGGATCGCCTCATGCCGTTTTTTTTAAAGGGACCTTGTTCGGATAATCTGGAAGTCGGATAATTGATGTTCAGATAATCGAGGTTCTACTGTATTCAGTTTGCCCATGGTCACTCAACGAATCAGAGGGCTTTATTTTGGGCACAGTTGGGAAGAGGCGTCACAGAAGGTTGCTCCACACCACCATCTGGTGGCCACAACCTGTCACTACGTCATTACAGGTTCACTCATGTGGGCTCTCTTTGAAATGTTCACAGAGGCAGCTTCAAAATTGGCATAAAAATGTAACTCGAAACAATGATAGTAGGAAGATAGACATGGAGCGCATGCACCAAGATGATATATATTCCATTTCCTTCTAACCATGAAAGTGTCCAGAGTAGGTTCATCAGTGCGAAGTATCATCAGAGGTTCTGTTTGGACCACTTCCTTTCCACACTGTTTGAACACATTCCATTGTGAGGAATGTAATGACATGGCGGTCTGTATTATCTAAGAATCTCCCTTACGAAACAGGCCACGTTTAGAATACTGTGCTCAGTGTTGGTCTCCCTGCTATAGGATGTTGTGAAACTTGAAAGGGTTCAGAAAAGATTTACAAGGATGTTGCCAGGGTTGGAGGATTTGAGCTATAGGGAGAGACTGAACAGGCTGGGGCTGTTTTCCCTGGAGCATCGGAGGCTGAGGGGTGACCTTATAGAGGTTTGTAAAATCATGAGGGGCATGGAAAGGGTAAATAGACAAGGTCTTTTCCCTGGGGTGGGGGAGTCCAGAACTAGAGGGCATAGGTTTATGTTGAGAGGGGAAAGATTTAAAAGGGACCTGAGGGGCAACCTTTTCACGCAGAGGATGGTGTTTGTATGGAATGAGCTGCCAGAGGAAGTGGTGGAGGCTGGTACAATTGCAACATTTAAAAGGCATCTGGATGGGTATATAAATGGGAAGGGTTCAGAAGGACATGGGCCAAGTGCTGGCAAATAGGACTAGATGAGGTTAGGATATCTGGTCAGCATGAACGCGTTGGACCGAAGGGTCTGTTTCCGTGCCGTACATCTCGATGACTCTACAACAGTGCAAGGTATCCTGTCGCCTGGACTGCAGGAGAAGGGGCCTGATGGGACTGGTATCCTCAAAGGTGAACAATCAGTCGGGGGGCTCTGCATCTGATCCTGCCTGGCATCTACAACATTAAAATGTAGCTTCCACCTTCTTTCATTCAGTCTCAAACGTTACACCGGAGCTGCAAGCACACACAGGTGAAAGGTTGTATGAGTGCTGTCCGGCTTTACCACAAACCCAAGTGCATGTGCTAAAAGACAATGGATGTATTTACTCTCCTGGCAGCAAGGGGGGCTGTGACAGCAGCATTCGTTCTGCAGAGGAGACCAGAGTCCCGGCTGAAAGCTCAGCACAGCGACCCCGGCTGCAGCAGCGTACAAAAGGGAAAGAGAATAGATACGTGGCACTATGTGCTCATTTAGCAGGAGTAATCGTCCCCTACAATTATGGGCAATTTTGTGCTCTGCACTCAGATCCACTGAGTACAAAATTTCGGCTTCCCAGATACATCGTATTTACAGCCTTCACTGCTTGTTAAAGAGAAGGTCCCTTCAAACAATTTGCTGGCTGGATTTAAACCCAGTTTCTGATAATGACAGGGCTATTACACAGTGGCTGCAAACTAATAGTTCCTGAGAATGAGCTGAGTTCGGGAGTTTTTGGCATTTTACTTTAGCCAGGCACTGTGTAAGCGACAGCCTCAGCTCCTTTTGTCAACTGATTTTTCTCCGTCCCCTTTCCTGAGTCCTCTGGCCCGACATGCCGCACATGCCCACTTGGGCTGGCAACTGAGCCAGAGCAAGGGTGCCCTCTTTCACAGCGGATGGCACCCGCTGCTGGGTGGCATCTCCTTGATATAAAACCCCCTGTCTTGTCAGTTGGAAGTCCACAAAGATATCGTACTGCACAATGCAATGATACCAGAAATGGGCTATTTCATTTTAATGGCTTTGTTCCCTTGGCACCTGCACCACTTGCGCCGCTGAGGAAGCTGCGCCCTGGTACCACCAATACTTTATCCAGATAGATGTCTCACCAACTGCTCGACTCAGCACCCAGCCCAGCGCCTCTCAGTATCGCGGGGAGACATCTCAGGAGCAGAGAGAGAGGGACAGAGGGACACGCACACACTGTCCAAGGGACAGAGAGCGACAGAAGGAAGCTTGGATTACCGACAGGCGACAGGTCAGGGGAATGGAGGAGTTTGCGAGTCCTGAAGGCCAATCCCAGAGCAGTGTCTGGGCAGGGGAAGCAGTCCCAGAGCAGTGACTGGGCTGGGGAAGCAGTCCCAGAGCAGTGACTGGCATTGGGGAAGCAGTCCCTGAGCAGTGACTGGGCAGGGGAAGCAGTCCCAGAGCAGTGACTGAGCAGGGAAAGCAGTCCCAGAGCAGTGACTGGGCATTGGGGAAGCAGTCCCTGAGCAGTGACTGAGCAGGGGAAGCAGTCCCTGAGCAGTGACTGGGCAGGGGAAGCAGTCCCAGAGCAGTGACTGGGCAGGGGAAGCAATCCCAGAGCAGTGACTGGGCAGTGGAAGCAGTCCCAGAGCAGTGACTGGGCAGTGGAAGCAGTCCCAGAGCAGTGACTAGGCTGGGGAAGCAGTCCCCGGTTAGTGACTGGCATTGGGGAAGCAGTCCCTGGGTAGTGACTGGCATTGGGGAAGCAGTCCCCGGTTAGTGACTGGCACTGGGAAACAGTTCCAGGCTGGTGCTGGTGCAGGGAGTGAGTCTCAGGTGGAGGCCAGTTGGGGAATCCCGCTCGGAATAAACTTACCCTCAGACCCAGCACGTTGCGGACTGGAAGCTTAGAGCAGAGCAGTCGTTGGACTGTGGCCTGGTGGTCCGCGTGTGGTAGCCCCTGCACTCAGCTCTTGCAATGGAATGTTTATTTGAATTTTTTTTATCTGACTATTATGTCAATCCTTTTACTCTGTCTTATTTCTGACTTTTTCTTTCAACAATGGAAAATGCAACTGCTTGTCTTTGTTATTCCTCTTTTGTATCTAAGATATGTACCTCGGTACTTGTACCTAAGATGGCACCAGAAGAGGCAACTTTGTAAAACTTGTCACCATACTCCTGTACTTGAGTACACCTGGCAGTAAAGGATACTCTGTATTCCAGTAGGTATGAGTTGGGTGAGGACATCATTCTTTGGCTGTAAAATTGTCACTGCCTTCACTTGTTCCCAGAACCAAATGCAGCTTATTTTGTTGTCTTCTCATTGACTTTCCTGTCGCTCAACAAACATTCATGTTATCAAGTGCCTGAAGGATTTCCAGCCTGTGCAATGCTCCCAGATTGAACAATGACAGGACATTATGCTACACCGAGCGTGAGGGGAAAACAGGGTCCTCAGATAACATGGCAAGATTCTTACCATTGCTGTTATATTTGATTTGATTCGAGTTATTGTTGTCATATGTGCCACGTACAGTTGCTTTGAGAGCAGTACAGGCAGGTCATAGCAAACAAGGACATACAGATCACAGGGTGCTTTGACAGAGCGAGGTAATAACAATAGATCAGACTGGTGATGACGTAAAGTTGCAACACATTTATGAAGGTGAGCTTCTGATTCTAAAGTGTAGTTACCTGTACCACCAATGCGCCCTCAGGACTGAAACCTTCCATGAAACCCCCCGAAATTGACTCTTTGTCACCTCTTCCCAAAACATTTGTATCTCTCTCAAGGAGGCTATTCAATCTAAAACATATCCATTGTCCTGCAATGGTTTCAGATCTCGCCCACCAACCTTATCCTTCTCGATATTTTCACCATCCCCTTCTTCTCTCTCCCCTTCTTTTGGTTCTTATCACTGTCCGAATGCTGAAGAGTCTGGTTTCTCTGATAACGTAAATTCGCTGCGACCCTCATAATAATTTTAATAAGTGCCAAGTGATGTTTTGCAACATTACAGCCGACGCTGCACTTTGAGAAGTCTTCAGACTGCAGAGGGCACTAACTGAATGCGAGGTTTCACTTCCCTTTTAGATATTTCTAACAAAGCTACTCAGAGAATCTCTGATGTAGAGGGGCTGGTGTTGGACTGGGGATGGGCAAAGAGGTAAAAACAATGACTGCAGATGCTGGAAACCAGATTCTGGATCAGTGGTGCTGGAAGAGCACAGCAATTCAGGCAGCATCTCCTCGGATGGGGCTGGGCAAAGTCAGAAGTCACATGACGACAGCTTCCAGTCCAATGGGTTTATTTGAAAACACAGGCTTGCGGAGTGCTGTCAGACTATAACCTGGGAATCTATGACACATCTCTGGAGCAGGTGGGATTTGAACTTGGCTCTCCTAGTCCAGAGGCAGGTACACTACCACGGCAACACAAGAACTTGCTCAATGTCCTCGTGTACAACAACTCCTCAGTTTCAAATATGTTGGATGTACTGTGAAGTGCAATCTTTGTATGCAGGATAATGATTTTTTTAGATTAGATTTCCAACAGTGTGGAAACAGGCCCTTCGGCCCAACAAGTCCACACAAACCCTCCGCAGAGTAACCCACCCAAACCCATTTACCCCTGACTAATGCACCTAACACTATGGGCGACTTAGCATGGCCAATTCACCTGGCCTGCACATCGTTAGATTGTGGGAGGAAACCGGAGTGAACCCACACAGACACTGGGAGAATGTGCAAACTCCACACAGACTGAGGCTGGAATTGAACCTGGGACCCTGGTGCTGTGAGGCAGCAGTGCTAACCACTGAGCCACCGTGGCTAGTTTAGGATGCTAACTGCTCTTTACTCACCTTCAACTTGGACACTAGCTCGATTTCCTCTCCCTGAAGATTTTTTTTTAAAAATAACAAAATTCCTTTGAAACCAGGGCGTTTCAAAATCAATTCTCCGTTAAGTTTCTGAATAATCAGTGTGCCGCTAATGTCGCGTTCCTGCGGTTATTAAATTTTAATGAGGTTTAGAGGTTGAATTTTAAGGACTAATAAACGCTTTCGGCCTGGCCACAGCACAGCGGCAGTGTCCCTACCCCTAGATTGGGAGGGTTGGGTCCAAGCCCCACTTGCTGCAGAGGTGTGCAACAACATCTCTGAATAGGTTGATTCGAAAAAACGTTTTCTTCCTGCCCTGGTTATTTCATACATGTAGAAAAGGCCCAATAAAATGAACGGAACAAGAACATTCTGAACCCAAAATCCACGCGATTGAAATTTCAGCACCAACCCAAAACCACAATCCATGTGCATCGCAGTAATATGTCATGCAATATTGTTTTCCCAAGGCCTCTGTTTAATCTCATGACTGTGGGTTTCTCTGCTAAATTTTGGGATCCCATTTTCCTCTGATAATCTGGTTCTGGCTGAGAAAATCAGTTTTGTAGTTCCTGCCTGAGTCTGTGCTCTTTTATGCAGTCATAGAGTTAGAGTCATAGAGATGTTCAGCACGGAAACAGACCCTTCGGTCCAACCCATCCATGCCGACCAGATATCCTAACCCAATCTAGTCCCACCTGCCAGCACCCGGCCCATATCCCTCCAAACCCTTCCTATTCGTACACCCAACCAAATTCCTTTTCAATGTTGTAATTGTACCAGCCTCCACCATTTCCTCTGGCAGCTCATTCCATACACGTACCACCCTCTGTGTGAACTTGTTGCCCCTTAGGTCTCTTTTATATCTTTCTCCTCTCACCCTAAACCTATGCCCTCTAGTTCTGGACTCCCCAATCCCAGGGAATAGACTTTGTCTATTTACCCTATCCATGCCACTCATAATTTTGTAAACCTCTATAAGGTCACCCCTCAGCCTCCAAGTTGTACAGATCCTTTGGTCCAACTTGTCCATGCTGACCAGATATCCTAAAAAAACTAGTCCCATTTGCCAGCATGTCTGTTCAAACTTTCCTATCAATGCACCCATCCAGATGCCTTTTAAATGTTGCAATTGTACCAGCCTCCATCACTTCCTCTTGCAGCTCATTCCATCCACCCGCTGCATGAAAAAGTTGCCCCTCAGGTCCCTTTCCCCTCTCACCTTAAACCCAAGCCTGCTGGTTTTGGACTCTCCTACCTTCATAGTTTTATAAATCTCTATAAGGTCACCCCTCAGCCTCCGATGCTCCAGGGAAAACAGCCCCAGCCCATTCAGCCTCTCCCTGTAGCTCAAACCCTCCAAAGGCAGTAAGTGGACAATAGGTTTCTTAAACAAAATACAGATTCTATGTGGCTATATATTGTGGTTGGTGGCACTTCCATAGTAAGTGGGAGAACAAAGAACCTTACAGCACAGGAACAGGCCCTTCGGCCCTCCAAGCCTGTGCAGATCCAGATCCTCTATCTAAACCTGTCGCCTATTTTCTAAGGGTCTGTATCCTTCTGCTCCCTGCCCATTCATGTATCAGTCTAGGTACGTCTTAAATGATGCTATCGTGCCCGCCTCTACCACCTCCGCTGGCAACGTGTTCCAGGTACCCACCACCCTCTGCAGAAAGAGCTTTCCATGCATATCTCCCCCAGTCTGTCTTACTCTCATTTCATCTGTTCTTGAACACACAAGGGGCAGATTTCTCTCCAAAGTTTGTGAGAAGATTTGTAGCTCAGATGCTCGTTGTTGTGGTTCTGTTCACCGAGCTGGGAAATGGTGTTGCAGACGTTTCGTCCCCTGGCTAGGTGACATCCTCAGTGCTTGGGAGCCTCCTGTGAAACTATAAATGCCGGAGGAAACATCACAGAAGCGCTTCACAGGAGGTTCCCAAGCACTGAGGATGTCACCTAGACAGGGGACGAAATGTCTGCAACACAAATTCCCAGTTCGGCGAACAGAACCAAAACAGATTTCTCTCCTTCACAATTGCTGGTCAACCCTTGTGTGAAACCCTTCAACGTGCACATTCTCCCTGCGCCTGCGTGGGTCTGCTCCAGTTTCCTCCCACAATCCAAAGATGTGCAGGTTAGGGTGAATTGGCCATGCTAACCCCTCCCACCTCCCCCCCC
This sequence comes from Chiloscyllium plagiosum, assembly GCF_004010195.1. Lineage (NCBI taxonomy): Eukaryota > Metazoa > Chordata > Chondrichthyes > Orectolobiformes > Hemiscylliidae > Chiloscyllium > Chiloscyllium plagiosum. The sequence continues at coordinate 3,237,099 of NC_057752.1, forward strand.
CTCCCTCCCCCGCGCCCCCAGTCTTAGGTGCATTAGTCAGAGGGAAATGGGTCTGGGTGGGTTACTCTTCGGAGGGTCGGTGTGGAGTTGTTGGGCCGAAGGGCCTGTTTCCACACTGTAGGGGAATGTAATCTAAATGCACCAGATCACCACCAGCTTTCAATTAGGGGCAGCACAGTGGCTCAGTGGTTAGCACTGTTGCCTCTCAACGCCAGGAACATGGGTTCGATTCCCACCTCGGGCCACTGTCTGTGTGAGGTTTGTATGTTCTCTGCGTGGGTTTCCTCCGGGCGCTCCAGTTTCCTCCCACAGTCCAAAAGATGTGCAGGCCAGGTGAATTGGCCATGCTAAATTGCCGATAACGCCAGGTTCATTAGTCAGGGGTAAATGTAGGAGGGTGGGTTTCTTTTCAGAGGGTTGGTGTGGACTGGTCGGGCTGAATGGCATATTTCCACACTGTAGGGAATCTAATCAAACACATGTGAATGTGAACCTAGAATTGCAAGTGTTTTGAGGCAAAGAGTCATGGAAACAGACCCTTCGGCCCAACCAGTCCATGCTGACCATAATCCCCAAACTAAACTAGTCCCAGCTGCCTGCTCCTGGCCCATGTCTCTCCAAACCTTTCCTGTTCACGTCCTTATCTAAGCATCTTTTAAATGTTGTAGTTGTACCCATGTATACCACTTCCTGAGGAAGCTCAGTCCACACTGTGTAAACAAAATGCCTCTTATGTCTTTTCTTAATCTGTCTCCTCTCCCCTAGTCTTGAAATCCTCCACCCTAGGGAAAAGACAGCTGCCTATCGATACCCCTCGTGATTTTATCAACCTCTGTAAAGTCACCTCTCAACCTCCTACGCTCCAGTGAAAAAGGTCCCAGCCTCTTCTTATAACTTCCAGACCCGGCAACATCCTGGGAAATCTCTTCTGAACCCTCCCCAGCTGAATAATATCCTTCCTATAACAGAACTGGACACAATACCCCAAAAGCGCATCTCAGACCGTGTGGAAAGAAATGGAACTGTTGCCAAATTCGAGTCATGTCAGGCACCTTTACAAGTTTCGTGAACAAAGTCTAATTCGTTCTGACAAAACTGGAGTGGGGTGAGCTGAAGGAGGTGGACACTGGTGATAGGAGGAGGAACAAAACCAGACAAATTTGTTCAAATGATGTCAAGGTGGATTGTTGGAAGGACACAAGGCACGGTGATAAAAAGGGGAGTTTTTTATTTCCCCTTTTGGTTTCATTTAGAAAACACAGTAATCTGCACTAGCCAGCTGACAGTCTATACGTAAATAAAGATAAATTAACACCTTCTCTCCAGTGATGGCTTTGCAAACAGTTGTGATGCCCTTGAGAGATTAGTGAGTTTTGTCAATCCAATGCATACGTCAGTGGTGGTGAAAACCATTCCCAGCCCAGCCTGAACACGATGGGACTGTAACTCTTTCTTAGTTCTGTGAAGTCAATTCTTTTCATTTGCTTTCTCATGGCCAATTTCGGAATTTTTCACCATCCCTTGTCTCAGAGCTGCAATTTGCTTCGAATGAAAAGTAACAGATTGCCGGAAGAGAGATAGTGTGGAGAGAAATATATGGGCTCTTGCGGTAGTGTCCCTACCTCTATGCAAGGAGATCCAGGTCAAGTCCCACCTGGCCCAGTGCTGTGTCACACAGTCTATCCCAGGTGAATGAAAAAAATAAGGATATAGTAACAGAATGCCCCATTCATTCACAGTGGCACAGTGGTTAGCACTGCTGCCTCACAGCGCCAGAGACCCGGGTTCGATTCCAGCCTCGGGTGACTGACTGTGTGGAGTTTGCACGTTCTCCCCGTGTCTGCGTGGGTTTCCTCCAGGTGCTCCGGTTTCCTCCCACAATCCAAAGATGTGCAGGTGAGAGTGGATTGGCCAAGTTAAATTGTCCAGGGATGTGCTAGGTAGGTTATGGGGATGGAATGGGGGTGGGCAGGTGAGTTGGATGAGATGCATTGACCATGCTAAATTACCTGTAGTGTCCAGGGATGCAAGGCTAGGTAGGTTACAGGCTACAGGGATGGAGTGGGGTGGGTAGGTGAGTTGGATGAGATGGATTGACCATGCTAAATTGCCTGCAGTATCCAGAGATGTGCAGGCTTGGTAGGTCAGCCATGGGAAATGTGGGGTTATAGAGATGGTGTGGGTCCGTTGGATTAGAGGGATTGGACATGCTAAATTACTCCATCGTGTGCAGGGGAGTAACCATGGGAAATGTGGGGTCACATGTGGAGGGTGGTCTGGGTGGTATGCTCTTTGGAGGGTCAGTACAGACGTGATGGGCTGAATAGCCCCGATCTACAATGTGGGGATTCTACACTGTGTGAGTCTGACTGTGTCGAGATCCCCATTATACCTCAGTGATTAGCCCTGCTGAATTTCAGAGCTCCATTCTACTGACAGCCATAGCAGGAGATATAGGGAGAGGCTGAACAGGCTGGGGCTGTTTTCCCTGGAGCGTCGGAGGCTGAGGGGTGACCTTATAGAGGTTTATAAAATCACGAGGGGCGTGGATAGGGTAAATAGACAAAATCTTTTCCCTGGGGTGGGGGAGTCCAGAACTTGAGGGCATAGGTTTATGTTGAGAGGGGAAAGATATAAAAGGGACCTAAGGGGCAACTTTTTCATGCAGAGGGTGGTATGTGTATGGAATGAGCTGCCAGAGGAAGTGGTGGAGGCTGATACAATGACAACGTTTAAAAGGCATCTGGATGGGTATATGAATAGGAAGGGTTTGGAGGGATATAGGCCAAGTGCTGGCAGGTGGGACTAGATTAGGTTGGGATATCTGGTCAGCATGGACGGGTTGGACCGAAGAGTCTGCTTCTGTGCTGTACATCTCTATGACGCTATGATTACAGATCACTCAATGTCCTCACAACCAGCTTAGCTGCGAGATTTCCATCGCAAATTCAAAATAAAACAATAGCGATGAGGAGATAGTGAGGCAATGTGCACAGTCCCTTCACCACTGTGTCTTCAGGCAAGATAAATAAGAGGGGTTGTGCTGCTTTTGAGGTTATTTAGCGCGTGACAGAGTCATCATTTACCCTCACTGGCAAACGGCTTCCATCGAGAAGCAAATGACTTCTCTTTTTAGCTGAAAATAAATCTGTGTGAAAGGACGAAAGGTTCTTCGCTCGATCTTGCAGTTTAATGCACCCTTGTCAATTCTTCCCCAAGGTCTCAGGTCACATGCTCAAAAAAGAAAGTTTTCACAAAAACCTCCTGGGAAAACCGAGCATCAGTATCTCACGGGTCAAAGACATTGCTTTTAAAATATCAAACGTTTAGGACTATTTACAGCCGAGATGGATAAGGCATCAAATGGATGTCAGTGCATCCCACTACGAGGAGGATTTGCTGCAGGCTCTGCTGTTACTAGCTTGCAGTTTTCAGCTCTTTGCATTTACAAAGCTTTCCCAGAGCCCTGAATCAATATTCAGCCTTTATCGCCAACATCTTGCAGTATCAGTTTCAGGCAATTCTTTCTGTGTGGCACCTCCTCCTCCAGCCCCCTACACCCTCTCCCTATCTCTGTCACTTCCTCCTCCAGCCCCCTACACCCTCTCCCTATCTCTGTCACCTCCTCCTCCAGCCCCCTACAGGCCCTCCCTATCTCTGT
>NC_057752.1:3241397-3272199 GCF_004010195.1 Chiloscyllium plagiosum
GTCCCTACATCCCTCCCTATCTCCGTCACCTCCCTCAGCCCCTACATCCCTCCCTATCTCTGTCACCTCCTGCAGCCCCCACATCCCTCCCTATCTCTGCCAACTCCTCCAGCCCCTCCACACACACTCACACCCACACATACACACATACACACAAACTGACAGGCACACATACACACAGGAATACACATACACACTTTCACACAAAGACACACGCATACACACACCCCTACATACACACAAACTCACAGGCACAAACACACTCACACACACACTCGCACACATACAGGCAGACACAGAGGCACACACAGACACACACACAGACACACACACACAGAGGAACACACCCATAGACACACCTCCACCCCCACACACACCCATAGACACACACACGCACACACACATACACTCACACACATAAACTCACAGGCACACACACCTCCCCACAGTGCAGTATTGCCCCAACACTGCCAGCTGAGATTGTTCGGTTTCAGTCTCAGGACTGGGACTTGAACTAACAATTTTTAGACACAAAGGCAAGAGTCCTACCAATGGCGGGCGGTGAGTTGAGTGTGGTTGGGAATCAGAGGTCACTTTGGGCCTATTATTCTCAACCACTGGTGTTTCCCTGTCCTCGAGCTGATGACAGAAACAGAATGCTGTAATCAGTGACCATTTGAAGATCAGATATTACTCCTCCAAACCGTGTCCTCTCATTGGCTCTTTACGCCCAAGGGACAAAGCTACGGATAATCTTGAGAAGGAGAGAAAATTCAAAAGATGAATATCGACAATGCCCTTTGATATAAGAAAGTTATCCTCTCACCCAGAATAATAGTGAGCTCATACGTGGTTGGTAATTAAGACTGAAGTTTTGCAAGAACAGTCACGTGTCTTTTAGACCTTTGAATATTTAGGGGCTGGGTGATAGAAATGTATATTGTTGTGACTTGCTCAGAAGGGTCACCAGACCAGAAACGTTAACTCTGATTTCTCGCCACAGAGGCTGCCAGACCTGCTGAGCTTTTCCCGCAGCTTCTGCGTTTGTCTCTGATTTCCAGCATCCGCAGTTTAGATTAGATTCGATTCCCTACAGTGTGGAAACAGGCCCTTCGGCCCAACCAGTCCACACTGACCCTCCGAAGAGCAACCCACCCAGACCCATTTCCCTCTGATTAATGCACCTAACACTATGGATAATTTAGCATGGCCAATTCACCCTGACCTGCACATCTTTTGGATTATGGGAGGAAACCGGAGCACTCGAAGGAAACCCACGCAGGCACGGGGAGAATGTGCAAATTCCAGTCGCCCGAGGCTGGAATCGGACCCGGGTCCCTGGTGCTGTGAGGCAGCAGTGCTAACCACTGAGCCATCGTGCCACCCCAAGCACATTGCCCTTGAGCCAGGTAGGACTGGGGAACGTGTGAATCTGATTTTCCGTATTGTCGTGCATGTCTGTCAAGTGAATGGTCCAGGCTGTCAAGGGGAAGGCCGAGGTTACGAAATCCTCTGGTAAAGTGTCCATTCTGTGACTACAAATGCTGGTGGACGCCATGTTTGAATTGGACAGTGCTGACAGTTTACGCTCGGAAGAGGAAAGGGCAGAAGGGCTGAAGGAAAACAGATTCACACGTTCCCCAGCCCGCATTCGGAGGACAGCTCATTGTTTATTCAATTGCAAGAACTAGCTTCTAAGAAGAAAACTCAGAAATTGTCTTTGTGGACACAACAGAGAGTAAATATTACTTAGGCGGCCGCACATCATCACCTATTGAGATGTTTCAAGATTAAGGAGGTTGGAGAACCCAGTGACAATTTCCACCAGTACCTTCTCAGTTGTAAATAAGAGGGTTGATGCAATACACCTCGCTGTGGGCTGATTATAGAGCACCACTGCAACGTGCTAACATGCAGTGTGTCTATAACCTCTACTTTTAGCTTCGAGATATTTATTATTGCGGAAGAAAGGACCAGAAAAACAAGCACAATGCGTACTTGCTCCGAGCAGTTACAGCAGTTTTTTACCTCATTTCTCAAATGTTATTTGGTCACAGAGTCATCGAGATGTACAGCACAGAAGCAAACCCTTCAGTCCAACGCGTCCATGCCGACCAGATATCCCAACCTAACCTAGTCCCATTTGCCAGCACTTGGCCCATGTCCCTCCAGATCCTTCCTATTTATATATCCATCCAGATGCCTTTTAAATGTTGTCATTGTACCAGCCTCCATCACTTCCTCTGGCAGCTCATTCCATACACGTACCACCCTCTGTGTGAAAAAGTTGCTCTTCAGGTCCCTTTTATATCTTTCCCCTCTCACCCTAAACCTATGCCCTCTAGTTCTGGACCCCCCACCCCAGGGAAAAGACTTTGTCTATTTATCCTATCCAAGCCCCTTCATGATTCTGTAAGGTCACCCCTCAGCCTCCGACGCTCCAGGGAAAACAGCCCCAGCCTGTTCAGCCTCTCCCTCGAGCACAAATCCTCCAACCCTGGCAACATCCTTGTAAATCTTTTCTGAACCCTTTCAAGTTTCACAACCTCCTTCCTATAGCAGGGAGACCAGAATTGCACACAATACTCCAGAAGTGGACTAAACAGTGTCCTACACAGCTGCAACATGACCTCCCAATGTCTATGCACTGACCAATAAAGGAAAGCATACCAAACACCTTCTTCACTATCCTATCTACCTGGGACTCTACTTTCAATGAGCTATGAACCCGCATTCCAAGGTCTCTTCCTTCAGCACTGAGATCCAAGGGTTGAAAACATACTCTTGTGTGAGTTCATGTGCTGCCATGTATTTCCCACTGAGGAATTTGATTTGAACCAAGGGGAGGGGAAAATCCAAAATACATTTGCTGACTTTTGTTTTGTGTAGGATAGTACACATCAAACCCAGTAGTAATTCTATCGTAGGGCTCTAACGTTCACTGTTTCCTGAGCTTGCGTCAATTGATTCAGTCTGGGGAGTCTCCCAACTAGTTGCCATTGTCTGTGGACATAACAGGAAATTGCCTTCATCTCCCACAATCTGCCAATCTGGCTCAGATTTGGGAGAGTCTTTCCTACTTGTACGTGTATGGAATGAGCTGCCAGAGGAAGTGGTGGAGGCTGATACAATTACAACATTTAAGAGGCATTGGGATGGGTAGGTGAATAGGAAGGGTTTGGGCCGGGTGCTAGCAAGTGGGACTAGATTGGGTTGGGGTATCTGGTCACCATGGACGGGTTGGACCGAAGGGTCTGTTTCCATGCTGTACATCTCTATGACTCTATAACTACAACTGCAGTGGCCCCTTCTGATTTTCTCGCTCTTGGCTTGCGTCAATTGATTCAGTCTGGGGAGTCTCCCAACTAGTTGCCATTGTCTGTGGACATAACAGGAAATTGCCTTCATCTCCCACAATCTGCCAATCTGGCTCAGATTTGGGAGAGTCTTTCCTACTTGTACGTGTATGGAATGAGCTGCCAGAGGAAGTGGTGGAGGCTGATACAATTACAACATTTAAGAGGCATTGGGATGGGTAGGTGAATAGGAAGGGTTTGGGCCGGGTGCTAGCAGGTGGGACTAGATTGGGTTGGGGTATCTGGTCACCATGGATGGGTTGGACCGAAGGGTCTGTTTCCATGCTGTACATCTCTATGACTCTATGACTACAACTGCAGTGGCCCCTTCTGATTTTCTTCGCTCTTGTCACGCCGTTGGATGTCCGTGCTGAGAAAATGAACCTTTGCCTCAAGTCAGGCAACCCAACGGAAAGACGATGCGAACCTTGAAAGGGTTTGATGGCGGCCAATGGTGTGGAGGTGCCGGTGTTGGACTGGGGTGGACACGGTCAGACGTCACACGCCACCAGGTTATCGCCCAGCTTTCGGAGCGCTGCCCCTCCGTCAGGTGAAGTCACTTGACAATTCACACATGAAGATTTCCAAATCCCTCTGCTCTGCAGCTTGCTGCAGTCTTACTCTGTCGAAATAATAGTCAGCTCCTCTATTCTTCCTGCCAAATGTGTTGCTGGAAAAGCGCAGCAGGTCAGGCAGCATCCAAGGTGCAGGAAAATCGGCGTTTCGGGCATAAGCCCTTCTTCAGGCTTATGCCCGAAACGTCGATTCTCCTGCTCCTTGGATGCTGCCTGACCTGCTGTGCTTTTCCAGCAACACATCTTTCAGCTCTGATCTCCAGCATCTGCAGTCCTCACTTTCTCCTATTCTTCCTGCCAGACAATCTCACATTTCTATTCCATCGGGCCAGGTTTGCTTGCTGACTCACTTAACCTGTCGGTATCCCTCTGCGGACTTTTACTGTCACCCTCACCCCTTGCCTTCTTGCCTGTCGTGTGTAAACTTGGTGAAAGTACACTGTGACGATGTTGCTCGTTTCACAAGGTTATGTCAGCTTTGGGTTTTTTTTTTCTTTTCAGGTGGTTGTAACAACAGTCGGGGTGTTTGAATGATTTAGGGCCAGTAGCTAACAGATACTGGCTCAGGCAAAAGGCTTTTAAGTTTAAAATAAAACATGTACAATGAAAGGGGAGTGGCCAGCTCTCCCAGCTCAGCTTTCCTCTGGATTGATTTGGTTTTTGGATTTCTGGCTGTTCACTGAAAGCAGTCAGTGAGACTACTGATCCAAGACACAGCTCCATGGAAGAGGGTGTCCCACACTGCCATCTCTCTCTCTCTCTCTCTCTCTCTCTCCTGTCAAACCCTGTGTTTGATTTTACCTTTTTTTGCCAAGGGGTGTTTATGGGGATTGTTGCAAGCATTTGAAACAGCTTCGTTACGTTGGGATGATCTGTTGGGGTTAAGTTATTCGGTATTCTGGTCTCTTTTGTCTGCTGTCAGACCCAGTGTTTGATTTTACCTTTTTTTGCCAAGGAGTGTTTATGGGGAATGTTGCAGGAATTTGGAACAGCTTCATTACGTTGGAATGATCTGTTGGGGTTAGGTTATTCGGTATTCTGGTCTCTTTTGTCTGTGTTTCATTCGGTAATCTTGTAAATAAATTCTGTGTTGTGTAAAACTAAGTAGTCTGACCAGCTCATCCCTCCTGGAATATCTACTTTACACCTGCTTAAAACAACGAGCATCGTTAGGGTCTGGGCTACTTTCTTGAAATGTTTCGAGGGGGATTGGCCTGAATATTCACGCTAGTCTTTAAAGTCCCAAATGTATATTGTAGATAATAATGACCCCTGATTAGGAAGCTCCATTCCTTCAGTTGAATTTTCCCTTCAAGGATGGCACCATTGGGTCCTTCTGGAAAAGGACTGGCTTGGTCAGATGCCTGTTTTTTTTCTCCCCCAGCCTTTATCCTATTGAATAGTGAAGAGATAGCCATTTATATCATTTTCATATCATTTTTAGTCTAAGGTTTTAGCCTAAACTTGTTTCTGATGGATTTGAAGGTACCTGGTGAGAAACTGCAAGATTTAAAAGCGGATTCTTGGGATATGGACGCCACTCAGTGTGAAAGGACACACTTTCCTTGCTTAATTATCCCAGAGATGGAAGGGACGAGTTATCTTATCAAAAAAAATGGGTGGCACTGTGGCTCAGTGGTTAGCACGGCTGCCTCACAGCACCAGGAACCCGAGTTCAATTCCAGCCTCGGGTGACTGTCTGTGTGGGGCTTGCACATTCTCCCAGTGCCTGCATGGGTTTCCTCCGGGTGCTCTGGTTTCCTCCCAGGGTCCAAAGATGTGCAGGTTAGGTGAATTGGCCACGCTAAATTGCCCATAATGTTAGGTGCATTTGTCAGAGGGAAATGGGTCTGGGTGGGTTAGTCTTCAGAGGGTTGGTGTGGACTGGTTGGGCCACACTGTAGGTCATCTCGTCATATCATCATTTTGCCCCATCTGTGGCCACTAGGAAAGGTTAAAATCCCACAACACCAGATTATAGTCCAACAGGTTTATTTGAAAGCACTAGCTTTCGGAGCGCTGCTCCTTCATCAGGAAGCCAGTGGAGCAGGAATATAAGACAAAGAATTTGCAGCAAAAGATCACAGTGTCATGCAACTGAAATGCAATCTTGAATGAACCTAGATTGCTTTTAAGTCTTTCATCGTTTGGAATAAGTTGCAGGTTTAGGTTGAGGTTGTAGGCTTAATTTGCAGCAATCTTGATTTGTTCAATATATCATTTCAGTTGTAATCTTTTGCTATAAATTCTGTGTCACATATTCCTGATCCACAGCTACCTGATGAAGGAGCAGCTCTCCGAAAGCTAGTGCTTCCAAATAAACCTGTTGGACTATAACCTGGTGTTGTGTGATTTTTAACTTTGTCCACCCCAGTCCAACACTGGCTCCTCCACACTAGGAAAGGTGTAAATGCATTCGAGAGAGTGCAGAGAGGATTCACAAGAATGCTTCCAGGGGTGAGTCGCTTTGATGGGAGAAGATTGGGATAGCATTGCTGAAAACCATAAGAGGTCTGGACAGAGTAGACAGAGAGAGAGAGAGACTATTCCCACAGTGTGGGGGGAGAATCGGGAAGCAGAGTCAAAGAGTCATACAGATACAGTCAGATTTAAAAGGAATGGCAAAAGAAGTGAAGGTGACATGAGGAGAGAAACATCCTTTTTCATCAGCAAGCCATGGAATGTACTGCCTGAGTGGTGGAGGTCAATTCAGTTGTGACTTTTAAACGGGAATTGGGGATGCAATAGTCTAGTGGCATTATCACTGGGTTGTGAATCCAGAGATCTGGGTAATGCTCTGGGGAGCTGGGTTCACACCCCACCATGGCAGATGGTGGAATTTGAATTCAATAAAGAATCTGTCTGATGATGCTGCTCCTTTAACAAGGTTAGGTTGTCCTTGGGTTTCTTTTTTCAGAGAGGTCATAAATGACACAGACCCTGAAAAGTCTACGTTTGAAGGGTTTGAAGGTCATTTTGATTATAGCTAACAGATACTGCCTGAGACAGAGGGCTTTCAAGTTAAAAAAGAAACACTTGTACAATGAAAGGGGCGTGGCCAGCTCTCCCAGCTCTGCTTTTCTCTGGATTAATTAGTTTTTTACCAGTATGGCTATTCACTGAAAGCAGTCCGACAGTTTTAAAAAGCTGCTGGACCCAAAGAAGCAGGAAGTTGTTTCAGGTCACATGCCCGAGAAAGGCTGAATCGCCTCTCTGCCTTGGCCAGCTTCGATCTGAAAGGTAAGTCGAACAAAACTCAGCTTTGAATTCTGTGTGCGCCAGTTTTTGTGTCTTGGTTAACAAGGTCACATCGTATTCCCACATGCGGTTTCCACTCCGGGTGAAGTCATGAACCACAAAGCTGTCTTGGAGTCCAGAAAGGGGACCTGAATTGTTCGACTTGACATTCTACATGAAAGTCTTTGACTTTCGCCTTCCCTGCAATGACATTGTTGAGGTACCAGCAGCTTAGGACGCAACGTTTCCCACAGCTTTTGATATCTCCTGTCTGTACTTATCCTCACAAACGTCAATCAAAATACTTTTCTGATAGTCATACAGCTCTTAAATTGAGCCATCCTGCCACCATTTCAGTCTGCTATCCTTCTGAATAAAAATTACTTCCACCTTCAGATAACAAAATATATATTGAAGCGGGAGATTATTGTCCAAAAACAGCAAAGAGCTGTATAAAATATGTAACACGTTGGGTTTATGTATGTCTCAGACTATCACTTGATTCTTCTGCATTGTATATGCTCATTTGTGGAACACTGTTGTTCATTCCTGCCACTCTCAATTAGCTTCTCACACAATGCACCATGTATTTTAGCCCCCTGTTTGCTGATTCACACCACACAGGTGCCCACATTTGAGAGTGCAGCAGTCAGATTGGCTGGGGCTTTAAGAGGAGCATTTTGCCCCGGTTTCTGTGAAGAGAGGCTTTAAGGTGGATGCACTGAGCTGGCTAGTGAAGCCCAGAAAGTAAATAGCTCAGGGAGGCCTTCAGTTTCTTTTAAAAAGTTGGAACAATAGAAGCAGCCCAACTGGGCATGGACAGCTCTCACAGAACCAGGATTTCTCATTTTTAGATGAGATTACATTCCCTACAATGTGGAAACAGGCCCATCAGCCCAACCAGTCCACACCAATCCTCCGAAGAGTAACCCACCCAGACCCGCTTCCATCTGACTAATGCACCTAACATTATGGGCAATTTACCATGGCCAATTCACCTGGCCTACACATCGTTTAGATTGTGGGAGGAAACTGGAACAAATCCACACAGACACAGGGAGAACGTGCAAACTCCACACAGACAGTTGCCCGACGCTGGAATCGAACCTGGGTCCCTGGTGCTGTGAGGAAGCAGTGCTAACCACTGAGCCACCGTGCCACCCTTAGGAGCAGAAATTAGGCCACTCAGCCCATCGAGCCTGCTCCGCCATTCAATCATGGCTGATAAGTTTCTCAACCCCATTCTCCCGCGCTCTCCTCGTAACCCTGGATCCTCTTGACGATCAAGAACTTGTCTATCTCAGTCTTATAGACACTTAATGACCGGGCCTCCACAGCTTCTGTGGTAATGAATTCCCCAGATTCCCTACTCTCTGGCTGAAGAAGTTTCTCCTTATTGCCGTTCTAAAAAGTCTTCCCTTTTTAAACTTTGAGATTCAGCATCAGTTGCTGTTGGGGTCTCAACAGAGTTGGAAGCTGCAGTGAAAGGCTCCTAACTGCTTGGTATTTGTTTCTCCTCTCTCTGCTACTGGGTTGATGTGAGAAAATCTGATTTCTAAATTTGCCTTTTATGCCAAGGGGTGTGTTTATGGGATTAGATTAGATTAGATTAGATTACTTACAGTGTGGAAACAGGCCCTTCGGCCCAACAAGTCCACACCGACCCGCCGAAGCGCAACCCACCCATACCCCTACATTTACCCCTTACCTAACACTACGGGCAATTTAGCACGGCCAATTCACCTGACCTGCACATCTTTGGACTGTGGGAGGAAACCGGAGCACCCGGAGGAAACCCACGCAGACACGGGGAGAACGTGCAAACTCCACACAGTCAGTCGACTGAGGCGGGAATTGAACCCAGGTCTCTGGCGCTGTGAGGCAGCAGTGCTAACCACTGTGCCACCGTGCCGCCCATAATGTTACTATATTGGAACAGTTAACTTAGTAACAACTAATGTTTCTCATAGAATCCCTAGTGTAGAAACAGGCCATTCAGCTCAACAAGTCCACTCCAACCCACCAAAGAGTAACCCACCTAGACCCATTCCCCGACTCTATTATCCTATATTTACCCCTGATTAACGCACCTAACCTACACATTGGGGCTCAGTGGTTAGCACTGCTGCCTCACAGCACCAGCGACCCAGGTTCAATTCCAACCTCGGGCAACTCTCTCTGTGGAAATTGGACGTTCCCCCCGTGTCTGGGTGCTCTGGTTTCCTCCCACAGTCCAAAGATGTGCAGGTTAGGTGGATTGGCCATGCTAAATTGCCCATTAGTCAGAGGGAAATGGGCCTGGGTGGGTTACTCTTCGGAGGGTCGGTGTGGATTTGCGGGGCCGAAGGGCCTGTTTCCACACTGTCGGGGAATCTAATCTAATCCCTGAACAGTATGGGGCAATTTAGCACAGCCAATTCACCTAATCTACACCTTTTACTTGGAGGAAACCGGAGCAAACCCGCATAGACATGGGGAGAATATGCAAACTCCACACAGACAGACGCCCGAGGTTGGAATCGAACCCGGATCCCTGCCGCTGTGAGGCAGCAGTGCTAACCACTGAGCCACCATTTCTGTAAAGTTTCCCAATAGAGTTAAGTTATTTTAAGTTTTGATGTGGAGGTGCCGGTGTTGGACTGGGGTTGGACAAGGTCAGAAGTCACACGACTCCAGATTACGGTCCAACAGGTTTATTTGAAATCACCAACTTTTGGAGGACTTTTGTCTTCTGGGGTCTCAGTTTTCAATTAAAATTGCTGTCAGGCTGGGCCCTCTTTCGCTGGACCCAAACAGCTTTAGGCAGCCAGTTGAAGTGCCTGTTCAGAAGCTTCAAAATTGAAAAGGTGAACAGTTTTTGGAAGCGGGCAATTTTTAACCGCTCAGGTTCCAAGCTAAAGTGATGAAAAGAAACCTGAACAGCCCCATCCAGTAAAGGGCTCAACAGTACTCCTCTACATTGACAGGAAGGTATTGTAAAGAGTTAATGCGAGGATGGAAGTAGGATAGTTTCCATCGTCTTCAGGAAGTGATGTAAGATCACATGACTTATAAGAGCTGGTTCTTTCTTGCAGTCTTGTGGCCCTGCAAGTAGAATTTATTTACGCCAATTAAGATCACATAGTATTATTGGCATTTGTCTTTGCAATCTTGCCTTTAGAATGTGACTTTCAAAGACAGGTTTGAAACGGGATTCATTGGGACCCCTATCAACCTGTAATCTGTAAATTGCCCCATCACTCTCAGACGTATGCGTCTAATTCTCTTTCATTTGCATTTTTATTGAAAAGAAACGAGCATTAGCTCAGCAGGAATTTAAACCTCTGCTGGGTGAATCACTTCATCGTTACATCTGGTGCTTAATTTTTAATAACATTTCAAATAAAAAAGGCTGATAAGCTTTTAAGCAATAACACTCTTCATTCTGCACTCAATTAAATTAAAAGAAAATGAAACATTTTAGATCATCCATTGTTTCACTTCAAATTAAAGTGACAGCACAGATAACAGCAAAAGAATTGATTCATGCCAAAAGGAAATGGACACCTGTTACTTTAATGAGTGCTCAAATCTCAAATCTATTTCTTTAGCAAGAAAGAGCCTGTGTTCATTTAGAGTCACACCACAGGGGAACGCTCTTTCTGATAGCAAATGGGATGAATGACCAGATAACTTGCTGATGATGGGGCTAGCTGAGGGGATGATGGTGGTCAGAACACTAGAACGTCCTGAACAAAATCCCCCAAGACCTGCAGATGCTGGAAATCAGAAACAAAAACAGAAGTTGCTGGAAAAGCTCAGCGGGTCCGGCAGCATCCGGTGGAGAGAAATCGGGAGTTAACGTTTCGGGTGCGGTGACCCTTCCTCAGAATTGATGGGAGCTCGGAAAATGTTGGTTTTAGGGTGAGGGAGAAGGAGGTAAGGAAGAAATTATCGGTGGAGATCGAGCAAGGTGCACTGATGGCTAGAACGCCCTGCTCTGACAAGCTGACCAACGTTAGAAAAGGCAGGCAGGATGTTGATTTAAATCCTCAAAGTGCCTTACCTTCCTCAAACGATAACAGCGTCTCCTACAGCGCAGAACTCCTGTGGGTCTTCCTAGCGAGAGGATTGGAGTAGGGACGTCTTGCTGCAGTTATACAGGGCCTTGGTGAGGCCACTCCTTGAGTACTGTGTGCAGTTTTGGTCTCCCAGTCTGAGGAAGGACATTCTTGCTATTGAGGGAGTCCAGTGAAGGTTCACTAGACTGATTCCCAGGATGGCGGGAATGACGTATGAGGAAAGACTGGATCGACTGGACTTGGATTCACTGGAATTTAGAAGAATGAGGGGGGCCTTCGTAGAAACATATGAAATCCTGATGGGACTGGACAGGCTAGATATAGGAAGAATGTTCCTGATGTTGGGCAAGTCCAGAACTAGGGATCACACTAACAATGAGGGATAAGCCATTCAGAACCAAAATGAGGAAGAATTTCTTTGCTCAGAGATTTGTGAACCTGTGGAATTCTTTCCCACGGAAAGCTGATGGGGTCAGTTTGTTTGATATATTCAAGAGGGAGCTGGATGTGGCCCTTGCAGCTAAAGGGATCAAAAGATATGGAGAGAAAGCGGGAGTGGGATATAGAGGTTGCATGATCAGTCACGATCCTATTGAATGGCGGTGCAGGCTCGAAGGGCTGAATGGCCTCCTCCTGTACCTATTCTCTATGTTTCGATGTATCCTGGATTTGGAACCCAAATCTCTGAGCTGGGACTTGAGCCCAGCACTCAAAAATGCAGAGCAAACAGGACAGTCCAGAGCAAGCTCAGAGGTTCTTTCACTGTGCCCATTAGTGAATGTACACCGACAGCTGGGTGATCTGTGGGTGATCTTGTGGAGGTGGGAGGTGGGGGAGCTGATTTCTCCCCACTCTAACCGAAGTTGGTGACTCTTTGCTACCATGAAATTCATGAGCGCCACCCACCTTCCAGGATCTGATCCACGTGGTGGACTTTATGATACGAATGCTGGCAGGAGATCCTGCCCTCACCCAGTGCCAGGTGCAGCAAACCTTTTACCAACGGGCACCTATGGGACAGGGAGTGTGTTGGTTAATCAAGTATTCTGGATAATCAAGAGGTTCTCCATAATCAATGTAAAAACACACACTAAGTAATAGAAATGTACTGCAGAGGGTACACACATTACTGTTATACTTTATTCGCAGCAGAAATCACAGAAATAATAATGCGACATTGCCTTAAATAAAACCTACTGGCAGAGAGCCTTCTCACTCACACCCTCAACTGACATCAAGGTATTTGGGGAGAAACTCACTCGAGATTGAGTCAAGTGTTGATGTTTCGTGCAGCCAGTCGATTGAACAAGTATGTTTACATTGAGGTAAATAAATTTTGAAACAGATATAATGGGACAGAATGAAACCGTGAACTTAACGGTATTTTGAGGTACAACAGCCTTTGCCAGTTTATCAAGTGTACTGGTTCATTATATTTCGAGTAAAATAATTTTTGATTTGATCTGATTAAAACAGAGTTTGCTTCACTTGCGGACAAGGGAAGTGGGAAGTTTCCTGAAGGCGGAACACTCTCCAGCTCTTCAGTCATAGAGTCACAGAGATGTACAGCACAGAAACAGACCCTTCGGTCCAACTCATCCATGCCGACCAGATATCCCAACCCAATCTAGTCCCACCTGCCAGCACCCGGCCCATATCCCTCCAAATTCTTCCTATTCATATACCCATCCAAATGCCTCTTAAATGTTGTAATTGTACCAGCCTCCACCACTTCCTCGGGCAGCTCATTCCATGCACATACCACCCTCTGCGTGAAAAAGTTGCCCCGTAGGTAACACAGCCCTCCTGTTGCTGGTTTGGCGAAGAACCTGGGACTCTCATGCCAAATAGGGATCAATGCCACACTGGGCACAGCATTTAGCATCTGAGCAGCTGAGAGAGATGCAGAAGGACGTGTTTAGTGTCCTGACAAAATTTTGATCTTTCTGTCAAAGAAATCCCAGGCTTCTCAATGAACAGGACCAACTACATTTAATGATATTCAGCGGACGAACCACTTCAGAATCCTCGGGAAGGCAGCCAACATCATCAAAGACTCCTCCCACTCCTTTTAAACTCTCTTCCACCCTCTTCCCTCAGGCAGAAGATACAAAAGCTTAAACACGCAGACTAACAGATTCAAGAACAGCTTCTTCCCCGCTGTTATCAGACTTCTGACTGGACCTCTCCAATTTCAAATCGAATGTTGATCTTGCTTTTTCTATACCTTCTCTGCGGCCGTGACGTTGTATTCCTTGCTCTGTTCTATTACCCTAATGCCCTTTGTATGGTATGATCTACCTGTACTGCACACAAAACAAAACGTTTCACTGTACCGAGGTATGTGTGACAATAATAAATCAAATCAAAAATCATTTTACTCTAAATATAATGAAAAACGTCATTTTTGTACACTCCTTGTCCTGTCAGTGCCTTGTTCCATGTTACCCTTTTACTGCTCACCAATACCTCCTCTTTGAACATTCTGAGACTTTTTCGAATTTCTCTCCCCCTGACTCCAGAATTCAATGGTTGCACCCAAAGGAGAGAAAGTGTCCATTCATCCTCTGGAAACAAAGCTCCCAAGGTGTTTTTCTTTTGGTTCTTGCCAGTTGTTATGGTCGGGCAGTGTACGCTACTCATGTGTATTCTCTCCCCCACCCGCCTCAAACTAATCAACTGGGCATTCTGGTGGCCCCAGGCAGTATCTGCTCTGCTGTTTCTCTCTATATTGTGGTCCGGCGGCCATCTTGTGTGTCAAGTGGCCAACTGATGGCTCAGCAGCCATCTTGTGTGTCCATGTACCCAGTGTCACTCTGCCCCGTGCCAGACCAGAAGATTAGCTCGACTTTTAAGAAGATTAGCTCGACTCTATTTTTTTCTTATTTCTAAAGGTAGATGTGAAGTGGGTCAAACCACTCGGCTTTAAGTGAAACAGAAATTATTTAAACATGACGGTTGGAACACAAACAAAAGTGAACGGAATTTAGAATAACTGTTGAAAACTTGACCGACCTGATACCGCAACTTAACTAAGGAACTCTTCCAATCCAGTAATATCCCATAAACACATCCCTTGGCCAAAAAAAGGTAAATTCAAACCCAGATTCTTACAGGCAGGAGGGAACCACATCCAAAGAGATTTCAGACTGAAAGTCAGTCGGGAATCATTCCCTGAAGCTTGCAACCATTTTGTGACTGCCACAGCTAAAGCAAATGAGAGAAAACCCTGAACTGGGAGCACTGGCCACTCTCCTGCTATTGTTAAACTATGCTATTCCTAGACCCCTCGGCATTTCTGCCTTTACAATTTCTCTTTAAGAAAACCCAAGGACAAAATAACCTTGTTAAAGTGACAGCATCGTCACACAGTTGAGGTCAAAGGTCAGACCCATAATGCCGTCAGGTTAGCCATCCATCCACATGCCTTCTTAAGTGTTAATGCGATTTTGCTATATGGGTTACCACACCAGTGCCTAACAATTAGCCACATTAACAGCAATGCTGTCAATGCGAGCATCAGCATGAACCAATTATAGCTCCTGGTTGTCAGCATTCACATGGACAACTGCTATTAGTCAAAAAGAGACGTTTACAACTGAATAAATGCATTGCAAGAAAGTTTCGAGCAGATGTTTCATCAATAAAAGGTATAGGTACTCTGGAGTACTTTACAACAGTCTCACTGTTGAGATAACATGAGATACGCCATGTTTCATTCTCAGAGTGTGTTGCTTTAACTGCTCATCACATTCAGAGTCATCTCATTGTAGTGGGTGGGTGATGGGGCTGGGTGAGGGCAAAAGAAATTAGACATTGGCCAACAATGGGGGGGAACAAAATTAGACATTGGCCGAGAATTGGGGGGTAAAATTAGACGTTGGTCAAGAGTTGTGAAGCAAAATTATATGTTGGCGAAGAATTGGGGGAAAAATTAGACGTTGGTCAAGAGTTGTGAGGCAAAATTATATGTTGGCCAAGAATTGGGGGCAAAATTAGATTTTGGCCGAGAATTGGGAGGGGTTCATGAAGATGCCCAAATGCAAGTCAACTATTTTAAAGATGCTCTTGGGAGGAAGGGGTAGACTTACAGCAAAAAAAAAAGGAAGACAATTCCAGTGCCCCAGGAATCTGGGAACTGACAGATGGCACAGCAGCATGGTAGGATGGAGTTGCCCAAGAGTCCATATTTGAAAGAGTGGTCATTCTTCCAAAGCTGGCAGAGAGGGCTCAAACAGATCTGTAGCATGGTGCCCACGTTGGCTGCCCGGAAACTTTTGCCACGGTTACTCTGCATTGGCATGAAAGAGCCCCCAAGATGCCCAACAAGCTCCTGCTTTCTCCTCCATGCTCCCCCCACCACGAATAGCAGATTGGGTGATATGCCCCCATTGCCCTCCGACAGTGTGATCGATGGCACAAAGCTGGGTAAGAGGGAAGGCAAATGGAATGTTGGCCTTTATTTCAATGAGAATGGGGTCTAAAAGTCGGGAGGTTTTGATGAAACTATACAAAGTCACTAGTCGAGACCACAGCTGGAATACTCTGAACAGCTTGGGGTCCCTTATGGAGGGAAAGATATCCTGGTATTGGAAACAGTGCATGGAAAAATTCCACCTGGCTTAAGCCACAGCTAAATTCAATGAAGAGTGTTTGTGCTGTTGACATGATGGCATAAGCTGAACAACCTCCTCATTGACATCATAGTGACAGGACCTGGGTGATGGCATGGGGCAGAGTGACACTGGGCACATGGACACACAAGATGGCCGCCGGACCACAATATAGAGAGAAACAGCAGAGTAGATACAGACACTGTCTGGGGTCACCAGAATGCCAGCACAATGCACTCACAACCTAGTTGATTAGTTTAAGGTGGGTGGGGGAGAGAATACACATGAGTAACATACACTGCCCGCTGAAATGTCTGGGCCCAGCCAACACCTCTTATAGAAATGCTAACAGCTTGAAACAGACTCAATACAGAGTGCTAATAGCCAGGGCTGCAGTAATCCTTCTCAGGAAGAGTGATTAGCGCCCATTACTACAGCAACGGACATCCGCTCAGACATTGAAACTGACAATGTCTGCGCTGAAACTGACAACAACCGCGCTGAAATTAACAAAGGCTGCGCTGGAACTGACAATGACTGCATCAAAACTATCAACGATTCTGCAATGATGGCCATAAACAAACCATGTTACAAAGACAATAATCTCATCACTGACCTATTGTATCACGAGGGATAAAAGTTTCTTGACATGTGCTCCGGGCCGAGAGAAGACTCACAGCTGGCCACTGAGCTGTTGGTGTCACTCTCTCCCCGGAGCTCTGCTATTTCCTTGGACAATAAACTCTGCTGTTGAACCCTGATTCTGACTCCGAGACGGAGAGAGAAGTATTGACAGGTATAAATGGATGGATATGACAGGGCTCCTACTTGACCCTCCAGCCGTGACAAATGGGATGCCAAAGCATTATCCACAACTGCTGTCATCGAGCCATAGAGATGTACAGCACGGAAACAGACCCTTCGGTCCAACTTGTCCATGCCGACCAGATATCCCAACCCAATCTAGTTCCATTTGCCAGCACTTGGCCCATATCCCTCCAAACCCTTCCTATTCATACACCCATCCAAATGCCTCTTAAATGTTATAACTGTACCAACCTCCACCACTTCCTCTGGCAGCTCATTCCATAGCCTCTGCGTGAAAAAGTTGCCCCTTGAGTCCCTTTTATATCTTTCCCCTCTCACCCGAAACCTATGCCCTCGGGTTTTGGACTCCCCCTCCCCAGGGAAAAGACCTTGGCTATTCACCTGATCTACTCCCTTCATGATTTTGTGAAGAATTCCAACAGGATGTTCCAATGCCTTTGTAGGCTGCAGTAACTCACCAAGACCCTCATCACTGATTCCAACTGGAACAAAATCTTATCTCTCTTTCATCCACGGGATATAGTAAAGTGGAATGCAGAGCTTCAGTATCCCACCAGCCATAAGACTGAATTAGCTGGAGTAAATGCATTTCAGACTGATTTCTTATTCTCCCCTTGCCGTGCCCTGGGCTGTTTCTTTTCGTTTGTTCAGGCTCATTAGTTTCTGCTTGACATTATCTTCACACAAACTGACAGAAAGCAAACAGTGTATTAACTTGCAGGCCTGCTCTCAGCCTCTTTGCTGTGGTCTGTGAATTTCTTCCCAGTTCGAAGGAGAGTAACGTTATTTTGAGCTCCCTTCCCCTCTTGAAACCTGATGTGCTTGCATCTTCCAACCACTGTGTGCTGTCATAGAGATGTACAGCACGGAAACAGACCCTTCAGTCCAACCCGTCCATGCTGACCAGATATCCCAACCCAATCTAGCCCCATTTGCCAGCACTTGGCCCCTTTCTCTCTAAACCCTTCCTATTCATATACCCATCCAGATGCCTTTTAAATGCTGTGATTGTACCAGCCTCCACCACTTCCTCTGGCAACTCATTCTATAGCCTCTGTGTGAAAATGTTGCCCCTCAGGTCCCGTTTATATCTTTCCCCTCTCACCCTAAACCTATGCCCTCTAGTTCTGGACTCCCCCACCCCAGGGAAAAGACCTTGACTGTTTATCCTATCCATGTCCCTCATGATTTTATAAACCTCTATAAGGTCACCCCTCAGCCTCTGACGCTCCAGGGAAAACAGCCCCAGCCTGTTCAACCTCTCCCCATAGCTCAAATCCTCCAATCCTGGCAACGTCCTTGTAAATCCTTTCTGAACCCTTTCAAGTTTCACAACATCTTCCCTACAGGAAGGATACCAGAATTGAACACGGTATTCCAAAAGTGGCCCAACCAATGTCCTGTACAGCTGCAACATGACCTCCCAACATGTGTACTCCATGCATTGATCAATTAAGACAAATGTACCAAACGCCTTATCCTATCTAACTGCAACTCCACTTTCAAGGAGCTGTGAATGTGTACTCCAAGGTCTCTTTGTTCAGCAACAAATTAAGTTTAACAAAATCTACACTTCAACAGGACCGCACTGAAGAAGTCACATCGGACAAGTGAAACCCAAAAAGAATGCTTCCCAACATTCACTGGTTTGTCTTAGTGAATTTCCATTGGCTCAAGTTAAAGTCCATGCAAGTTTCGATTAAATCAGTCAGAGGCGCGTGAATTATAGTTGACGAGATGATAGCATAGGCTCACACCATTTCCAGCTGGGTGAAGGAAGCGACCGAGGTATAGGAGGGGAAAAGCCCCAGATGGATAGGAACAGAGCATTAGAGTTGATGATGTTTGAGATGTTAATGATGTCTGACTCAAAGTGCCCAAAGTCTGCTTGGCTTTTCAGACTTTCGCTTTGCTTCACTACTTATTCAACACAGACAAGAAAGAGATTTGAGAGCAATTTTACCCACAGGCGTTAGTTTAAAAATCAATTAGAATCACTGCAAAGATAGGTATTTATTGTTCGAATCCCATTAACCCCGCTCACTGATTCATTGCTTTGACTGTGAAGTCAGTTGTTTATTGTTTCATGATTCTTGATTCTGTTATAGTCCTCGTTGAATTATGCCGTTGTCAGGTATCTTTTACCCTCTGGAAGCTCTACGTCAGCTCAATATTACTGGCTCTGGTCGTGGGTTGGCCACAAAGGGCCTAGTCAAGGACATCAAGAGGGATGAGAGTGCGGACAGCGTTAAAAGCAAGTCTTTTCAATTGCCCTCTGCGGTGTGGAGCTCAGAGAGAGAGATGGCCTAGAGATGCACTCAGCGGTGGCAGGGAGACATGGGAAGTTTTTAAAAATGGTAAAACAAGGGCCTTTATCGCTAACACACCGTTGACTAGATTATTCCAAAATGCTCTGCAGGCAACTCAGTGCTGCTTTTTTGAAGTGAGCGAATTGTTGCTGTTTAGGAAACACCATGGCCAATTCTTCCACCAAAGCCAATGGAATAACGACCAGGTGACCCGTTGCTGTGGTGACGGTCGAGGGATAAACATGGGCCAGGACGCCCTTTGAAGAAACGGTCCCTTTACATCTACCCGAGAGGGCAAAATGGGGATTTGGTTTAATGTCGTAGGTGGCACCTCTGACAATGCAGCACTCCCACAGCACTGGATCACCTGTTCAAATCTTTGGAGTGAGATTGGAAGATATCCCTGTTGAACTCAGCGCTGAGCCATAGACTGACACTCTGAGGTTAACCTGGGGTGCGCTGTCCCCACACGTTTGCTGTTTTTGGGGGAGGCTTCCTGACATATGATTGTAACAGGGGTAGAATGGTGAGATTCCTCCACATGTCTCCAACTGACCCTTTAAGTGTAAGTGACTGAAGGGAACTAAAGAGATTAGCTTTTCAGATTTTGTAAGTTTGATGAGCTGCTCGGGCAGAGAAAATGGAAGGGGGTGATCGAGATTTTGCAGACGCCTGGTGATTCACCCTGAAGTCAGTGCTCAGCTGTCTACCTGGAGTTTTCAAGTTAGAGTGCGGTACAGTTCTGAAGGCTCAAGCGCGAGATCAGAGGAGACTGAGTTGGATGATCAGCCAGGATCCCATTGACGGGCCAAATAGCCTAAGCTGCTCCCTGGGAAGTGGCAGCAGGGTCATCTGCAGTTTGAGCAGCGTGCCAGAGCAGGCCTGGTGTGCCAGCTCACCCGTGATAGTGAGGAGCCACTGAATTCTGAGCAATAGAGGCACACTTCATCAGTCAGTGCGGGGCTGTGTACTGGAGGGAGGTCTGTAATATACAGCAGACAATCTTAGGCTCATGACAATAGAGATATTGTTGGAGTGCTTGACTTTAAGCTCTGGAATGTACTCCTTAAACCCTCACCATATCTAGAATCATAGAATCACAGTGTGGAAGCAGGATTGTGGGAGGAAACCGGAGCACCTGGAGGAGAATGTGCAAACTCCACACAGACAGTCACCCGAGACTGGGATCTCTCTCTCTCTGTCTCTCTCTCTCTCTGTCTCTCTCTCTCCCCATCTCTCTCTCTCCCCCTCCCTCCCTCCCTCTCTCTCTCTCTGTCCTAATTTAAGAAGTTCCTTTATGCATTCTAGTTCCGGATAGGAAATCAAGAACAGGCTCCATGCAGAAATGAACGAGAGACATGGGCAATGCCACTCCACTTCACTTCGTCATGATGCCAGCTTAACCAGGGGTTGAGACAGCAGTAACCTATTGGGATCCACAATGTGAGAAAGACAATTAACATCCCAGCACCATAGGGGAGGCAATTAAACTGGCAGCGCTCTGCAGGGAACATACTCGGGTTTTAACAAGGCAATGTTTTTATGCGGCAGCTTTGGCTAATTACAACTCTTGGCTCACTCTACCATGTAAACTGATGCATCTTTAAACTGTATCGTGGGTAAGAACATGGATAAGTAATTCACTGGTCAGCATGAATAGCATTGAGAAGGGTGGAGAGTGTGGTGCTGGAAAAGCACAGTAGGTCAGGCAGCATCCGAGGAGCAGGAGAGTTGACTTTTCGGGCATAAGCCCTTCATCAGGAATGTGGCTTGTGGGCCAAGGGGGCTGAGAGATAAAGGGGAGAGGGGGTTGGGGCTGGGGGAGAGGGACCTGAGAGTGCGATAGGTAGATGAAGGTGGGAGTGAAGGTGCTACGCTGGAGAGAAAGGTGGAACACT
This sequence comes from Chiloscyllium plagiosum, assembly GCF_004010195.1. Classification (NCBI taxonomy): domain Eukaryota; kingdom Metazoa; phylum Chordata; class Chondrichthyes; order Orectolobiformes; family Hemiscylliidae; genus Chiloscyllium; species Chiloscyllium plagiosum. Next base: position 3,262,275 of record NC_057752.1, read on the forward strand.
TCAGAGAACACCTCCAGGACACACATACGAAACAACCCCACTGCCCTGTGGTCGAACACCTCAACTCCCCTCCCACACCACCAAGGGCCTGCAAGTCCTGGGCCTCCTCCATCACCAAACCTTTACCACCCTGGGCCTGGAGGAAGAATGCCTCATTTTCCACCTTGGGATCCTCCAACCACATGGGATCAATGGGGGTTTCACCAGTTTCCTCATTTCCCCTCCCCCAACCTTATCGCAGTTCCAACCTTCCAGCTCAGCGCTGTTCTCATGACCTATCCTACCTGTCTATCTTTCTTCCCATCTATCCGCCCCACTCTCCCCTCCAACCTATCACCTTTACCCCCACCTCCATCCCACCCCCCTCCCGTTTATCTTCCAGCCCCCTTGGCCCACAAGCCTCATTCCTGATGAAGGGCTTATGCCAGAAATATTGACTCTCCTGCTCCTCGGCTGCTGCCTGACCTGCTGTGCTTTTCCAGCACCACACTCTTCGACTCTGATCCCCAGCATCTGCAGTGCTCACTTTCTCCTGACACTGAGAAGGGTGGGTGTCGTGCAAAACCCCATGTGCCTGGAGGAGAAGAAACATTATTGGTTTCCCTTCCATGCTAACAAGCCCATGATATGATTACTCATGGTCAATACTCTCCACCACAAACTGCTCCACACTCAAAGATTAGATGCTGCTTCGACTGTGTCCACTATTTCTTCGGCTATTTTACACACCCAGCATGAGTAAAGGTTTCGATAGACTTCAGTGTTGCTGGGTGCGATCGAGTGACAGTGTGAAACAGCAGGAGGTCATGGGGAGCAAGAATGCATGCAGGAGACATTGAGGGGAGAGAGGGCAAATGAAGGGAGAGAGACTGGGTGACAGTGAGGGAGGCGAGTGTATGAAGCACTGAGGGATTACTGCGAATGAGGGAGCATCTGATTGAGAACAGCTCTCTACCGAAGCTGGGAAACAAATTTTTCCGTGTATTTCCGACTGTAGCCTTGTTTATCCACACGGTGTGCCTCAGCAGACTGCAATGTAAGATGTGAAGTTGTCAGATTGAAGTAGTTGACGGTTAAAGACTGTTACTAGGACAGGCACAGGCCCACACGGTCCATTTCCCAGTCTAGACATCTCTCACGGTCCCCAGGCCAACTCAGTGTGAGTTGCTAAAGACTGCACAGCCCGCCAGTACAATACTAGCTCCAATCACTGGAGACGAGTCACGGCAGTGGACTTCGATGGAATCCTAAGGGAGCCACTTGGGGTTTGGAAAAGCGTGAAGAAAGGTTATTTGAATGGTGGTGCACCAATGGCATACATTGAGTATGCTTCACACACATAGCCACTCTTCCAAAAACAGCTCCATCACAACTCTCTAGGTTGGCTTAAGTCAACAAGGCTAGTTGTCCTTATTGACTGCTCTAATACAGCAATGCAAATATTGACAGGTATTACTCTGGGAGCAGAGAATGAGTGGATTTCAATTCCCTGGCTGGCTCTGGCTTTGTGCCAGGTTCAGGCTTATTTATTCTGACAGGTATAATTGTATCACAGAGAGCTTCAATAATCTGTTGCAAGAAACAGCCATGAATAGTGACACGGAATTACCTCGAAATGTACAGCACGGAGGGAGCCCAACAGCTGATGCTTATGCTCAGCTCCTTCTAACTCCCTCCAGCTCATCCAGTCATGTTCCACGTCTTGCTGGAGCATGCTTTACTTTCCCCAAATGATACCACTCCTTGGAAATTTACCCCAAAGGCCCCCTCCCAAGCTCCAAACCCGCCATGCTGGTCTTCGTCATCCGTGGAATCGCATCGTGCCAAAACGGTACCACTTCCGACCACAACCCGTTTGACTGGCCATCACGGGACGATGGGGCATCTCATGGGACTCTCCAACTAACTGCTTCTCTCAAAGAATCTAACAGCTGATGTCCTGAACAGAACATGAGGAATGTGAGTGGCAGCGAGCGCTTTGGGGTTTCGAACCTGTCCATTATTCGATCTGAACAAAGAACATTCCAGCAAAGTGCAGGCCCTTCGGCCCTCGATGTTTCGCCAACCTGTGGAACCAATCTGGAGCCCATCTATCCTACATTATTCCATTTTCATCCATATGTTAATCCAATGACCATTTAAATACCTTTAAAATTGGCAAGTCTGTTGCAGGCAGTGCATTCCACGCCCCGAATACTCTCTGAGTAAAGAACCTACCTCTGACATCTATCCTATATCTATCACCCCTCAATTTAAAGCTACGCCCCCTTGTGCTAGCCATCACCATCCAAGGAAAAAGGCTCTCACTGTCCACCCTATCTAACTCTCTGATTATGTTACATGTTTCAATTAACTCACCTTTCTAACGAAAACAGCCTCAAGTCCCTCAGCCTTTCCTCGTAAGACCTTCGCTCCATACCAGGCAGCATCCTGGTAAATCTCCTCTGAACCCTTTCCAAACCTTCCACATCCTTCTCATAATGCGATGACCAGAACTGTACGCAATACTCCAAGTGCAGCCGCACCAGAGTTTTGTACAGCTGCAACATAACCTCGTGGCTCCGAAACTCAATCTCTCTACTAATAAAAGCTAACACACCGTACGCCTTCTTAACACCCCTATCGACCTGAGTGGCAACTTTGAGGGATCTCTCTGTTCGTCGACACTGCCAAGAATCTTGCCATTAGCCCAGTACTCTGCATTCCTGCTACTCCTTCCAACATGAAGTTTGAGGTTCATCTTCAGCCCCAGCTGCAATCTCCAGCCTGCTTCCCATATCCACTGATTCATTCAGAGCGACGTGAATAATGTCAGTGACTGAACCTGCATGGTCCACTGTGCTAAACTTCAAGGGACTGAGTTACAGGGAGAGGTTGGACAAGCTAGGGTGGCGTTTCTTTACAGCGTAACAGACTGAGGGAGCATCTAATCGAAGAGTGTAAGATCCTAAGACGCATGAATAGGGTGAATGCACTCAGTCTGTTTCCCAGGGTTGGGGAGTCGAGGATGAGAGGGCACCAGCTTAAGGTTGGAGGGGAAAGAATAAAAGGGAACCTGAGGGGCAATGTTTTTACACAGAGGGTGGTACGCATAGGGAATGAGCTTCCAGCGGAAGTGGTTGAGGCGGGTACATTAACATCATTTAAAAGGCATTTGGACAAATACATGGATAGGAAAGGATATGGGCCAAGTGCAGGGAAATGGGGTTAGCATGGGTGGCATTTTGGTCAGAATGCACCAGTTTGGGGCAAAGGACCTGTCTCCGTGCTGTAGGACTCTATGACCCTAACCTCTTGGTATCTACTCTGGTTTCAATATGACTGCAAATGGATTGGTTTCACTTCCTGTGCATGCGAGTTGATAGACCTTAATAGGAAGGCTTACTGTAGCTGTCCAAGGTGCTGAGGAGACCACACCTGGAGTACTGTGAACAGTTTGGGTTTCCTTATTTAAGGAAAGATATTTATTCGATTTGAGGTGGTTCAGAGGAGGTTCACTAGGATGATCCCTGGGATGGAGGGATCGTGTTATGAGCAAAGGCTAAACAGGCAGGGAATCTACTCACTGGAGTTTAGGAGAATGAGAGGCGATCTCATTGAAACATAGAAGGGCTTGACAGGGTCAGTGCCAAGAGGATGTTTCTGCTCTAGCAATCCATGATGAGAGGGCACAGTCTCAGAATAAAGGGGCGCCAATTTATGACTGAGATGAGAAGGAATTTCTTCCCTGAGACATTTGAGAGTCTTTGGAATTCTGTGCCACAGGGAGCCGTGGGGGCAGAGTCGTCACGTATATTTAAGGCTGAGATCAATTCATGATCAGTCGGTGAATCAAGAGGCACACAGAAAGGGCAGGAAAATGGACGTGAGGAACATCGGGTCAGTCATGATGCTGTTGAATGGTGGAGCAGGCTTGAGGGGCCGAATGGCCTTACTCCTGTCATTCTGGTCATTCTGCCCGCTGAGTCAGATGATGGCTGATCTTCTACCTCAGCTACACCTTCCCTACACTACCTCCCCGTCCCCCCCACACCCCCCATACCCCTTCATTCCCTCAGCATTTGAGAAAATTGGTCAATCTCTGACTTCAAAAAGACTCACTGTCGAAGCATTCACAATCGTGTGGAATGGAGATTTGTAAAGATTCATTCCTCCATGCTCCGAAACTCTCGAGAAAATGTGCCCATTCTGCTCAAGCACCTGGAACGCCCAATAGCTTTGGCTGAACTTGTCTCAGAAAGGAAATCCTGGATTTTGAATAACTTGACTGTTGAAATTCTGTCTGGACCTATCCAGATAGGATTTCAGTGGTTAGCACTGCTGCCTCACAGCGCCAGGGACCCGGGTTCGATTCCAGCCTTGGGCAACTGTCTGCGTGGAGTTTGCACATTCTCCCCGTGTCTGCGTGGGTTTCCTCCAGGTTCTCTGGTTTCCTGAAGAAGGGCTTATGCCCGAAACGTCGATTCTCCTGCTCCTTGGATGCTGCCTGACCTGCTGCGCTTTTCCAGCAACACATTTTCAGCTTTCCTCCCACAGTCCAAAGATGTGCAGGTTGGGGTGGATGGGCCATGGGAAATTGCCCCATAGCGTGCTGGGATGGGTTAGGTGGATTGCCGGGTTACAAGGTAGGTGGGGTGGGTCTGGGTGGGATGCCCTTCGGAGCGTCGGTATGGAGCCGATGGGCCAAATGGCCTGTTTCCATGCTGTAGAGATTCTATGAGTCTGTCTCAAACAGGAGATAGCATACTATTCCTCGATGTTGTCTGGCAGATGAGCTGTGAAAGCCAGGTATAGCCCTTGATGGAACAGAGTCAATCCTGTGGAGTACCAAAGAAATTGATTATTTGGCTATGCATCAGCTCTCATGCTATTTATTGGACCTTGATGCGGGCTAGCAAGGCATCCGTGGCCGCCCTCTGCAAAGGAGACGATTGGCTTTGAATTGCTTTGGGAGCACATAGAGTCATAGAGATGTACAGCATGGAAACAGACCCATCGGTACAACCCATCCATGCCGACCCAACCCAACCCAACCCAATCGAGTCCCACCTACCAGCAACCGGCCCATATCCCTCCAAACCCTTCCTAATCATATACCCATCCAAATGCTGCTTAAATGTTGCAATTGTACCAGCCTCCACCACATCCTCTGGCAGCTCATTCCATACACGTACCACCCTCTGCATGAAAAAGTTGCCCCTTAGGTCTCTTTTATATCTTTCCCCTCTCACCCTAAACCTATGCCCTCTAGTTCTGGACTCCCCGTCCTGTACAGCCGCAACATGACCTCCCAACTCCTGTACTCAATACTCTGACCAATAAAGGAAAGCATACCAAACGCCTTCTTCACTATCCTATCTACCTGTGACTCCACTTTCAAGGAGCTATGAACCTGCACTCCAAGGTCTCTTTGTTCAGCAACACTCCCTAGGACCTTACCATTAAGTGTATAAGTCCTGCTAAGAGTTGCTTTCCCAAAATGCTGCACCTCGCATTTATCTGAATTAAACTCCATATCACATCGTTACACCAGCACAATTCCCTTCCCTGTGGCTGTTGTTGTACATTGCAAAACCTGGCTGAAGTTTACTATCCAACGTTACAAAGTGAGTGTGCGATAGCATGAGACTATTTTTAATCCAGTTAGCTCAAAGATCACTTATGAAAATTGCTGGGAGACTGTTGAGAGCGCGAGAGAGAAAAAGCTAACGCTGTAAAAGGAACATAATCAGAGTCAAATATCAAACCCATGCTTCATCATTAGTGTCTTGGATATGACAAAGCCAGCGTACAGACCTCGCTGAATTATTCATCCGCCTATTAAATGAAACTACACACAGCTTCAAAAACTCCAAAGTGCTGGGACAAAATGTTGGATGAGCTGGATCTCAGCTAACATTGTGCATTGAAGGTTCCCTGTGGAAAGTCTCAGTAATTTAAAAAGTTGAGTTCGCCACTGATCGGGAGTATTTTCCACTGACACATCACAGGAAGGGGACATCAATGGACCTGTCACTTGAATGTACTGGAGTTATTTTTCCAACGTCAGTGAGGAAACTTCAGCGAGAACAAAAGCGGACTCGTCTCCGCCATGAATTGCTATTAATTTTTGCTTTAACGCGCTGAAGGACTGTCTCTTTGAATGATCAGTTTAACCATGCTTGCAATGTTAAGCAGGTGCTGCAACTGTGTAGCCTTCGTGGCATGGAAACCAAGCAGAACCTCAGAGACAAGCAACACAAATTGAATCCTCGCTCTGCATGGCTCTCCCTATCCACTTCAAACTGGACCCCTTCCAACCTTCAGAGTCGAGATTACACTGGTGCTGGAAAAGCACAGCAGGTCAGGCAGCATCTGAGGAGCAGGAAAATCGATGTTTCAGGCAAAAGCCCTTCATCAGGAATGAAGGCGGGGAGCCTGCGGGGTGGAGAGATAAATGGGAGGGGGGGGTGGGGCTGGGGAAAAGGTAGCCAAGAGTACAATAGGTGGATGGAGGTGGGGATGAAGGTGATAGGTCAGAGAGGAGGGTGGAGCAGATAAGGAAGATTGGCAGGTAGGACAGGTCATGAGGGCGGTGCTGAGCTGGAAGTTTGGAACTAGGGTGAGGTGGGGGGAAGGGGAAATGCGGAAATTGGTGAAGTCCACATTGAGGCCCTGGGGTTGAAGTGTTCCGAGGCGGAAGATGAGGCGTTCTTCCTCCAAGCATCGGGTGGTGAGGCCCAGATCCAACCTTCAGCCAAATCAAATTGCTGAGGTTTTATTCATCAAGGCATAACCGTGAGGAGGCTATCCTGAACTTGGATAAGACACTGCTCCAGCATCAGCTGGAGTATGACAACCAGTTCTGGGTGCTGTACTTTGGGAAGAATGTGTAAGGTATGAGAGAGAGAGAGAGAGAGAGAGAGAGACACAGAGTGCAGGGAAGAGTTACTCGAATGGTTGCAGGGAGGAGGGACTCATGTTCGAAGGTGGGTCGGAGAAGTTGGGATAAATGCATAGAAGGCTGGAGAAACTCAGCAGGTCTTTCAGCAGCTGTGCAGACGGAAAGAAAGATGGTGTTTCGGTTTCAATATTGGAGCCATTATTGGACTGAACCATTCGCTCCGCGAAAAGAGAAACAGAATTAATGTTTTGAGTCCACGATGGCTCTTATAGTGAAATCGAAACACCATCCCCCTTTCTTTCTGCACAGATACAAAAAGACCTCCTTGACCATTCGATGTCCTTATTTCTGATCTCCAGCATCCGCAGCGTTTTGCTTTTGCATTGGAGAAATTGGGACTATTATCCCTGAAGAAGAGAAGGTAGGAGAGGAGATTTGAGAGATGCGTTCGAAATCGTGACTGCCTAGAGTCATACAGCCCGGGAACAGAACCTTCGGCTCAACCAGTCCATGCTGCCCATTATCCCAAACTAACCTAGTCCCACCTGCCTGCTCCTGGCCCATGTCCCTCCAAACCTTTCCTATTCATGTATTTATCCCAATGTCTTGTAATTGTCTCCACATCCACCACTTCCTCAGTAAGTTCATTCCACACACGAACCACCCTCTGTGTGAAAACAAATTCCCCTCATGTTTTTTTAAAATCTCTCTCCGCTCACCTTAAAAATAGTCTTGAAATCCCCCATCCTAGAGAAACAACAACTACCATTAATTCTATATCTACCCCCATGATCTTTTAAACCGAATTAAGGTCACCTCTCAACCTCCTACGTTCCAGTGAAAAACGTCCCTGCCTATCCAGCCTTTCTTTCTAACTCAAGTCTTCCAGACCCGGCAACATCCTGGAAAAGTCGGGGAAAATTACGGCAGGTGCTGGAATCTGTTCTGAAAACAGCAAATGACGGAGATCAGAGCGGGTCGGGCAGCATCCGTGGAGAGAGAGCAAGCTAGCGTTTTGACTCAAGATGACTCTTCATCAGAACATCCTGGTAAATCTCTTCCAAACCCTCTCCAGATTAATAATATCCTTCCTATAACAGGGCGACCAGAACTGGACACAGTATTCCAGATGAGGCCTCACCAATGTCCTGTACAACCTCAACATAACATCCCAACTCCTATACTCAAAGGACTGAGCAATGCAGGCAAGTGTGCTAAACACATTTTTAACCATAATGGGAATGTTCTCTCCATTGGGAGAAGAGTCAAGAACCATAGGATACAGATTTAAGGTAATTGGCAAAACGCTGACAGGATGAAAAGGTTTTTCACACAGTGAATAGTTACGTTCTGGGGTACACTGCCTGACAGCATGATGGAGGAAGGCAAAGTTAGGGCATTTATAGAGTCACAGAGATGTACAGAACGGAAACAGACCCTTCGGCCCACCACATCTATGCCGACCAGATATCCTAAGTTAATCGAGCCCAATGTGCCAGCACTTGGCTCATATCCCTCCAAACCCTCCTATTCATATACCCATCCAAATGCCCTTTAAATGTTGCAATTGTACCAGCCTCCACCACTTCCTCTGGCAGCTCATTCCATACACGCACCATGCTCTTTGTGAAAAAGTTGCCCCTTAGGTCTCTTTTATATCTTCCCCTTCTCACCCTAAACCTATGCCCTCTAGTTCTGGACTCCCACACCCCAGAGAAAAGGCCTTGTCTATTTATCCTATCCATGCCCCTCATGATTTTATAAACCTCTCAGGTCACCCCTCAGCCTCCGATGCTCCAGGGAAAACAGCCCCAGCCTCTCCCTGTTCAGCCTCTCCCTGTAGCTCAAACCCTCCAACCCTGGCAACATCCTTGTAAATCTTTTCTGAACCCTTTCAAGTTTCACAACATCTTTCCGATAGGAAGGAGACCAGAACTGCACGCAATATTCCAACAGTGGCCTAACCAATGTCCTGTACAGCTACAACATGACCTCCCAACTTCTATACTCAATGCTCTGAGCAATATAGGAAAGCATACCAAACGCCTTCTTCACTATCCTATCTACTGGCGACTCCACTTTCAAGGAGCTATGAACCTGCACTCCAAGGTCTCTTTGTTCAAGAGGGAATTTGACTGTTGTCTGAAAGGAAGAATGAGTTGAGTAATTTCCCTGTCAATCATGCCCAAAGTCAGCCCAGCTTCACATGATTGGGATTAGTTTTCTCCACATCCTTTGTATTATCCTCCACTTACTATATTTTGTCAGCAAAATAATCCTGCTGTACTTGGGAGACTCTACAACAGTTTCAGGCACCAGACGGGGTATTCTGTAAATTAAACTGAGAACAACTGCCTTCGATTCAATATTTAACACTGGAGCCCCCCAGGGGTGTGTACTCAGCCCCTACTGTACTCACTGTATGCCCATAACTGCATCACCAAATACCAGACTAATGCCATTTACAAGTTCGCTGATGACACCACCATAGTCGGTCGAATCTCAGATGGCGACGAAACAGACTACAGATGTGAGGTGGAAGACCTGGAAAAATGGTGCACTGAGAACAACCCAGCTCTCAATGCTGGCAAAACCAAGGAACTCATTATTGACTTTCGGCAGGATGTTACTCATGCCCCCCCTTCTCCCCCACACATTAACAGCACAGAGTGGAACCAGTGGGGAGTGTCAAGCTTCTGGGAGTGGGTCATCCACAACAAGCTTTCTTGGACTCTTCATGGGGGCGCACTGGTTACAAAGGCCCAACAACGTCTCTTCTTCCTCAGGCAGCTGAGGAAATTTGGCATGACGGCGAATACCCTTGCCAACTTTTATAGGTGTGCCATCGAGAGCATTCTGTTTGGATGTATCACTATCTGGTATGACAACTGTACCATACAAGATCAGAGACGGTTACAGAGAGTGGTGAACTTAGCTCAGACAATCACAAGGGCCAACCTCCCATCAATAGAATTCATCTACCAGGCCACTGTCAAGGAAAGGCAGCCAGCATTCTCAAAGATCCATCCCACCCTGGCAATG
>NC_057752.1:3272321-3287752 GCF_004010195.1 Chiloscyllium plagiosum
CTGTTGTTAGAATACTGAATGGACTCACAAACTCTTAACGTTCACCTGTACCTGTGTTTTGGTTTTTGCCGCTGTTTACCTATTATTTACTTATCTATTCTACTTAACTCTGTGACCTGCCTGTATTGCTTGCAAGACAAAGCTTTTCACTGCGCCTCGGTACACATGACAATAAATTCAATTCAATTCAACTCAATTCAATTCATTGCTTACATAGCATTGTCAATATCTCCTCCTATCTTTTCTTTGGATCACCAGCCTTGAATTCTGCATGTTAAAATGCTGTGGCCACTTACACATGCAAACAACGCTGTTGGTATTCTGTGCACTGAGGTAAACCCACTTGGATCGCAGATAATTTCAATTATTCAAGCCGAAGAGGTCAATGAAAGGGCTGAGGTTGCACAAGGGAAAATAAACCTGTCAAGGTTCCATAATTCGATGGCTGGAATTCACAACATTTGCTTGTCTTTTATTCCAGCAAGGTCTGCACCTCCGTACAGAGAAGATCATCGGATCTGTCTGCCCTCCATTACACACATTTACACCACGCTGCATCCACAAGGCCACACACCCCTCACTCAAACTCTTCTCCCTCCTGCCATCTGGCAGCAGATACCAGAGCATTCGGACTCTCACAGCCAGACTGCGCAATAGATCCCCCCCCCAGCCCCCACCCCCCCCGCGGGCCCCCGGGCCATCACGTTCCTTCATACTGTATCATCACACTATTCCATTTGCAATTTTTGGACGACTTTTCAAATTGCTGCTAATACGATGTTTTATTAATGCTCATTCACTGCTACATTTTAATTTGTCCACCGCTGTACCTATTGTCTTGTCAGAAATTACTGTGCTCTCTTGCATGTTTTGCATTTCTCTCTGCAGTTTATGCTGCTCTGTGTATGACTGTACTGTCTGAAAAATCCTGCTGTGACATTTTGTTGATTGAGGATGATTGTCCTCAGGCTTTGACTTTTTATCTCTCTGTCTCTCTCGCTCTCCAGCGACTTGTCTGTCCATTTCTGACTGCTTATGCTTTCCTTTATTGGTCAGAGTATTGAGTACAGGAGTTGGGAGGTCATGTTGCGGCTGTACAGGACATTGGTTAGGCCGCTGTTGGAATGTTGCGTGCATTTCTGGCCTCCTTCCTGTGGGAAGGATGTCGGGAAAGGGTTCAGAAAAGATTTACAAGGATGTTGGAGGGTTTGAGCAATAAGGAGAGGCTGAACAGGCTGGGGATGTTTTCCCTGGAGCGTTGGAGACTGAGGGGTGACCTTATAAAGGTTTATAAAATCATGAGGGGCATGGATGGGATAAATAGACAAAGTCTTTTCCCTCGGGTGGGGAAGTCCGGAACTAGAGGGCATAGGTTTAGGTGAGAGGGGAAAGATATAAAAGAGACCTAAGGGGCAACTTTTTCACACAGAGGGTGGTACGGGTATGGAATGAGCTGCCAGAGGAAGTGGTGGAGGCTGGTACAATGACAGCATTTAAAAGGCATCTGGATGGGTTTATGAATAGGAAGGGTTCAGAGGGATATGTGCAGAGTGCTGGCAAATGGCACTAGATTAGGTTAGGATATCTGGTCGGCATGGATGGGTTGGGCCGAAGGGTCTGTTTCCATGCTGTCCATCCCGATGACTCTATGCTCATCTCTGATGCTGCCAAATCGTGACTTTCTCCATCCCTCTTGTCACCACCTCCTGAATTAGCCACATGATGTGTTTGGCAAGAGAGGGAGGAGTTGGTTGAACAGTGGCATGTCCCAAGATGCTGGAGTTGAAACAGGATTTCTTAATCCCCGAACAGACTTCAGAGGACACTCACTTCAGTGCACATCAGATATGAATGATGGAAGCTTTTCCATTTTAATTAAATAAAGTCTGGTCTGATTCACCAAAGAAGCGTATTAAATTAAATAATTGATTAGACACAAGTATCGTCAGGTTAAACAAATACAAACAGAAGGTAATTAATAACAGGAGTATTCCTTAATGCCTTTGCATTTCCTAAACGGATCTGCCATTGCGATTATTAATGCTTTACTGAGCCAGGGTTGGAGTAATATGCAGGCGAGAAATGCATCACCGTTTGTGCACTGAGTAAACCACCATCACAGAGATGATGAGACCCCTCTCTCTCACCTTGGGTCATCAGTCTGTCAAATTCTCTCCCCCAGAGACGTCGGGCCACCCAATATGATAGATCGACAAGGAGGTCAAAAGGTTAAAGGGGGGGATGGATAAGATGTGGAGTTGAGGCCACAGTCAGATCAGCTATGATCTTATGAAATGGCAGAGGGGGTTCGAGGGGTTGAATGGCCTACTTGCTGTCCTAATTCATAGAGTCGCAGAACGTGAAAGCAGAGAAATATTATTAAATTGGAAACAAAATTATAAGAATGTTACCGGGTCTGGAAGGTTTGCGTTATAAGGAGAGGCCGTATAGAGTCATACAGCACGGAAACAGACCCTTCGGTCCAACCCGTCCATGCTGACCAGATATTCCAACCCAATCTAGTCCCACCTGCCAGCACTTTGCACATATCCCTCTGAACCTTTCCTATTCATATACCCATCCAGATACCTTTTAAATGCTGTCATTGTACCAGCCTCCACCACTTCCTCTGGCAGCTCATTCCATACCCGTACCACCCTCTGTGTGAAAAGATTGCCCCTTAGGTCCCTTTTATATCTTTCCCCTCTCACCTTAAACCTATGCCCTCTAGTTCTGGACTCCCCAACCCCAGGGAAAAGACCTGGTCTGTTCACCCTATCCATGCCCCTCATGATTTTCTAAATCTCTGTAAGGTCACTCCCTCAGCCTCCGACGCTCCCTGGTAAAAAAAGTCCCAGCCTATTGTGGGATTAGTTTAGTTTGGGAACATGGTCTGCATGGACGGGTTGGACCGAAGGGTCTGTTTCCATGTTGTATGACTCTATCCGGCCTCTCCTTATAACGCAAACCTTCCAGACCCACTAACATCCTTGTAATTTGTTTCTGTATGCTTTCCAATTTAATAATATCCTTCCTGTAGCAGGGAGACTAGAACTGCATGCAATATTCCAAAAGTGGCCTCACCAATGTCCTGTACAGCCGCAACATGACCTCCCAACTCCTGTACTCAGTGCACTGACTGACGAAGGCAAGCAAACCAATCGAGGGGTGATACTGGGACGGGGGAGGCGTGTCAGATGGTGAATACTGGGGCGAATTGTGGAGGCAAAGGGCAACATGGAGTAGCATGGGACAGAAAGGCAGCTGCACACGCCAGAGGCAAGGCTGTATGGAGCAAGAGGCCTATGAGTTGAAGAGAGATAAAGCCACCAGCCACATGATCAGCAGACTTATGGGTGATGGGTAGGCTAAGAGTTTGAATTGAGGAAACACACAGCACGTTGCATATTTGTCTGGGAAGGCTCCCCCGAAGAAAGAGAAGCCTCGAAACAACACCAAGAGTGAGAATGTCAGTTGAAGTGAACAGTGTGGATCCATTTAAGGGCAAGCTGGACAAGTGTGTGAGACAGAGAAGGAAACAGAGGCAGACAATGACAGGTTTAGATGAGGGAACTTGGCAAGTCGCTCAACTGGAAATGTAAGCACTAGGGTAAAGTCACAACACCAAATAGCCTGCATCTGTGCCATACCTTCTAAGTATGAAAGAGTCCAGAAAAAATTTACAAGGATGTTGCCGGGGTTGGAGGATTTGAGCTATAGGGAGAGGTTGAATTGGCTAGGGCTGTTTTCCCTGGAGCATCGGAGGCTGAGGGGTGACCTTATCGAGGTTTATAAAATCATGAGGGGCTTGGATAGGGTAAATAGACAAGGTCTTTTCTCTGGGTTGGTGGAGTCCAGAACTAGAGGGCATAGGTTTAGGGTGAGAGGGGAAAGATTTAAAAGGGACCTGAGAGGCAACCTTTTCACTCAGAGGGCGGTGCGTGTATGGAATGAGCTGCCAGGGGGAGTGGTGGAGGCTGGTACAATGACAACATTTAAAAGGCATCTGGATGGGTATCTGAATAAGAAGGGTTTAGAAGGATATGAGCCAAATGCTGGCAGGTTCGACTAGATTGGGTTAGGATATCTGGTCGGCACGGACAGGTTGGACCCGAAGGGTCTGCTTCTGTGCTGTACAGCTCTCTGATGCTATGACTCTATAAATGGTGAAGAGTGGGACTTTGTACCTCAGAGAGATAGCCTACCCATCAGCCATGGGCCAATGATCATGTGGATGGTGTCAGTGGTGACTCTGTTGGTAGTACGCTCGCCCACTCCAGTTCAAGTCCCACTCCAGAGAGTCGAGCTTGAAAATCCAGGTGGCTCTGAGGGAGTGCAGGGTGCTCTCGCCCTTGAGGGTAATGTTAAACGGAGGTTCCTGCTTTCTCAGGAGCCCGTGGCACTGTGGTCTGCTCCCCCTCTCATTTGCTGCCTTTATAACCGGAAGGGTGGTGGCAAAGCGAAGGAGGTTGGGGGCAGGTCGTACAATTTCGCTGCAAACTCCAAAGGCTGGGGATCCACAAAGAATGTCAACAAAGACTACAAGTACCCTCCACCCATACATTGACAGCAGTGGCACTGGGCTATTACCCAGAATGCTTCAGATGTAGACAGTGGTACGATTCAGAGTAACATAGAAAATGGGAGCAGGAATAGGCCATTCGGCCCTTTGAGCCTGCTTCATCATTCAGTATTATTGATCCTGACCTTTCAACTCAGTCCCCTGTTCCTGCTTTCGCTTCCATATCCTTTACTCCCTTTAGCCCGAAGAACTATATCAAACTCCCTTGTGAAAACATTCAATGTTTCGCTGTCAACAATTTTGGGTGGCAGAGAATTCCATCTCTGTGGGAAGACATTTCTCCTCGACGCAACAGCATATGGTTGAGGGCATTTGGCAGAGGATCAAGATTGTTCTCAATCAGATATGTACTAAATGATTCAAATAAGCTTCCAGCAGCCACTCTTTCCCTTTTATGTGTCTCTCCTTCTCTTCGCAATCCTGTTCCTACCCCGTTCCTTTCTTTAAGGCGTCTTCTGACATTTTCCACCCGAGAGGCCATTTTGGTTTCTTTGGTCATGGGATGCCATGCTGCCAACCCCAGTTGTTTCTGAACTGAGTGGCTGGCTGGACAGCTGAGAGTCCACCCCATTGCCAGAGATAGAGATTGCTGGAAAAACTCGGCTGGGTGGGGGGGGGGGGGTGTCTGGCAGCATCAGTGGAGAGAAATCGGGGTGAGTGAGCTGAAAGGTTCACTCTGATTTCTCTCCACAGATGTTGCCAGACCCCCCTGCTGAGCTTTTCCAGCAATCTCTAGCACAGATTTGCAGCATCCACAGTCCTTTCACACATTGCTATGGGTCTGGAGTCACATGTAGGCCAGGCCTGGTAAGAGAGGCAGATTTCCTTCCCTTCAAGAACACGGGTGAATTAGACAGCCTCTGACAATTCAATGCCAGACTCTTTGATATTTTCCCTAACCAATGTGGTGCTATTACACCCCTCTGGAGCAGGTAGGACTTGAACTCAGGTCTCTGGCTGAGAGTCACTCTCGCTGCAGTCCCTTTTGATTGCAAATCTATTTATTGACTGTTAAATTCCATGAGCTCCCTTGGTGGGATTTGAACCCACGCACTCGAGTATGGGTCCAGCCCTATGGATGACCAGCCTAGTGATATTGCCATTATTGCTTACATCTGCGAAGCACGTTCTTGGCCGTAAAATGCGTCCAAGACCTCCCAAGGTTGCAAGGTCTTTCGTTGCAACATGACACAAACAACCCCAAACTCATTTCCCAGACAGCTCCTTGGCCTCCAAGCATCTGCTGATTTACTGCTCCCTGTGCTGGGAAGATTCACTAGAGATCAGCACGCTCAGCTCTGCCTGAGGCTGACATTCTGTATCGGTGACAAGGCAATGTGTCGTGACACCAGTTTCTCACCAGAACATTCAGTCAAAAAAAAATGTGTTTTTTTCTGCTCTGCAGCCCAGCACTGACGAAACAGAATAGCCTTGCAGCTCCCTCTGTCCCCAGGGAGACAAGTCAACACCTTCTGCGCTTTTCAAACACTGATCTATGCTCTTGTGCAGATAATTCCATTTATGAAAAAGAACCAAAAGTAATTTCAAGAAGGTTACAGACTGCAGCAAGTAAGCACATTTCTGATGAACTTGCACATCCTTTTTATTAAATCGCTGTTTATCGCATCTTATTGTTGAGAGAATATTTTGAACAGCTCCACACTATTAACTCCATATTCTTGGACACAAGGCTGAGGAAGGGCAAATTTTCACTTTCACTGTGAGGGGATGAGGGTAAGTTATTGGTCTGAAATCGTCACATTTTCGTGAGGTACATGAACACAGCCATCGTGCCCCATTTATCGCGATCTCGGTCCTCCCCGCTCACCTTTCTTGGTTATGTTCCACGGATGCTCTGCACTATCACTACTTCTTGCAATCTCCATTTTGAAAATTTTCATTTCACCTTTTTTGAGGGGAGAAAACTCCAAACCGTTTCTCTTTGCACTCGACATCACCCCTGACAAGCCTGGCTCAAATTTCCAGGTTGTGATCTCTTGTTTACGATTCCATCCATGGAGAAGAAATCATTTCTCTCTGTCTACCTTGTCAGAGCCTTTGAATCAGTTAACACCTTGTTTAGAGGATCCCTTAATCGTCTCACCTAAAGGGAGTCCGAGTCCAGCCTAGCAACATAATTTAACCTTCGACTTAAAGTCATTCTCGTGAATCTTTCCAACAGATCTGAACAGGACAATGTATCTTTCCCTAAAATCTGTGAGATTTTTATGAGATCCCTTCTCTTGTGCGTGCAGCCAAGACAGACAGAAGACAAACTTGCCCTTCTATACACAAGCTTTACTTTTTTTACGCTTAGGATATGTTTTGTTATGAAGGTATAAGGGGTACTGTACCTTTAAGAGAGCTGGAAGCTAGCAAGGTCTTAGAGAGGCACAGACAGTCCGGAACAATGTCACGTTTGGTCAGAACAGCAAGCACCGGCTAGGTTGCTATGAGACCAAAACAAATTCAAATGTGGCCATCTGTATAAATTATGCCCCAAGATACCAAACTCCAATCGAGTGTGAATTTAGTATTTTAACAATATCAAAACCAATGAAACGATCTGGTGGTTTGGGGTATAAGTATCAGACAATCTGAATAGTTAGTCAGAGAGAGAACTTCCAAAAGACTAACAGATGTAAGCTGCAAATGAGAACTCTCTGAGAGGTACCTGGCTGGAGAAGGAGTTTGCACAGAGAACAAACATCAACACCAACCTGGAGAGCAAATCTACTGAGGAAGATACAAAGAGCAGATTCGCCAACTGGTTTTGAAATTTGAATTTTTCTGTTAGTCTTAATCAGGGGTTTTATTGGACCAGCAAGGGGAAGATAAAAGGTAGGTTTAGGTAAACGAGTTATAAATAGTTGTTAATTAACTTCTCTGTTAGACATTTAAAAAAAAAAAGTTGTTAATTTTTACTGTAAATACTGACTTTTGGGGTAGTTCATTTCCTCTCGAATTTTCACAGATTACAGCACGGGGTAAATCTTTTCTGTGTTGCTGGTTTAAATTAGCAGAGGGAGGTTTACCTCGTGTCATAACAGTATGTATCATGTGAGGAGTTCGCCAAATTCACCTTGTCTCCACGAGCAGGAAATAAATCTCACACTGTGCAGGCTAAAACTAGAATTACAATTTATTCCCGAGTAAGATTATATAAAAACCTCCTCAGAGAAGTTAAGTATCACATGCTGAGATCTTCCATTACCTCAGGCCATTCCAAAGTCCTTTCCAGCTAATGGAGCACTTTGTGAAGTGTAGTCACATCAATTTGTGCAAAGCAAGATCCCACAGCTAGCGGTGTGCTAAGGACTAGATAATCACTTTTTAAGTGACAGTTATAGAATCCCAACAATGTGCGAAGGGACCATTTGGCCCGTCAAGTCTGCACTGACCCTCCGAAGAGCAGCCCCCCTATCCCTATATTCCCCTGTGGCTAACCCACCTAGCCTGCGCATGACAGGACAATTTCTCATGGCCAATCCACCTTAAGCTGCACATCTTTGGACTGTGGGAGGAAACCAGAGCACCCGAAGAAACCCACGCAGAGAATGTGCCGACTCCACCCAGACAGTCGCCCAAGGGTGGAATTGAACCCGGGTCCCTGGTGCTGTGAGGCAGCAGTGCTAACCACTGAGCCAATATGCTACACGTTGGTTGGGGAATGATCAGTGGGTTATATGGAATCATTTACAGACATCTAAAAGGGCAGATTGAGTTTTAGCTTAACCCAAAAGGTAGAAGTGGGTACTGCAGATTAGAGTCAAGATTAGAGTGGTGCTGGAAAAGCACAGCAGGTCAGGCAGCATCCGAAATCCTGCTCCTCGGATGCTGCCTGACCTGCTGTGCTTTTCCAGCACCACTCTAATCTTGACTTTAATCCAAAAGATGGCACCTCCGACAGTACATGGATCCCTCCGTACTGGTGTACCAGCCTTGGTATCTACTCAAGTTTATAGAATCTTGCAGAATAAGATTTGAATCCCATTTTGAGACTTTTTGACTCAGGGCAACGAGCACTGCCAACTAAGCCAGTGCCAGGACCTGAATTGCACATATCCTCAAGAAAAACGACTCGATAATTAGCTTGCATGGTGCTGGGAATGGCCCCGATCTGCCCGCAAGGAATGAGACAGCATGCCAGTCCGCAAGCCTGGCTTCCAGCACGGGCATGAACGGGCCGCGAACCCAGGCTGCTCACTCCGAGGGTCCACACTTGGTGTCCAAAGCCCTACTGGCGGCCCACTGACCCGCGCGGAGGTGCTGCTCACGGAATCCCTTACTGACTTTGCAGCATCTGGGCAGCCTCCTGTCAGACCGATCTGCCGTCACATTAACCAGCATTCCCTCTCCTTGGCCGATGCGGCATTTCCTGCCCCCCCCATCGGAAAAAGAAGAAGGGAATCGGAACGCACGCTTAATACCGTAACCAGCCCCGCCTTCCCGGTGTGGGAGCCGCTGGTGCTTATCAAAGCGGGGATGGTGAGCCTGTTCAAAGTGCTTAACGTAAGCAGTTAGCTAGGGCACCAAGGCCTTAATAAAACAGGAGATTTGATTTTTCCGAATCACACCTCTGGAGTAGGTAGGACCTGAACGCCGATCCTCCCAGCCCAAGGGTAGGGACAATACCACTGCACCACAAGTTCTCGCGCCAGTGCAGCTCCAGCTTGCGTGGAGTCCCACCATATATTATTCCAAGGGAGACGAGGCGACATGGTAGCTGAAGTGGACACAGACCCCACTGAGGCTTCCTTCTACAAGTCAGGTGACATTCACCTTGCTGCAGGGGCAAGCAGAGGGGAAGCTGCAGATCCAAACTCCCAGCATGCCTCACCAGCACACCAGGCTGCCCGCTCAGAGTGCGACCTTGGAAAAAAAAATGTCCTGAAGAAATTTATAAGGACGTCACTCAGCGATCTGAGTTATAGGGAGAGGTTGGACAAGCTATGACCATTTATCTTTCGAGTGTAGGAGACTGAGGGGGACGTCTTACAGAAGTGGCTCAGATCATGCGAGGCATGGATAGGGTGATTCCCCAGGGTTGGGGAGTCGAGGACTGGAGGGCATCAATTTAAGGTGAGAGGGGAACGAATAAAAGGGAACCTGAGGGGCAACGCTTTTGCACAGAGGGTGGGACGCATAGGGAATGCGCTGCCAGCGGAAGTGGTTGAGGTGGGTACATTAACATCATTTAAAAGGCATTTGGACAAATACATGGATAGGAAAGGATATGGGCCAAGTGCAGGGAAATGGGGTTAGTGTGGATGGACATTTTGGTCAGCATGGACCAGTTTGGACAAAGGACTTGTCTCCATGCTGTAGTCCCTTAAGCTTTCAGGGAGTTGGAGAAGCTGCTCTCTTTGGTGCAAAAGGAGGGGAGATCTGATTAAGCCGTGCAAGATTCAGATTGGTCTTTGACAAGACAGGCAAAAATTTCCATTTACAAGGTCAGTGGGAACGTAGTTGAGAGCTTTGGCTGATATAACGATGAAGATTTTGACACGTGTTAACGCCCTAATGCCCGCTGCCTGAAGGGGGTGAAGCAGAGACCATCAATGGTCACAGAAGGAAATTGGAAACTGCAGAGCTCTGGGGCTAAAATCTGGGACTGAAACTGAGTGGCTGCTTAACAGGGAGTCAGCACAGACTCGACTCCAATTTGCTTTCTTCTGTGTTCGGAATCTACCACCACGCATCCATCCCTGAGCTGAGAACAACTGCAACGAAAACAGAAATTGCTGGAAAAGCTCAGCAGGTCTGTGAGGAGAACTCACATTTCAGGTCCGGTCACCCTTCCTCAGAACGGAGAACAATTGATGCAGTCAGTTTACAGCTGTACCATGGAAAGCATTCTATCCAGATGGATCATGGCTTGGTACGGCAACTGCTCTGCCCAGGACAGTGAGAAACTACAGGGAGTTGTGAACACAGCCCAGTCCATCACCCAAACAAACCTTCCATCCATTGGCTCCATCTACACTTCCCACTGCCTCGGGAAGGCAGCAACATCATCAAAGACCCCTCCCACCCCGGTTATCATCTCTTCCAACCTCTTCCATCGGGCAGAAGATACACACAGACCAACAGATTCAAGAACAGCTTCTTCCCTGCTATTATTAGACTTCTGAATGGACCTAGGATGAAGTGAGGACTGCAGTTGCTAGAGATCAGAGTCAAAACGTGTGGTGCTGGAAAAGCACAGCCGGTCAGACAGCATCCGAGGAGCAGGAGAGTCGATGTTTTGGGCATAAGCCCTTCATCAGGACCTCTCCAATTTCAAATCTAATGTTGATGTTGCTTTGTGCACCTCCTGTACAGCCGTAACCGTGTTTGCCTCACTCTGCCTGCGATCTGTGTGTCTTTGTATGCTACGTTCTGCCTGGACAGCATGCAAAACAAAATTTTTCACTGTACTGAGGTACATGTGACAATACTAAATCAGATCCCAATAAATCACCAGGTGTCCAAAGTAGAAACCCAAATCTCTTTTCCACTCGCAGCAACATTCAGCATAAGTCCCACTCAGTCAGGATGGAAATGCCACCAGTACCTGCTGCTGTCCAAATGCATTTCAAGGACATAGGAGGTTCCATTCTCTGTGCTGGTGGTGGTGAGTTTTCTCTTACTGTGCAAGCTACGGTGGCTCAGTGGTAGACACTGCTACCTCACAGCACCAGGGACCCAGGTTCAATTCTAGCCTCGGGCGACTGTCTGTGTGGAGTTTGCACATTCACCCCATGCCTGCGTGGGTTTCCTCCCACAGTCCAAAGATGTGCAGGTCAGGTGAATTGGCCACGCTAAATTACCCATAGTGCTCGGTGCACTAGGCAGAGGGAAATGGGTCTGAGTGCGTTGCTCTTCGGAGGGTCAGTGTGGACTTGTTGGGCCGAAGGGCCTGTTTCCACACTGTAGGGGAATCTAATCTACGGTTTTGGTGAAATAGCGAAGACGGACGTCGGATAAGGCTTTCTGCGTGCCCAGTTTCCGGGTCAGAGACGGTTAACAAGCTCACGTCACCGAGATTGGGTCAATCTGGATTCCCAACAGGCATTTGCTGACTGGAAAAAGAACCAACAATGTCGGGAGGAGTTGACCACAAACCTCAAGGGCTCAGAGAAGTAGCTTGCTTCTTAAGGTCACAATGGAGATCATTTTCCACAATTCACTGCTGCTCGGTCAATTATTATATTTATATCAGATAGCGCCCAGGTCAAATTACGTTTTAAAATAATCATTTTTTTTTGTCTTCATTTGCTGGCAGTGAATGTGATGTGAAGGTCAGTGTTAATCCTTGATTAAAAGAAACCTACTTTCATATAACTTTCCGTTCAATCAACAGAAATTGGTGACAGATTCTTTTATCATTGTTTGCCATTTCCAAAAACAGCTTTGTCGACTTGAGCTGACCGGAGAGACGTATTGAACACTCCCTCCTGAGTTACTTTTTGTAGCAACAGCAATTTTAACTTCTGAATCTTTGGAATTCAAGAGAAATCCCCCTGAATCCACCTTTCGGTTATCAAGCCCTCTGCAGAGCCCAGTAGCTCAGTCTGTATTGACCTAAGTGCCTGATGCACTGCCAGAAATCACTCCAGCTTAATCCAGGTATCACGTCTGAATCAAACTGGTAGATACCACAGGCTAAGCACACGACTATACTTCAGCGAGGTATCATGCACTGTCACTTGGTATGTTGAAGTGCGTTGAAAGCATGACAGGAGCACAGGCAAGATTTCCAATTTGTGTCTGAGATAATGCATTGCTTGACTGCACACACAAAATATCAAATTCATTTAAAAGTCTGGAATGAGGTGGAGGCAGGGTCAATTTACACACTCAAGAGGCAATGGGACCATTATCTGGAAAAGGAAGGGCGTGCAGGGTTCCAGGGAGAAGCATGGGATGAGTTGCTCATTCGGAGACTGAAAGGGTTGTCTGACTGGAACAATTCACAGAAAAACATGGCTGGGTTGCTATCCCACTTCTCCCCAGTCATTTCACACCCAAATGCCAAAGCTGGCACAGAAACGCATTTTCAATGTGTAATCCAACAGGTTTATTTGGGAGCGCTGCTCCTTCATCAGGTGACCAACACAGTCATTCTGAAAGATGAGAGACTTAACAAACAATCCAGGTCTTTTTCAATGTATCATTTCAGTTACTGAACCTTTTGCTATAAATTCAGTGTCTTATGATCTTCTACTCCACAACCAACTGATGAAGGAGCATCACTCCGAAAGCAGATCCCCTACAGTAAGGAAACAGGCCCTTCAGCCCAACAAGTCCACACCGACCCTCCGAAGAGCAACCCACCCCAACTACTGCACCTAACATTATAGGCACTTTAGCACGGTCATTTCTCCTGGCCTGCACATCTTTGGACTGGGGGAGGAAACCGGAGCACCCAGAGGAAACCCGCACAGACATGAGGAGAATGTGCAAACTCCACACAGACAGTTGCCCCACGGATGGAATTGAACCTAGGACCCTGGTGCTGTGAGGCAGCAGTGCTAACCACTCAGCCACCGTGCCACTCAGTGAGCCACAGTGCTTCCAAATAAATCTACAACCTAGTGTTGTGTGATTTTTAACTTTGTACACCCCAATCCAACACTGGCATCTTGAAATCATATTTGCAGTTAAGACTCTGACCGTACCACTTTGTTGAGGCAATCACTGTTTGAAAAGCCCGTTTTGAGAAACCAGAATTCTTACCGGGAGTGACTTACCCACCCTTGCAGTTTATTCTCGCTTGTGCCCCACCAACCCCATAGCCTTCATTGTTGACTTTTTTTGACCAGCTCCCTATCTGTTGACTTACATCCAAGTCTGCACTGCTTCCCTGACATGTCCCCACACTGTAGCTCATGAATTGCTTCAAACAATGCCTCAACTAATACCTGAACACAGTCCCTCTCAGTTAAACACTTGATGTTAATGTGCAGCTGGCAGTAGACCACAGGTGAGATACAGGAGGATCCGCGTGGACAGTGCGTTGTCATTGTGGACAAAGTTAAAAATCCCATAACACCAGGTTATAGTGCAACAGGTTTATTCTGAAGCACGAGCTTTCAGAGTGCTGCTCCTTCATCAGGTGGTTGTGTGTGAGAGTGTTTGTGTGTATGTATGTGTGTGAGAGAGAGAGTGTATGTGTGTGAGTGAGAGCGAATGTGTGTGTGAGAGTGATGTGTGAATGAGAGTGTGTCTGTGTGCGTGTGAGTGAGTGAGAGCATGTATGTATGTGAATGAGACTGTGTGAGATTCCTGATGAAGGACCTTTGCCTGAAACGTTGATTTTCCTGCTCCTTGGATGCTGCCTGACCTGCTGTGCTCTTCCAGCACCACTGTAATCTAGACTCTGATTTCCAACATCTGCAGTCCTCACTTCTGCCTGAGAGTGTATGTGTATGAGTGAGAGTGTAAGTGTTTGTGTGTGAGAGAGAGTGTGTGTGTGTGTGAGAGTGTGTGTGCGTGTGTGTGTATGTATGTGTCTGTGTGTGTGTCAGTGCAGCTCCTGTTACCTGTACAACACAAAGTGACTAAAAAGGAATATGTGACTCCTGCCTACTCCTGCCCAGCCAGTGGGTTTCTCATTGCCAGCTGCTGCATTTTCATTTTCAACTGTGTGAGAGAGAGAGAGAGAGAGAGAGAGAGAGAGAGAGCAAGCCCTCTGAAAGCTAGTGCTTCCAAATAAACCTGTTGGACTCTAGCCTGGCGTTGTGTGATTTTTAACTTTGTCCACCCCAGTCCAACACCGGCATCTCCAAATCTTGTCATTGTGTGCACGGGTGTCAAGATTCCAAGTAACCCAACAGCAAAGAAAAAAACAATCGGTTTTATTTTCTGGGTTTAAATGATACACACAGCGCCATTCACTAACTGAATGGCAGCTCTTGTAAACTTGACTGATTTCAGTTTCGATTAATCCAGCTGCTGATTCGGAGCTTTAATAGTTCGAGGGAGATCTCAATTGTGAATGGTGGTGACATTAATGGATGAATCCTTAATGCATTCCTTCGTCTGCTATTTTAACACAGAGATTATGCAATTTGTCAGACTCAAATGTTCAGTGATCTCTTGCCACGAAGTGTGTTTCCTCAGAATATTAACTTTTATCTAAGTTATTCAGATTGGAAAAGGATGGTTAGTGAGGGCGACTTGTTTAAAGCATAGCCTATACTCACAGGAGCCTTGGACGTTGGTTTGCTGTGCTATGTAGCAGGAGAATTGGTGCTCAACTGCATGGCTTATCACTAGTCACAACTCATTCGTTCTATTAAAACTAAATTCCCAGGTATAACTCTATACACAGTCACCAGGAATGTAGTACATAGGTGGCAAGCTGTAAAAGTCAAAGTGGACTCAGATGTAATCTTGAAAACAATAAGGCGCCAGAAAGGGTCTCAAATCAGACACAGCCTTTGGTCTTGATCGCTGGTGAGAACAATCACAGCAAGCACAATTTTGGGGTGTATTACACTGGATGCTCAGAAAGTACAGTGGCTCCCT
Source organism: Chiloscyllium plagiosum (assembly GCF_004010195.1). Lineage (NCBI taxonomy): Eukaryota > Metazoa > Chordata > Chondrichthyes > Orectolobiformes > Hemiscylliidae > Chiloscyllium > Chiloscyllium plagiosum. Next base: position 3,287,419 of record NC_057752.1, read on the forward strand.
GCATTCAGCCTCGTTAGGATTACATTTTCACTCCCTTCCCAAAACCCGACCTGCTGGAAATTTCCCCGGAAGGTGGGTTTTAATTCTGGCCAAGTTGCAGTTGGACATGTAACACCTGCAGACCGCCGAAGCAGCCACAGGGGCAGCTGAGGTGAGGGCGGTTTGGGTTAACAGGATCTGACCCATCAATCCAGCTCGAATCAAAACAGGCCAAGGCTCATTTCTCATATCCCATCACCCATCCACACACAGACACTGTCTCTCTCTCTCTCACACACACACTCACAGCCATACACACTCACACACACTCATACACACTCAATCACACTCTCTC
>NC_057752.1:3289222-3298076 GCF_004010195.1 Chiloscyllium plagiosum
CACTGACATTCTCACACACACACGCACACACAAACACACACACATTCTCACACATACACACACACTCTTACACACACTCTCTCTCATACACCCACACATACTCACACACACACTCAGCATGCCCTATCCATGCCCTTCCACCCACACTCTCCATGCTAAGCTGTGCCCCTCTGCACACCTCATGGCTCTGCATATCCTCGATGCCAACCCATGAGCTCCTATATCTCCAAGCTCTGATACCAACTTAATGCCAACTCCCCTTTGCCTCCCCGAGCACCATCAATTGTTATTACTCACTGTCTACCATAGGTTGTCCTCAGAAACCATATTGGAACGAAATGGAATAAAGTTTTAAGTATCTATTACAGACTTCACTGGATACAGCACATGTAAATCCTTTCGAGTACTTAATTTTGTCCACAGAATCGCAGATTTGTGACAGCGCATAAGCCCCATCATGCCTGAGTTGGTTCTAACACGTAATGCCAACCTCCTGCCTGTACCCCATTTCTATTCCAATAACCATCCAATGCCCTTCTTGAATGCCTCAATGGAACCTGCCTCCCCCACATTCCCAGGCAGTACATTCCAGACCCTAACTACTCGCTGGGGGAGAAAGGTTTTCCTCACCTCCCCCTCACTTCATCCCCTTCAATCTCTGATCCTCTCGTTGCTGTTCCTTTTCCATGTGGGAACAGCTTGTCCCGATCTACTCTGTCCAGCCCCCTCTCCCCATGATGTTGGAACCCTCTCTCAGATCTCCCTCTCAGCCTCCTTCTCCCCAAGGAGAACAGTCCCAATGTCTTCAATCTCTCCTCCTCACTGAAGTTTCTCATCCCTGGAACCATTCTGGTAAATCCCTTCTGCCCTCTCTCTCCAATGTGTTCACATCGTTCCGATAGTGTGGGGCCCACAACTGGACACAACCGTCCAGCTGAGGTCTAACAAGGGTCTTGTACAAGTTCAACATCACTTCCCTGCTCTTGTTCTCTATGTCCCTATTAATAAAGCTGAGGACACTGTGTGCTTTATTATCTGCTCTCTCCATCTGTCCTGCCACCTTCGATGATCTGTATATATATTAATCCATAAAATCAAATAGTTATTTCATAACAAAGACAGATATTCCTGACATAACTACTTGGAGATGTCAATAAAATTATGAACCCGTATGCACCCACTGTTTTGGTGTAGCAGTACTAACTCTACAAAGATACCCCCTCAGGCTTATGTCAACAGACCTGTTGAAACTGCAGCTGAGCAATACAGCAGGATGTGCTTTGTCCTATCACCTTTAAACAGCAGGGGATTTAAATTACTCAACAGCTTGACGGCTCAACAGAAGCTACCTAATTGTAGGTGGCATGGTGGCTCAGTGGTTAGCACTGCTGCCTCACAGCACCAGGAACCCAGGTTCAATTCCAGCCTCGGGCAACTGTCTCTGTGGAGTTTGCACATTCTTCCCGTGTCTGGGTGGGGTTCCTCCCACAGTCCAAAGATGTGCAGGTTAGGGTGGATTGGCCGTGCTAAAATTGCCCATAGTGTTAGGTGCGTTAGTCAGAGGGAAGTGAATTACTCTTCGGAGGGTTGGTGTGGACATATTGGGCCGAAGAGCCTGTTTCCACTCTGTAGGCAATCTAATGCATGACTACTTTTAACAAAACCTAACAGGGTACTTGACTTCTCCAAAGAACTGCAATAGGTTTGCACCTTTACTCCAGCTTGTGAAATCCTCATGTCATGTTTCAGAATCTTAAGCGGCAAGCATCGCTCGAGAACCTCCAGGAAACCTCCAGGAAATGAGGAAGAGCACTTCTGATTCTGGCTTTTATTTGCTGTAACATCAGAAAATGTTCCAGGCACAATCGGGTAGATAATGTGGCCCCTGGAGCAGAGGCCGGAACCATACTTATAGCTCTGCTGTTACTCTTGAAGCTGTCTTAAGATTAAAAGAGTCATAGAGCTGTACCGCACAGACTCAGACCCTTCGGTCCGACTGCTGACCAGATGTCCCAACCTAATCTCGTCCTGTTTGCCAGCACTTGGCCCATATTCCTCCAAACCCTTCCTATTCATATACCCATCCAGATGCCTTTTAAATGTTGCAATTGTACCAGCCTCCACCACTTCCTCTGGCAGCTCATTCCATACATGTACCACCCTCTGTGTGAAAAAGTTGCCCCTTACATCCCTTTTATATCTTTCCCCTCTCACCCTAAACCTATGCTGTCTAGTTCTGGACTCCCCCACCCCAGGGAGAAGACCTTGTCTATTTACCCTATCCATGCCTCTCATGATTTTATAAACTTCTATAAGGTCACCCCCTCTGCCTCTGACACTCCAGGGAAAACAGCCCCAGCCTATTCAGCCTCTCCCTGTAGCTCAAATCCTCCAACCCTGGCAACATCTTTTCTGAACCCTTTCAAGTTTCACAACATCCTTCCTGTAGCAGGGTGACCAGAATTGCACACACAGTGTTCCAAAAGTGGCCTAACCAATGTCCTGTACAGCTGCAACATGACCTCCCAACTCCTGTACCTAATGCTCTGACTCTCCTATGAGTTTGTTCATATTCACTTCAGCATTTCACTACCTTTGCAAAGAATGACACTCAAAGTGAGAAGCTCTAATTAAAACTGAATGGGTGATGGTCCTGCAAAAGCAAATTGCAAAGAGGTGTGTTAATAAAGGATTTTATCCGGCCGAGATACAGACAATTTTTCCACTTGTCAGGGATTCTAAAACTAGCAGCCATACATATAAGGTACTAATAAATCCAACTGGGACTTCAACGTATACATCTTTACTCAGAGAGTGGTTCAAACGTACCTCGGGGAGTCGTCTGGTCAATAATATATTTGCATTTAAGGGAAAACGAGATAAGTGTGAGGGAGGAAGGATTTGAAGGATTTGTGGATAGGAAGCAGAGCAGGACGAGACTTCTGAAGGTTATAAACTGTAGTACAGAACAATTGGGACAAATGGTTTGCTTCTGTGGTGTAAACACGACACACTATTAATTAAGCAGCAACAATATACTACATAGTGATCACAGTCCTTTTGTGTTTGACATTAGACAGCCGTTATAGAGAGAAATTTGTCCCTGCACATTTTTATGAAGATTATAGGGGTCCTCCTTCTCGGGAACCAGATCAGACCACTCCAAAGTATATTATGGAGATGGCTGAGTCTTTAACTTTTATATTATTTGTAAAGGCAAGTCTCAGGAGCTGCGTTCCAGACATGGTTCGGTTGGTCCACCACGAAGCTTTAATCCAAACACACTTTATTCTTCAAATACAACCAAAGGAAGGATTGGCATGTCGTCACCCTATGGGAAATACGAAACAGGGTGATGCATTATATAACCACAAACATCACTCGTTTCCAAAGCAGGTAGCATCCCATAAACACACCCTTGACAAAGGCAATTTAGCAACACAGCTATTATTCTCCCACGCTGTCTCTCTCCAGTCCAGTAGAAAGAAGCATCAAAAGAAGCGATCTGCCACTTTTGATTTTTGAGAGGTAGCCTCATTGTCTAAACAGCTTTTAACTCCAACGGCCACCATAGAGTCGTAGAGGTGTACAGCACAGAAACAGACCCTTCAGTCCAACTTGTCCATGCCGACCAGATATCCCAACCAGAATTTTTCTCACTCATTAAGAGCAAAATTAAAGCCTTCTGAGTCTGTGTGAGCCTGACTCTGCCCACTCACGATTCTTCTGCCTTAGTTCAAATAACATCACTCAGGGAGAACTCAAAACTGCTTACCAAGGAATACTGCACTCAATCCTGGTCTCCCTCCTGTAGGAACAGAGTTTTACATGGATTCATGCAGTTTTTGAGCAAAATAAAATGTAATTCCGTAAATAAGGTGGGGTGGGGAATTAGGGGAGGGGGAAATACAGCTTGTAGCTCCCTCTGTTGTACCTCTCGGTGATGAAACACCAACTGGGAGAAAGAACCGTGGACCTACTCTCACCACGATATCGCCTTTCCCATTGCGTTTAACACCGAGCAAGCTGTTGCCTGAAGTAGGAAGATAACTGGCGAACACTGCAATCTCTAACACCTTTATTATCCGGGCAAAGACGTCCACAGTTATAAAATAAGGCTCAACCGTGGCCCCGGGGATGTACACCTGTTCCCTGCGCAATTAGATTCGGAATGCAGACCCTGAGCTGTAGAATTCTGCCTGCTTCCCTCCAGGTCTACTGGGAAATAAATGGCAACTGTCCGAATTTATCTCCTCACTAACTGTTCCTGGTCGCTGCTTGGACTATTTATTAACAACTTGCCCCTGAGCAAAACATGCTGCTTGATAATCGTTCTGCCCTTCCAAATGGCATTAGAATTTAGGTTCGCTTCAGCGGGATTTTTTTTTTTGGAAAGACAGCCTGGGAACTGACAGAAGGAATTCATGGTGAGCTTTGCATGCTGAGAAAGTCCGTCAGGAATTCTGAGGCCCTCGGTGGGGGGAGCGGTTTAGCGTACTGTCACGGTTTCGATTTGCTGGGAATTTTGAGGGTGGGATTTGCGTGGGAGGAGGTGCCTTATTCTCGATATCTGAATATCTACTCCAGTCTGACGAGGAAGCACTCATTCATAAGGCTGGTGTGGCGGTACTGTGCCTTTAAGAGATGTGGTCACAAGTCACGTGACACCAAGTTATAGTCCCACAGGTTTATTTGAAATCACAAGCTTTCGGAGCGCTGCTCCTTCGTCAGGTGACATGATCTGTTCTGACCTGCTTCTCCTGCAGAGGGGGGTTGTCACACTGGTGCTAAAGCGTCTCCATGAGACAGGCCTTCATAGAGTCATTGAGATGTACAACACGGAAACAGACCCTTCGGTCCAACACGTCCATGCTGACTAGATATCCCAACTCAATCTCGTCCCATTTGCCAGCACTTGGCCCATATCCCTCCAAACCCTTCCTATTCATGTCTCCATCCTGATGCCTTTTAAATGCTGTAACTGTACCAGCCTACACCACTTCCTCTGGCAGCTCATTCCATACACGTACCACCCTCTGCGTGAAAAAGTTGCCCCTTAGGTCCCTTTTATATCTTTCCCCTCTCATCCTAAATCTATGCCCTCTAGTTCTGGACTCCCCCACCCCAGGGAAAAGACTTTGCCTATTTACCCTATCCATGCCCCTCATAATTTTGTAAACCTCTATAAGGTCACCCCTCAGCCTCCGATGCTCCAGGGAAAACAGCCCCAGCCTGTTCAGCCTCTCCCTGTAGCTCAAATCCTCCAACCCTGGCAACATCCTTGCAAATCTTTTCTGAACCCTTTCAAGTTTCACAACATCTTTCCGACAGGAAGGAGACCAGAATTGCACACAATATTCCAACAGTGGCCTAACCAATGTCCTGTACAGCCGCAACATGACCTCCCAACTCCTGTACCCAATACTCTGACCGATAAAAGAAAGCATACCAAACGCCTTCTTCACTATTCTATCTACCTGTGACTCCACTTTCAAGGAGCTATGAACCTGCACTTCAAGGTCTCTTTGTTCAGCAACACTCCCCAGGACCTTACAAAGATTACTCACTATATCACATCTCCATGACACTGGGCTCCTTTGGCTGTAAGTTCGGTGATCATGATCTGAACCTCCACAACCACCTGATGAAGGAGCAGCGCTCCGAAAGCTAGTGCTTCCCAATGAACCTGTTGGACTATAACCTGGTATTGTGTGATTTTTAACTTTGCAAAAGTGAGGACTGCAGATGCTGGAAACCAGAGTGGTGCTGGAAAAGCACAGCAGGTCAGGCAGCATCCGAGGAGCAGGAAAATCGGTGTTGCGGGCAAAAGCCCTTCATCAGGACTGGTTTAACAAACTGTGCAGTCTATTTGGTGGGTTAACAAACTGGGTAGTCTATGTGGTGATTCCTGATGAAGGGCTTTTGCCCGAAACGTCAATTTTCCTGCTCCTTGGATGCTGCCTGACCTGCTGTGCTTTTCCAGCACCACTCTGATTTTTAACTTTGTCCATTCCAGTCCAACACCGGCATCTCCACATCGTCTCCCCCTCCTGTGCTACACCCCGGGTCAATGTGGCTGGAGAGTCTCACGAAGCGAGAGCTCAGCGTGCTGCTCGCAAAATGTCAGACGTGTCCACAGATCGAGGTGTGAGCAAATGCAACCAAGCCTAAGCAGAACAGAGAACGGATGGGGGGGGGGGTGTCAAACATCCTTGGCTGCATGAAGTGCTGCAGTGGTTTGGTCACCCTGCCTGTAACCTAAAGACCCAAGCATGCTCTGACAACAAACGCCAGCATTTTGAATCCCACCAGGGCAGCTGACAAATCTGGAATTAAAAGCTAATCTTCACGCTGGTGATCAAGGAAACCATGAATAGTCATAAAAACCCATCTTGTTCACTCATGGGAACTAAGTCTGCCGTCGTGCCTCGGTCTGGCTCATGCAGTTGACTAGGCGAAAGTGAGGACTGCAGATGCTGGAGATCAGAGTCAAGATTCAAGCAGTGCTGGAAAAGCCCAGCAGGTCAGGCAGCATCCGAGTCGCAGGAAAATCAACATTTCGGGCAGGAGCCCTTCATCAGGGATGAGGCGAAGGAACTAGTCTCATTCCTGATGAGGGCTCCTGCCCGAAACATCGATTTTCCTGCTCCTTGGATGCTGCCTGACCTGCTGTGCTTTTCCAGCACCACTCTAATGCAGTTGACTCTTGGCTGTAAATAGGGCGGCATGGTGGCTCAGTGATTAACACCGCTGCCTCACAGCACCAGGGGTCTGGGTTCGAATCCAGCCTTGGGCGACTGCCTGTGTGGAGTTTGCGCATTCTCCCCGTGTCTGCGTGGGTTTCCTCCCACAATCCAAAGATGTGCAGGTTAGGGAGAATTGGCCACACTAAATTGCCCAGAGTGTTCAGGGATGTGTAGGTTAGGTGTATTAGTCTGGGGTAAATGTAGGGTAATAGGGGAACAAGTCTGGGTTGATTACTCTTTGCTGGGTTGGTGTGAACTTGTTGGGCCGAAGGGCCTGTTGCCACCCTGTAGGGATTCTATGACAAAAATAACAAAACAGTGGGTCAGGCAGCATCCATGTGGAGAGAGCAAGCTAACATGTTGAGCCTAGATGACTCTTTATCAGAACTGATGGGAAGGGGGCATATATGCAATAGTAGGGGTGGGGGGTGGAGTGCTGGGGGAGAAAGGATGTTGACAGTTCAGATTAAGTGATGGGAATGTGAGAATGGCTGAACAATGGTGTGTCCAACTACCAGATTGGAAAGTACAGACAGTCCCACTGGGGTGGGAGAGGGGAGAGAGGACACAGTGACAGAGAATGGAACAGGTAAAGCTAAAAGAGAGGGGAGGAATGGGAGTGGGTTCACAATTTGAACTGCCCTCTGAAATGGCCTGGCAAACCACTCAGTTCAAGGGCAAGGTTAGATTAGATTACATTACATTACAGTGTGAAAACAGGCCCTTCGGCCCAACAAGTCCACACTGACCCGCCAAAGCGCAACCCACCCATACCCCTAACCTAACACTACAGGCAATTTAGCATGGCCAATTCACCTGACCTGCACATCTAGCAGTGCTAACCACTGTGCCACCGTGCCCACAACTGGAGAAAGGGAACACAAGCCAATCTCGCCAGTAATGCCCACAAAGAATACCAAATCAAAGACTGCTTTGTTGGCTTGGAAAGGCACTGCAGAAATGAAGCCTTTCTTTCAGGTATGGAAGGTTAAAACAAAACATTTTTTTTAAAAAAACAGCTGGACTTTCCTCTTCCGATGGGAAGATCCGAATGGACAAGCATGCGGGTGAGTACTTCAGGTGAGAGTGTGATGGTAATGCCCGCTGTTGGTAACCCCTATGTTGGCACACATGCGAAGGGTGGCTGGCACTTGACCAACTGCACCCACCAGCCTTCGCAGCTTGATGGATCAGCATAGGGCTGTCTGAGGAGGGCTGTGGGGGGGTGGGGGGATTGGTGTGGTGAAGGGGGATGGTGTGATGAGGGTGGGGGGAGTAGTGAGTCAGAACAGTAGTTGTGCAGCAAGGAATAGTGCCTTAGCAAACCCTCCAATGCTGCCAACACAAAAATAATAGGGCACAAAGCTGATGCCAGATTAAAACCAAAACAATACACATTACAGAAAATACCCGGACATTATTAAGTGGCTGCAATCGAATCTTGAGGATTCCAATGGCCATTAGAATCCACTCGAGATTTCTAATGGTTTATGGTGTAATCTGGATTTTTCAAATTGCATTACAGCCTTTGCAATCACTCCTGAGTGTCCATTATACTGCATTTAATATTCGTATGGATCGCTGTGCGCTGTCAAATGCGAGATAGCATGATTTATTTGTCTAATTGATGCTTAAATGGAGAAATGCCACTGAGATTTTATTATCTTGTCCCTGAATGCTGGTTCTCAAGCTCCAAGAATTTCTCCCCACAACAGGCAGCTCGACAGAAGGCCGTGACTCCCAGAACCGTGCCCGATCCATTCCGTTGTTGACGCTTCCCATCTTGTCCTACCCTCTCCCTGTGAGTGAGCTTGGGCACCAGCTAATTGGCTATGATGGCATTGCCCTCAAGGACCCAGTCACCAGCCCCAATATCAACTGAACTCAAGATAAAAAGGAAGAAGCAGAGGAAAGGGAAACAATAAGCAGAATTTTGGTCTTTTGAGACTCAGTGTAGAGGCAGGTCTGCCATTGGGAGTGACATGGTCTTGAGGCTGGGTGGTTTTTTTCTCCTGCAACCACATACAACCTTGAAGTGCAGGTTCATAGCTCCTTGAAAGTGGAGTGGCAGGTAGATAGGATAGTGAAGAAGGCGTTTGGTATGCTTT